>NC_140772.1:21653423-22253423 GCF_044657685.1 Stegodyphus dumicola
CAAGTAAATAATGTTTCTTTTTAGCTAAAACAGTGAATAAAACCTATATGATTAAAAAACAAATGAATCAAAATAAGTTCCCTTTACATCTTTGTATCAAATAAAGCTAATTTTAATTCTGATACAGTCAAAAGTCGTTAATCCGGACTCGTCGGGACTTCAGCGATTCCGGATTATCGATTATCGATTTTGAAATTTTTTGCCCATATGAATTAAAAAGAAATTCAATGATTAACATGTCTAAGAAGCAAAATCTTCAATTATAAACTTTCTTTTAATTTTTCTACAAAATTTCTTAACTTTTCCAAGCGTGGTATAGCAAATTTAAGTTTATGCTAACTATGTTTTATAAATGTAGCTATATATATATTGTAGCTATATTATATATAAATCTAGCTATACTTGTATATTTTATAAATGTAACTATACAGTCAAAAGTCGTTAATCCAGACTCGTCGGGACTTCGTCGATTCCGGATTATAGATCATCAGTTTAAATCTCATAGGATGGCATGCAGAAATTACAAAATTAAAAATATGAAACTGTAATTTATGAAATAAAGAACAACTATGATCTAAAGGGTATCAAAATTTACAAAAAGAAAAAGCTTAATATTTATTTGTTTACTTTATTAAACATTTCTTTCAATGTAAGTTGTTTAAGTTGCTTCATTTCATGTGATAATACTTTCTCTTTAATTCTATTAAAGAGACATAATTTCTTGTTTAGTTACAAAGTTCCGCTGTTCAAGTCGTATAATTGCTGTGTCGAGAATATCGACTAATTTGTCAATCGAAATTTTTTTGTTTTCTATAACCTCTGTCACTTTCTTCACTATCGAAAGCGAATTATAATGACGAGGAACTTGTTTTAAATCATATCAAAGAGGGAGTACATAGAGATGAAATACTACACTTGGTAAGGAATTATAAGCCAAATAAAATAAAAACATCTGCCCTCAAGATAAGGATAGTGCTGACAGATCAACTTCCAAATCATTGCGCGCCGCGGCGT
Organism: Stegodyphus dumicola; assembly: GCF_044657685.1. Lineage (NCBI taxonomy): Eukaryota > Metazoa > Arthropoda > Arachnida > Araneae > Eresidae > Stegodyphus > Stegodyphus dumicola. The sequence continues at coordinate 21,654,438 of NC_140772.1, forward strand.
TCCCCCCGCCGAGCAGCGTGAAATTGATAAACGGATTTCGGATTTCGAAACATACTTTCGCTTTAGATCCTTTACATATTAACAAATATATATCGGAAATTCTATTTGATATAATCGAAAGTTTAAGCTTACTTTTATAAAACTGCTCTAACAGTCTGCAAAAATAATAATCCGGATCCAATTCGAAGATTTAGGAACAACGCAATCTGCAACATTAACTGAATTAGATAATTTTAGCTTAGCTTACACCGTCCGTTATACATTAAACGCACATGCGTAAACATTTTACGAGCATGCGCACAAGTATATTCGCAGCCGTAAAGGTCTTACGCACGCACGTAAACGCCTATGCGCATGCGTCTCTTTGACGCATGGCGCAGAAAGTTTGTAGCTTTGAGATCCGGATTATGGGTGTCCGAATTAACGACTTTTGACTGTATATGCTGTATTTGTGATGGGATATTTATTGTGTTTTTTTTACCAATTCCCAGGTTACACTGGCATATTTAGTAAATCAGCACAAGTTATTAATGGAATCATTATGTTTGGATTCCAGATTTGTATTAGGTTATTCGTTTAAGAAAGTTGATGAATAAATAACTTGTTTTATTAAACTGAGGCAGGCTGGTGAGATTTAAAACTGCATTAAAGAATTCATAATTTTTAACTGCATACACAGCTGTTTTTATCACATAAAAATCATATTTAATTTTCTAAAAATCCTCAATCAAAAATACTATTAGAAGCAAAACTCTTCCCCCCCCCCACACACACACACAAAAAAAAATTTTCTTATTTTAAATACAATATGATGTAAAATGTAGTTTGATTTGTCAGACAGCTTTTATTTTTCTGTGCTTTGACTAGCATTATATATTCCACTTCAATGATAAATAATTAACTTTTGCTTATTTACAGGAACAAGTTCTCACATGACTGTTCTTTATCTATTTATATAAGGCAACAATTATATAATAGTAGTATTATAAAGTTGAATAGAAAGGCAAAACAAAATATAATACAAAGTTGAAAATCTAGATGTCCAATATTCAGAATGATCTAAAATCCGGACCTTCTGATCACTAGCAACATTTTTATTTATTTAGTTTTGAAACTTTTTGTATGCTCAATGTTTATGCATGCACATTTGATATTTTTTCATAACAAAATGTGAAGTGGCCTGATTCTTGATTTTACATTGGCAGCAATTTCACTTCACACTGAAGAAACATAATCTTTTATTAACATAAATCTGTATAATTTTCAATAATTTGACTCTGTAGTGGCCTTTGTGCTTGGCATGCATCTCAAACTAGAATTGAGAAATGACTTAAGCTGATATGTCTAAAACATTAAATATTAGTAATGACCACACCAGGTCGTGAAATTTTTAGAATTTAGGAAAAGCACTAGGATGTAACGTTAAGGGATGGCAAAATTTTTAGAATTTAGGGTGGCACCTGTCAGCAGAATTTAGGAGCCACAGAGATTGCACTGGGTGGCAAAATGTCTAGCGATGGCCCTGGATAAGTCTCAAGTATATGTTGGTATTTACTTATTCAGGACTCATATTTCAAGCATGTGAGGGAAATAGACATAGATATAATAAACAATTAATTAAACTAAAATAACTCAAGCTTAACTTCCTCAGCATTCAACAGAAGCAAGACAAAATTTAGAGGAAAAATATGTCTTTAGTCACCAATCTCATGATACATCACCTAGAGTGTGATGAGACCTGGACATATGTCACCTAAGCCCCAAATTTGAAGGTTTGTAGATAGGGCAGAAAAAATGTGAAGTTTTTTAATTAATGGGGTTTGAGAAAAGATATCGAGAAGTGGTAATAAATGAAGATGATATAACAGAAGTTTTCCTTTGCAATGACAATGCTTCAATAATCAATAAACTTGTATGGTATATTTTAATTTTATAACAGTTAATTTAATTTCAACGACCTTTCCTATCAATTCTCGCTTGCACTTACAACTCCCTACTAGAATGTTCACTAAGTTCCTCAATGTTCATTTAGTAGAATAAGAGTGAAGAACACTACAAACTAGCAGATGTCAAAATCTGTGGTCCTATCCGGAAACTAGAAAATATAACTACCAATAATGAAGGAAGTGGCAGAGGTTGTTGAGAACAGAAACACTTCGATAGACAACAATTTAGTAGGAATTTTCGAAATAGAACTTTAACTGTACAGCAAATTATGTACATCTATAAAATGAAAGAGAAAGTATTAGCACAAGGAAAAAAAAGGCAATGTTGAAAGAATAGTTTAATAAAGCCTAAAGGACTATTAATTTCATTTTGGCATTTTGCAGATTCATTATAAATGTCGGTTCACTTTTCAAATTGTTGCCACCAAATATTATCACCCCGTGTTAAAGAAATAAAACAATGAAGAATTTGCATAAATGTATGTATGTTTCTTGCACTGTGATAAAACAATGGTACTCGGAGCAATCAAATTTTGAATTACGTAGTCTTCCACCTAATATGGGCATCTGGAAGCCCTAATTTGGAATTTGAAATGTGTTTTATTATCGATTTCATATTTTACTATACTTCAACGAATTTTTGATCAACTAGCTCAATGATTTCAAAGCAAGCAATGGCAAAACTCTACGTGTATGTATATATATATAAAGCACTTTTATCTCCAGCGCGCGAGACTGTGTATCAGAAATTCTAAAGTTATGATCAATTTAAAAGTATTTTGTGATACTGCTGTTGAATTGAATTTTATAGTTTAAGAGCAAAGAACATGATATTTAATAAATAAAGGTAACACACAAAAGGTTAAAAAAAGTCCCTTTGGGTGTAATGTAAAATCTGAAAGCTTTCAATTTTTTTTTATTAATTTTGATTCCCTTAAAGTTATAAATTCTACATTATTTCTTTCATATTTCTAATTTTATAATTTCCACAAGTCATTTTACTAGATTTAAGTTGATGATCTAAAGTCCAGAAAATTCCCAAATCCAGAATTGCTAAGTCCCAACGAATCTAGATTTTGGACTTTGTACTGCAAATAATTATTTTTAAAAAAATAAGAAAAGAAAAATTCCCTTAGTAACTAAAATTACACTAACTATATTCTTGGCAATATAACATCAGAATACCAGTTTTTGGAAATTATCAGTAAGTTAAGATGGATAACATTAACTCAAGTTTAGAATTCTTGGAATGTTTTACGTATGCTGCCATGGCTCACATTATTATATGAATCATGGCAGCATATGCAAATTTATCTAAATTCCAACACACAATTTTTATTTGATGTTAAATGTATGCTTCTTCTCTACAAGCAGAATAATCATATTTAACATATATTCAATATACATCATTATACTGGGTATATATTCATATTATAAATAAGTAAAAACTTACTAATAGAGTTTCTACCAAATCACGTCGAGGGCGAAGCTTCAAAAGCGGCATACTTAAACGAATAGAACATAAGCGTCCTCTGCCTTCATAACAACATACACCAGCACAGCTAAAACCAATGGAATAATGCATCAAATGCTTAAATTTTTCAAAAGCTGCGACTACATTATCAAATTATTACAATAACATGTTTAGACTGAATGCAGAGTAATTAGAATAATACAGATTTTACATAATTCTCTCTCCCCCCTTCTTTTAATTATAAGGAACACAATGGACACAACATTCTTAAATTATATGTTCAGCTGATCAAAATTATATTACTTACAGAAAATTAACGATATTTATTTTAAGATTACTAATGACTGAAAAAACATCATCTACTAAATGACAGACTAGCTTCTGTCATTAAGTTTATAAATTTGATATAATTCAACTAATCATAATCTATTCATGTACTGTACTTCTGTTATTGTTTGTTGTATTTTTCTATAGGAACTAGGATGATTTATAAACCAAAAAAGGACTGTTCCTTAAGAGGGCTGCTTTTATGCATCATTCAGTCACATACATTATGAATGTTGTGCAGCATGGTAAAAAACAGTCACCACTTTTATCAACAAAATTGTCTATTATGCTTTAGCAAGACATTCACAATGTTTCTCTGACCATTATGGATCTCCACCAAGCTTCTGCGATAAATTTCAATATTCGTAAAATAAAAAATTCAGTGGCTTTCATAATCAAACTTGCGATAAATTAGCAGGGCCCTGAAATGATTAAAACAACAAACCAATTCTTAAAAAATAAATAAATAGCTAAAAACAGTAGATTGCATACTTCTTTATTAGCACGATTGCTGTTTTTATTTTAATAAACTAAATACTCATAAGAAGAAATTGTCCTTTGTGTTCTATAATGCATTACCTCCTTGTGTTCTTGATTATGCCTATAACTAATAACTATAATTCACGTATATTACTAAGCAAGGGAAAATTATTTTTTTAATTTTGGACCAATTAGTACCATAAACTCAACAGTTGTAAATAAGCAAGAGCATGTGATATTTCGTACTTTCTGATCATTCGCACTCTGATGAGGCTATCTTCAGGATTCTTGGATACTGTTTTGTTCATGAATAATAAAAAGAAGCATTTCATAAGAAAAAAGAAATTTCGTGAGAAAAAAATTACATAATGGATATTAACATTGTATTTCCGCACAATTCAGTCTATAGGCATTAGAACTTCAAGGAATGTGGATTTTCATACTTTCTGTTGGTAGGCAAAACACCACATTTCTGAAGAAACCAACACAGTGATTTTCATCAGGCAGCAGATGCCTCAGTTCCATTACAATCCATTTAAAAAAAAAAAAAAAAAAAAAAGAGGTAGAAACAGGAACCTACTGATTAGCAAAATGAGAGGCACATATAAAGCATGTAAATCCATGAGCACTCGGGACATGTGTATTACGAGCATTCATGCATCGATTATTGTTGTGTGCATACATAAAATATACCCCCCAAAAATGGCAATTCTACCAAATTTTGGAATGAGAAAATACCAACATTTTGCAATACTCATAATCTTCTCTAATAATTTTAACCAGCCCATAAATAAGATACAGTTATCCATGCATTTTTCTTGTAATACATTTGAGAATAGAGTCATTATGCCTTATCTAAATAATGCCTCTTTTATCTAGTGTTTTTAATGAGCTATATTCTCAACTTTTATCTGTTTCCAAGTTTATGGCTGTAATTCTTTATTTCTAAACTTATAATATAATATTAAACTCGTAGAACCATCTCATCAAAAACAATGCATTACCAGTTACAATTACTTCATCTACAATTTCCTTTATTCTCACCAAGATTATCAGTCTGCTAATTGGTAAATTTTCAGCTTAACACTGAGATTAAGCCAGTATAAAAGAAAAATTTTAATATCAGTAGATTTTCCACTTTTAGTTAAAAGTGTTTAGTGTTCTTAGGCAGTCTACCTTATTTACAATTATCTTAAATATTCCTACTCATAAATAAGCACTGCCAGTATGAAAATATCACCTCCAGTTTTTAAACCTTGATCTCTTTCTACCCCCTCCCACCACAAAAATGTCTGTTTTACCATTTCAGAATTCATTTGTGCAATGCCATTTTAGAGTGCAAACAAATAAATTAAATGAGTCTGAACAGAGATTTATAATTATAAACTTAATCACAAAATATGCAGATATTGACTTACGAAGGAGAATGTGGGTAAGTTAAAAGCCTAAGGTCACTCACTTAATATTTCTCGATCAAATAAATGATAAGCACAATGCAACATATGATACAAACAGTTTCTGTACGATAAATACCTTTTTCTACGACTTGACTGCAGCTTAGTTTCCATGGCATCTACAGATTATTTTCAGCCAAATGATGTGATTAGTTTTACTCTGGCTTGAATAGTTTGTGAGAAACTCAACAAAGACACAAATATTCCTAGTTAAAAAAAAAAAAAAAGCTTTTTTTTTATTTATTTATTTATTTATTTATTTTCGCATCAATTTCTTGGAACTGGTGTAATAACTAGAATGGATTTCTGCTCTGATTTATCGAGTGCTATTAGTTTTGTTCCAACTAGACTAGTTCATTAGATAAAATACTTTAGTTAAAGGAAATACAAGAATTTGGAAATTTTTATGCAATCATGAAACTTATGTAAATCACATTTTAGCATGCAAAGGTACAAATCCCAGCATATTTCAGTTAATGTTAGAAATATTAAATAGTCAAAAATGTATTTTTAATCGAAATCTAGTCTCATTAACCACTTTTGTATCCAGAAAGTAATGTCATCAGACGGTACCACAATTTATGACCACTGTTCTTGACATTCAAGATTCTTCACTTAAAAAATAATAATTATTATTATTATAATTATAATACTTAGAATTTCATTTTTGAATCATAAAAACTACTCAAAAGTTGACAAAAGTATCATCTGTAGTAAAATCAGACTCATGTCAGCTGTAGTACAGATATCAATTGAAGTAACAAAGATTATTAAAAAAAACTACTTAACTACATCAAATTCACCTAAACCACACCTATCTCGACTCAAGTTCCACTTTTAAGCAATTTTAAATGAATATGGAAACAATATTCACTGATTTAATGCATACAAAAATGATAAAACTCCAGCAGCATTAATATTTTTATGTGTAGTATAAAATAGATTTCAACCAGTACAATAAAAACTGATCCCCATATTAGAAAGGATAAAAAAAAAAAAAAAAAAAAAAAAAAAAAAAACTATATTACAGGAACATATACTAATAATTATACTCTATTTAAAGAAAATTGATATGACTCTCAAGAACATACAAACTCTCCAAACATAAAGAAACTAAAAAGGGTTTTCCAAATTCAAAAATTCTACAGATTTGACAGATTTGACAGTATCTGCAATATAAGCCCATTCACACATATTTGAAGAAAATCAAAATCTTTTCTTATGACAACAACAAAGTACAAGACAAATAGTGTTGGTGCCAGACTGTTGCATGAACACATGCCTTGACAATTTTTGTCCAGCAATGAATGCTGTAGCTGTTAGTGCAAGTCTAGCCTTTTTTTTTTTTTTTTGTTCTCAGTTTTATACATCCCCCCCCCGTTTTCATCTTGAGTGACAGCTAACAGAATAGTTAACTTATGAAGCAAATAAAAAAAAATGCTTCCATTTCTTAATTAGCTACATTCATTATTTCATAGTTATAGACCAAAAACATTGGTCTCATTTCACCAAAATATCTCAGCAATATTTTGAATGAGATTCCTTTTTTTGTTGAATTTGCTAACATTAGGAAAATGGCATCATTAGATATTACTGTTCATATTCAAAGAAAAGATAACCTAAAAGCACAAATAACGTGATTTAAAGATTTCTTGACTAATGATCAACCAAACGTTGACACTACAGAATGGAATGTAAGCTGGACAGTTTTAAAATCATTACAAACAAATGTGAAGAACCTAAATGTAAACTTTATGGTGTTGTAAATGAAGAAGATTCTAAAAAACATGAAACCATCTTCTCAGAAATTGTCCACCTCAAAAAGTGGAGGTAAGACTTATTTTTTAAAGGAACTGAAAACTAAGTGCAGTAGCAACAACAGTATTTCTAACAGCAAAGTAGAAGTATCAAATAAACAAAATTCAGTTAAACTGCCGGAAATTCCTTGACTAAATTCAACAGAAATTAACAAAAATGATTTCTTTTTAAAGTTCAGTTTAAGTCGATAATTAATGACACTGAGCATTTAAGTGAGACAGAAAAGTTTTATTATTTGCAATCAGCTCTTGTTGGCAAAGCAAAGAAAATTCAAACCACAGATGATATTTATGAATCTCTGTGAAAAAAAGTTATTACCAGATTTGAAAATAAATGGTCAATAGTTACATTACTAAACCAATTTATTGATGCATAAAATATACCACGAACCTATAAAAGAACTGGGAATCTTTGGGATGGTGAGATAGAATTGATGAAATTAGATAACCAATTGAAACAAATAATATTAATCAATTTAATGTCAGAAAATTTAGTCAGAACACCAATCTGAATGTCTACAGATCTGCAGGACTGGAGATTATGTTAATTTTATTAACAGTTAAGTTTTGAAATTTCAGCTTACCACTTCCGGCTAGAATGTGGTTTTAGAATCACGTTTGAATGCAAATTGAGGAAGAGCGGTATTTAACCACAAAATTCTACTGTCTTAATCAGAGAGAACCAGAGATTCTGGCTAGCACGTGTCTGCCTTTTTAGGCTACTCTCTCTTAAACTATCTATTATTACGCTCGGCCGTACTTCAGGCCCTTAATAGCTTCACAGTCAATTAGTGTTAAGGGGCCAACTCTGTTAGAATCTTGATACTTTGGCTATATCTTTTTAGTTAAACAGTTTAATTTTTAGTTTCCTAAGTTCAAGCCCGAGTGTCGGCTTTATTGTAAAACTCCAAGATGGAGTTATGTTAAGTCTTATTTGAATAATAAAGGGTTTTTAACCCTTTCCAAGTTTTAATTACTGTCTCACGAACTCAAGCAATTACTCATTTACTGGTTCTTAAGATTCTTCATATTCAACTGTAACTTAAAGTACACAGCAGAGAATCTTGCAATCTTTCATAGATTATTTAGAAAAAGGATCTCGAAATCTGGAGTAAAAAATAAAGTTTCAGAAAATTTAGATTAAAAAGTCAAAACACCAATCTGAAAGGTCTCTGATGTCTACAGATCTGCAGGACTGGAGACCTTTCATAGATTATTTAGAAAAATGATCTCAGAATCTGAAGTAAAAAATAAAGTTATGACAGAACACATTAAGAATCAGAATTTTGCTGTGGAATCAGATTCATTTAAATGTCTGTTCTTTGTAAAAACTTTCATCTATTGTATAAATGCTTGTCATTTTTAGAAATAAAACCTATGGAAAGATTCGGTGTTGTAAAAAAACCATGAACTGTATTTAAACTTTTTAAAATGCTCACACAAATTGAATTTTTACACTTCCACATACACGTGCAGATTTTTTTAATTGCAATCACAATTCACTTTTACGTCGCAATCAAGAAAACTGCTGTTAGAATGAACCAAATTCTCAGGTTTTGGAATGTTCACCTACTATTTATCATCTGGAGCAAGTAGTACTCTTAGAATAAAATTTTGACAGATTTAAAGAAAGTTATGATAATGCATAATTTTATCCATAGGTTATATGCATATTTTTACAATTCAAAATGAATACAAAAATAAAACTGTTCTTTTGGCATCTGTCATTGTTTGGATGTAGAGTCCCCAAAAATGCCTATTATAGTAAAGACTGTTGTTTTTTACTTTCATGCAGTCAAGTAGACTTTATAAGTTTGGATTCTGCAAATAATTTTCAATTGAGAAAGGAAAGAATAAAGATTTTTATCAGTGGCTTGGGTGGAAATATGACACATACTAAATTTAAATAAATTTTTAATCTTACCATCCCAAGCAACATTAAAAGGGTCTTTTGTGCTAACTTTGTCATTTCATAGTTATAGTCCAGAAACAAATACTATTTTTGCAAATATACACGTAGTGTACAAATACCATCTTATTTCAACACAGCTGATTTGTAATGTGTATGTATATATTATTCGATGTACATTACAAAACACATGAAAAACTAGCATTCCATAATTATTTAAAATAACAATCATTACTCCTGAAGACTGAACTGCTATGATAATTGATTCTATTAAATCATGTTATTAAGTTATAAGAGCACTATATCTGAAACAAATGCCACGGGAAAATCACATATTTCAAGAAAATACTGCTTATAAAGGAGTTCATTGTTGAATATAAACTATTAACACACAACTAAAACATTACAATTATCAGGGTTCGTACACATTTCTGCACACGGAAATTAAGTACTTTTAAGGACCATTAATGAAAAAAATTAAGGACCTATGAGCAAATGGGAACTGAATAAATTCAATTAAAAATATTATCTATGCCTGAATTTCATTTTTGTAATACCATCCTAAAAATAAAATGAATCCGTAAATAGTATGCATTATTACTAAACATGAATTAATTAACATAATTATTAATCAGTTTGAAAATAAAATAAACTTTATGCAATTTATCAAGTAGCATTAAATATTTTACACTTATAATAGTTAATCATATTTAAAAGAAGATAAGTGGCATTTATGTTTTACTAACAGCTTTATGTTGATTTTTTTTTACGTCTCATTTTGTCACATACTTCGTCAGACTAGACATTTAGTAAATAGCAGGCAGATTTTATATCAAACGGTTTAGGTTAAAATGAGAAGTAAGATCATAATCAGCATGATTCATAACAAAAGACAGAATGTTGTCACCGCTGCTGCTTGTCTAGAGAGAAACCTGCTGATTAGAACAAACTTGAAAGGCCTGTTGTAAGGCACGGATGGCAAGCGTTGAAAGTTAGTCAGGCTCTGTTTGATGCAGTTAGTGTCATAGCTTCATGCAGAGTTCCAGGGGTTGTAACCCAGTTAATATACTTTAAAGGTTCCAATAAGCCATTAAAGCACCAGAGGTGATAAGTTGTTTTGCATTATTTTAAGTCTTAGTAGATGCAAAGAATAAGTTTAACTTGAATTTTTACATTTTTGTGTTTTATCTTGTGACCACAGTGAGGATTGATGAAAGGCTATAACTCACTTTAATATGTAGAGATAATTTTTAAGGGTAAACAGTTAGTTATAAATAATTAAATTAGGTAGTTTGATAACCTTAGTCATTATGTATTTACATGACCACTATTTAATTTTATTTTTTAACAATATTTGTTAAAAAAAGCCCTATTAAAATCAAAATCTAATAAATTAATCTAATTGATTCTTAAACGATATTAGGATACACATTAAAAGCTACAACAACACTCAACAAAATATTTATCCGTCATTTTAATTTGAAGCCATCCCAAACATTTTGGCTATTTTATATCGATTTCCTTCTTTTTAAGCATCTCTTCTAACAATTTGTCTCAATATGCAAACCAATGCTCTCGCTAGTTTCTGCGTGCTTTATCTCCTAACTTGTCAACCTCTTCACAATGTACCTATGAGGGTTTACTTGATCTGGTAAAAGTTAAATAGTCCAAAATGTTTATTGATATGGCTGAAAGTAACTATAATATCATACAAAGGCTTAAATAAGCCTCTTAATTAAAAAGAACTTAGAACATAAAGGCTTGTTCTGATGCTAACAAAATCAATTACAGGTCACGGTAACATAATTAAACAAGAAAAAGTTAAGTTCAAACTAAAAAGGTGGACTAGTGGTCAAAGATTATACAATTTAATTTTAATTTAATCTGGCTCAGTGTCTATTATATGAGAAAACAGAAATGGGAAATTATAGTAAAGGCTGAAATCATAAACAAGTGGGTAATTTACAAAATAATAACTGCACATATCTTTGATGAATAATTTTCTTTATGAATTTAGTTTTTTTCTTCAACATGTTTCCTTTCCATTTTATAATTTTTGGATTTATTAAGGATTTCTGTTATTCTAAAAACACTAAATGCATTTAGAATGTATACAAAGAGTGGCTGATTTTATTTCTTTAGTAATATGAACATTCAGAAGAAATATGAAATATTATATATGGTGAGGGCCGGTTGCAGAGCTGGTGTGGCGGAATTTTTAGAATTTAGGGACACGCCGAACAACAAAATCTAGAAATGGCAAAACTTTTAGAATTTAGAGCAAGCATTGGAAGCAGAATTTAGCAAAGCACTAGGCACCAGAATTTTAAGATCCACAGAGATTGCATCAGGTGGGAAAATGTCTAGTGCCAGCTCTGTGTATGATGCATTAAAATATATTAGATGAATCTTTTAAATTGTAAGTTTTCAATTTCTTTTTTAATAAAAAATCCTTTTCTATAATGCCTGGCCATGTGATAAGAGTAGAAGCATTTTTGATATTTTCCACGCTTGTGTCTAGTGAAAAGCAGAGACGATAAACATGTTAAAATTCTAGTATCAGAAGTAAAACATGTAAATATGTATTAAGTTTTCATTGTTCTTTCAGACGTTCTCCGAAACGTAAGAAATTCATTGCAAACTTTCTGTAAAATACATCCATTACGTGTTGATACTATGGAGACATTTTTCATTTCGTCACATATTTCTCGAATCTTTTAGAATTGTGGGTCTATAAATCTTGCCTTCAAATCCTTCTAAACTTTCCAAGCTGCAATGTCTAAAATCCTAAAGAAAAATTATCCCTACCATTTCTGTAAGAGCAAAAAGCCAGAAATATTTTGGAAAAAAATGGAGGGAAAAAGCATAAAATTAATTTTATAGAGAAAACTCATGCACATTCTGAGAATTTTGAATATTCTGAGACAATTACATTGTTCTCTTACTATGAAAAAATTAAAAAGAAGACTTTTTAATTAATTACATAGCTAATTTTGCTTTTGCTAAGAGCTGTTTCGTAAATTGTGCTTTATAGCATTATACGCTGTTTATTTTTCAGATTTAAAATATTGTTTAATAAGTTGCCAAAATGAAACTTTATCATATGACAGAGAAAAATAAAAATGTTTTATTTTAATGTTATTTTTTAAATATAATTTCAATATATTACCATTATTTTAATGAAGTTTATCAATTAAGACACAATAACACGCCGAATAAATACTGATTCAGAAGTCAAACAACAAAAATCAGCGTTAATTCACAAAATTTTCACAGGACTAGTTTCGATGGTTTTACCGAACCATCATCTTCAGCTGCGAAACCGAAAATTTTGTGAATTAACGCTGATTTTTGTTGTTTGACTTCTGAATCAAGTTTATCAATGTTATGATGTTTTAAATAAAATCATCGAAAAATGCTCAGATCTCAGAATTACAAAGTTCCTATAGAAACTGATCTTAAAATTGCCAAATTTAGAACCATTTAATAAAAGAATTCACATCCCCAAAAGCCAAAAGTTTTTAAGAGTTCTTTATTAGACAAAATGAATTTCAAAATGCTTATTTTTCACTTCTTGCTTAGAAACTCGAGGATCCCATCATTTTTGTCATTTCAAGTATCCCATCAATGCCATTTTTGTGCAATTCTGGGATATTTTTTTCAAGTGAAAATAGGTCGACGTGTACATGGATACCGTGTATGTGCAATTCTTAAAAACGTGGCAAGCAGTTTGCGATTCTGCACATTCTCCCAATTTCGCACCTAATCTTCGTCATGATTAAGCACTTTTGTTCCATAAAAGTTCTAGCATAAGTGTAATTCGGCTAGCAGATTATTGGAAAAAAATGTTGAGTAAAAAAAAAAAAAAAAAAGCCTTTGCTTCGTGAAAACAAAATGGCATCCAAAAAAAAGCTAGCAGGTTGCTGTAGCAGGGTTGGTCGCCAAATTTTCGCCAAAAAATCGCGAAGTTACCATAATCCAAAGATTAACCCAAATTTTCACTACCCTCTACCTGGGATGCTATTCAAAGCATTATTATTCAACATTCATGGACAAAATACAGATGAAAGGGAAACTGTGATCTAACTAGCATTCTTATTTGGAAAAACATTTATGCATTTACAGTAGCAGGAGCTTATTGCGATCATCGTTAATGTTATCATTCAAGTATAGTTTTCGTATTACCAAAGTCTTGACTGTTTGTACCTGAAAACATGGAAAATACATCACTTGTTGCAATGAGCAATTTGGTTAATACAATCAAAGTAATATAGAATAAATTTGTTTAAAACTGAAGTTAGTCACCAAATACAGAATAAATTTGTTTAAAACTGAAGTTAGTCACCAAATGATGTCAAAATAGGTTATAAAAATTGCCAAGTGCACCCAAAAAAGTCACCAAGTAGCCAAACAGCTTGGTTTGAATTTTGGTCAGCCATTTAAAATCAGACAAAAAAGCAACATTAGTTTAGTGTAAATTTTAAATAATTTCATTGATTTTAACAGTGATCAGACCTAGGTTGTTCTTCAGGAGGGGAAAAAAAAAAAAAAAAAAAAACTGCAGAATTTTTCTCCCTTCTAAAAAAAAAATTCTTGAAAACATCTACTAATGTTGCTTTTTTGCCTAATTTTAAATTTTACACTAGCAAGTAAGTTCTTTTCATGAAGGATGTCCTCGAAGTATTAAGGTTAGGGGCAAATAATTTCCAGAAACATTGTGAGCAAACAGTTCATAAATAAACTTTCCTAATTAAAATGTTTCAAAGTACTTATTAATATTTTTTAATTATACTTATATTATTAAATTCTATTTCTAATTTGAAGAATGTTCTTCCTAATCTTTAACTAAGATATGTTATCAAAATAGCCATGGACAAACACGATCATACTGAGCAGCACCTACCACATACAACATCTGTAATTTCATTTAAAAAAATATATATATATATATATATTTACTGTGTCATACGTGGGCTCCATTTTACTTCAACAGCTTGAAGTTTGCCATAAAAAAATTTGGCATCATACTGTAAAAACAGGCTGTGTATATCAGGATTTGGATCTATTAGCTCCCATTGTTCATCCACAATTGATAAAGGTTTTGCACTACTTCCACTAGGAGACTGAAAGATATTTAGAAAAATGCACAATATTATCATAAGCTAATAAAAAATTAATAGTAAAATATGTTAAATAGCTACAACCATAATGCATCTTTTTTAAAACTTGATATAAAACATGGGCTGAGTAGTATTGGCTGAAGATTGCATTAACTAATTTGTAAATTAATATAATTTTTTGTTTTCTTACAGTGTCAATTAAGGTTTTCCAGAAATATTTTGATCACTCTCCAGTACTAGTTAGCTTAAGTTTCATCATTTCTCACACACGGAGAAATCGTGGATTTTTTAGTAATAGTGTACCAGCGCAACAATCTCAATGCAGTTTAGAGATTTTTTATAGAAGAAAAAAAAGGGTTATTTATACTGCAAAAAATTATTTATTTTACACGTACTACATATATAGTACCAATTAAGGTATTATATCATAGAATTAGCAAGCTAGCTCTGTGATTCTATGAAGATTTCTAATTTAATAAGTAAAGAAAAAAAGACACTCCAATATCCAGACTTCTAGATCATCAGCCAAAATATAGATGCAAAAAAATCCCCCTTCTTCACTTACCAAGTCTAAGAATAGTTAATGTAATACTAAATTAAAGTAAGCATGTATGTCATAAATACAATTTTTCTCCTAACTAACTACAATTGACGCATGTCAAACACCTGGTTAGAGAGTTTTTGGCCATGGCCAATGACAGTACACTGATTGGCATTGTATTGATGTTGCCAAGGATCATAATTTCAGCCCCTAAATGGGTATGGGGGTTACCACTCTTCTACCTGATCCAAACAATAAGTGACACTCAAATGTTGCCCTATGTTTACATGTCATTTAAGTAGATTTAAACTGTTGATCTAAAATTCAAAATTTCTAAAATCTGGAATCACCAAAGTGGTGACAGTTCTGGATCTTTAACTTTATACTACACACATTTTTGTTAACTCCCCCATACACTTTATTGTCACTGATTATAATTTAAATTTTCCTTCTAAGTTACTTTCTTTTTTTTAAAGGGGATAGGTTATGGTTGTGTGTAACCACCAAGATTTCTCTTGGTTACACACAACCACCAAGAGGTTGTGTTATTATTCACCAAGAGGATGGTGTTTTTGTGGAAGACATTTTAAAGAAAACTGACTCGTATATATGTTGCACTTGGAGAAACTATAAAAATTCACATGCAGCCACACATATTGGCCAGGATTTAAACCTGGATTGAAATACCAGTGCTGAATAACTAGTATTCAGTTCCTAGTGGACACTCTCTTTACATTTGAATACAAAATTACAGTTTTTAACATGATTAATAGAATTGCATTTTTGGTTGTGACAGCAAATACTGAAAATTTAATCATTTTCTGCACCTGCTGATTTCAGTATTATTATGAAACACGATTCTAGTATTAACACCTGCTCACATATCTTACAAATATTTGAAGAACAAACTTTAAGAAGAAATTAATTTGTTTATAATCAAAGCTTTGTGCTACTTTTTTAATTTAAAAATATTTCTTTACCATGTGTCCCCCCTTTTTTTGTGTGTATAGTATTATTGTGAAGAAATTAGTATCATAAAGCAAGATCCAACATTGTAGTAACTTTTATAAAATCAGCCAGTGCGATACAGCTAATGGAGAATTGCTAAGCAAAACATATAGTGAACAGCAATAAATAAAAATAAATAAATAAATAAAACTAGAGAGGGGGAAAGTAATTTTATGTGAATGGGATGTCAATTGTCAAATACAGCAGTGTGTTTATACAACAGTCTGAATCATGAATTGCTGTGCAATGATGTTTTTATGAACAAGCAGTAAGAATAAATATCATCTAGAGATTCTCTCCTACATTTTCAGCAGCTTAACCCTCTAAGCGGCAAGGGCGTATATATATAGCCTAGAATATTTTTTGTAATATCTGTAAGAATGTACATGTACATACATACTAAAATATGTCAAAGAAATTAAGGCAATATATCAAAAGTACACAAATCCAGGTATGAAATACCAGGAGAGTTTTTACATTAAAATAAAAAAAATAATTTGTTCTCATAGTAGTTTTGGGAAATTTGTGCTTTCTTAGCGAAAACCTTGGCTGCTCAAAGGGTTAAGCAGGTCAACTAGCAGCTTCCAGATATGAAGTTACCCACAAATACAATGTCATCAATCCTGATACAGGATGCCATTATGTGGAAAATTGCAAAATGAACACCACTACAATTCTAGCTACCACTTTCATGAATCCTACGTTATCTAATTTATGTAATGACAATTGCATGAAAATATGTAAATGTTTTCGATATTAAATGAAATTAATTCTATGCTGCTTTTCTAATTTGAAATTAATATGGTAAAATCTATTTATAAATTTATTTATTTGCCTTTATGTTTTGTATTTATTCTGGATTTCTTGAAGCTTTATGTATCATTAGGATTGCCACTACCTAGTAAGATTTTCCGGCCAATGTTTTATGTTTGACACTAAGCAGTGAAAACAGAAAAATACCAAAAAAAACTAGGATAAATTTTTTAGTTTAAAACAAAATCAGTATACGCTGCAGAACATAGAATCAACCAAAAGTTATGTCTCTTTCAGGAGACAGCAGTCTCATAGAAAGACTCTCTTCAGTCAGCCAACAGAAATAAAAATCATTTATTACATAATCAGTGCTATAAAGATTTCTTATAGGGAATCTTAAAACATGTAATAATGAAAAACATAATATAAAATTTTGAGTAAAATGAATGAAATTTCACGTGGAATGTTCACATACCTTCCAGTCCCAATCAAGCAAGAGTTTAGATATAAATTAACTATAATATCAGCGAATTTTTCCAAAATTTTCTTTGTTTTGAAAATATTGCAGAGTTACCAATTATACCAATTATAGACAAAAAGTAAGAAATCTAGAACCAAATATGTGTAAGAAAAGAAACCAGTAAAATACAAATTCTCAATGTATTGCACGGAAATAAAATTGGGATAATTTTGTTTTAAAAAAAAAATTGTTATTTGTAATAAGCATTATGCCAATACATACTTTACACTATTTTAAAAAGGACATTATTCATGTTAGACTTTGCAAAATCAAAAAAAGTACTCTTCCGTAAATCAAAATACTTTTAATATGTAGCAAAAATAATTTAACTCTTCATACATTTATTATATTTTGTCTTAATTACTGCTATTTAATATTTAAAAATATATTAATTTTTATAAATTGAGTTCTTGAGTTTATATAGACTACAACTTTTACATAGTTAACAATAATAAAAAAAACATATATGGGTTGTAATAATAAAAACATAATAAAACTCATTTAATACATATAGAGATTTTTTAAAAGCATCTATAACATACATTTGATGCAGATTCTTGTTTTATACTATTTTCATTTATATCCTCATCATAAGCTGCTTGTAAGGATAGTGCAAAAGCAAAGTCAAGATCTTCATCAATACTTTTCAGAAACAGTTCATCCTAAGAAGACGAAAAAAAAAAAAAAACACATATTTTTATTACTTTTTTTAAAAATAAAGAAAATAATTCACATAGTTATTAGTTGTATACAGTTATTAGTTGATATATTGCCTTAATTTGTTGTTGTTTATAATAACTTCCAAAACAGTGATTAAATCAGAGAATATTTTTCAAGATATGTATATTTTGCCAAACACCTGCCATTCTCCTTTATGGTACGTTCATTATATTTCTCTCAATTAATTAACAAACTGAATTTTTATTTGAAAAATCATTAATCAATAAGTTTATTAAATGATGCAATTTAACTTCCTTGATTTATCTCCAAGGACCTGCATCACAAAATTTAAGAGTTACCATATTTTACTCATGTATTTCCCCCTTTTCTTACTAGTTTTACCATTCGAGCAGGGATTCTCGGTTAGAGTAGACTGAAAGGTACCCCTTGTATTATCGCGAAGCTGTTGTTTCCTTTATCACCAGCACCAGATCTTTTATTTTTCTGATGTGGGGCAAAAGCTAAAACTGACGCCCTAACTCATCATCCTTTAAGTTTCTCTAAAAAGTTTTAATTTCTTTAATACAGAAATAGATAGAGTTTGAGGTAAAAACCTAAGCTCCATTTTATATTAAATTCTTAACGTGCCCCCCTTTTTTTTACTATAAAGGAAAAAAAAAACGCAACGAAGTTACATAATTATAAATTCATCCTCTCCCTAGGAGAATCATCTTTCTGGTGAGCTTACTTGTTCTAGAAACAACGGGCAACCCCTAAGCTTCTCACTATTTTGTATTATTGCATTACTGGTTAAATTAGGTTGGGTTAGATTATATGAATATGGCAAAGACAAGAGGGCTACCTGCTTAGAAAAGAGACACTTTCGTGGAAGAACTTTTTAAAGGAAACTGGCTTGTATTCACATTACACATGAGGAAATCCATAAAGAGAAAGCATGCAGCCAGCCTGTTCGCCTGGGTTTGAACCCAGGCAAGGTCGAACTACCAGTATTCAGCGGTCTTAATTACTCGGCCACTGCTCAGGACATTTGTTTGATTATTTACTAAGTGTTTCGCCATTAGGCAATGCATGGAAAGGGAGGAATGCCTTGTGGAAAAAAATTTAAGGAGACTGACTGGTATCTGCTTAGAAAAAAGGTGCTCTCGTGGAGGAACTTTTTAAAGGAAACTGACTCATATTCACGTTACACATGAGGAAATCCACGAAAACAAACCATGTAGCAGCCCGTTCGCCTGGGTCTGAACCCAGGCAAGGTCGAACTACCAGTATACAGCGATCTTAATCACTCGACCACTGCTGAGGACATTTGTCTGATTATTTACTATGTGCTTCGCCATTAGGCTCTGCATGGAAAAGGAGGAATATCCCATGGAAAAAACTTCGTAAGGAAAACTGGCTTGTATCTATGTTACACACAGGGAAAATCATGGAAATACTCATACAGCCAGCCCATTCACCTATACTTGACCCTCGGACCGAACTACTAGTGCTCAGCGGCTTTTATTGCTCAGCCACTAATAGAACCATTGCATACAAAATATGGGCTATTGCCGAAAGGAAGTATTCTAAAACGATTATACAGAATATGGGCTATTACTGAGAGTATTCGTGCTTCCTGTCTTGTTTTTCATACTTCCTATTTCATAAGTAATTTCTTACCTGCCTTAATGCTATTAAAATATCACGGAATTACTAACGAAAATTTAAATTTTACACTGTAAGCCTTTTGTTCTGCAAATAAGTGCATGGAATCGTCATAATTTGATCAGCGATTTGATTTTCGGTTGCCAGAATCACGAGACTTGATAAACGCTCTTGCTCACCGATGATCGTGGATATTTTTTAATATGTTTTAATTTGCTGAAACTTTGATCTGAACAGGTTGAAGTGTTCGTGATTCGTCCTCAAACAGTTCATCAGATTGCTTTTTGTGCTTTTGAATTCTTTATTTGTCAGAATAGACTCAACTGCAATTTTTTCGGCTACTATTTTAGACTTTTGTATCCAATATTCCATAGGATTTTTCTCTCATTTTTTATAACTGGCTTTTCCTCAGTTTTGGTCAGTTCTTTCGTTAACTACTCAGAACGCGGAAGAGGAATTCCTTTTGAATTTCTATATTTACTCTATTGAATTCTGGAAAAATATTTGCTCAAATTTTCAGGTTGAGTAAATTCAAATTTTTCACAGCATGTAACACATGTCCTACCTCATGCTTTGATTCCACATCAAGAGAAATATCTTTAATTTCTTTTAAATATTTGAATATTTCCGGTAAATTCATTAAAAGGACTTTAACAGCCACATATTTTTTCGACCCTCTCATCTGACTGCTGCCTTTTAAGTTGTATTTTGTACATTTTTTGATAATATACTGTCGATTAGTGCATCCAACAAAAAAGAGGAAGTATTTTCTGAGTAATTCCAAACAGATTAACTGCTTCCGGGTACGAAGAAGCAGAATGCATACTGACAAAATACGAGGAGTGAGCCAAACATGGCACAAATTCATCCAGCTTATTCATTTCTGTAATTCTAGCTTGTACTGTTTTAGAAATGCCAGCCATATTAGACCCGTTGTCGTAAGACTGACACCGACATTGTCCAATATCTAAACCATCAAGTGTCAATTAATACACTAATTTTCTACAATGCGTTCAGAAATACAATCTCCTATCTTTCCACCAAATTCTATGAAATCGATTAAATTTTCCTTTATCTCACACAATCACCCCACGTTTTTACGTATTGAGTCACCTGGCTCATTTTTTTTCTGTACGAGACACATATGGGGTAAATATGATTCCTTTCCCTTTGTTAGGTGCTTTGACTTGTTAGGTGCTAGTACTTAAGAGTTGAATTATGTTTGGCAAGCGGAGAGATTAAATTCAGAAAATTTCTTTCACTAGGTCGAGGACACTTTGTGAACAGGCTACTTGGGATTTCATCAAACCCAAGAAAATAACGATAAGATTGTTGAAAGATATAGTATCACATTCATGACTATATAGAATTTTTCTCCATTTTTCTTTCTCTGTATGAATGAGTTGCTTAGTGTCGTGATCGATGCCTTGGCACGATTTCATTTGTTGTACTCGAATTTTCCACTTAATCATGCACCTCTGTGGATTCCAGACGCTTCGCGCTCAGTTAATCTTGCTAAAACTTTTTCCAATTAATGAATCCTGGTGTATGGTGTAACGGCAGCACCATGTTTCTGATAAATCTTGCAGGGTGTACAAAAAATTGCATTCTTGTTTTTAGAATATGTAAACCAAGATCTAAGCTTTTTATTATTTACTAATGTTCTGTATAACATGTCAAATGTCTGCCATCACGTTCAATGGGACTGAGGTTTACCTTTTCTGGATATTTACCAGCTAATAATACTGACTGACTGCTTAAGAAAGATTGTTGGTGATCGTTCATTTTTTTCTACGACCAACCAACTGCATAGGTGCAAAAAATCAAAAATTTTTAGTTTTTCATCTTTCTGCTGCCCGCTCTCATCTAAATGAAGAAATCTTTATATCATGGTTTCATGTCCTCCAGCTATTTGTTTGATGTCGATGAAGAAGTTTATTCTTTCAAATAGTGACTTGTAGATTGTTTGGGGATGATATATGCAGTCATGTTTGGTTGAGCAAATTGCAAGAAATATTAATTCCCTCTAGAATCTCAGCACAATCGGAATTGTGGCAGGATCTGACAACTTACTTCTTCTGTGAAGTTATTTTTTCATCTTAGCTGGAATTTGTTTTCTCTGTTTGGCCTTATCTTTGGATTGTTTTCTGTATTCCGCTTTTCTCCCCCTCGACGCGCAGATGGTTCCTTTTAATCTAAATGAAATTCACTATGAATTGCCTTAATAAGAAGAACTAAGAATTGACATAATTACACTGAACAGTCCTAAACAAATGGCTGTGTGTCACTAAATATAGTGCGGGCTTAAAAAAAAAAAAAGAGTACAGAAAAGACCTAAAAACTAAAAAAAACCATAGAAGTAATAAATCTAGCTTTAAAATCCAACATGCGCTCCTCCGTTCCGAGTCAAACCAAAGGTGAGCCTAAGTTGCCAATTGGCAGCAAAAAAATCTAAATGCCTTGCTTCAGCTTGAAGACATAATATCTGTGTCTTGTATATACTCGATGAATATTAATTTGAATTATTTCATTTGTCCAGGATGGCCCAAAGTTAATATTTTGGCTTAGCTCTTAAAAAATAGTTACAATGCTTCTCCTTTTCCCAGCAGACGTTGCTATGGGAACCAAGTGACTTCTATCTATCGTTTTATTTATTACTTGATTACGCCCGGCCTAGACAGCAAATGATACAGAGACTCCAAATGTTACTGACAGGGTCAGTCTGATTCTATCAGTGATGCCTGGATTCCCTCTATTTGCCTCTTTCTGATATTGTATTTATAGTTGTAATCGGCTGTACTTTATTTTAACTCATGTTCCTTTAAAAGGGTTCTTAGTATTTAATTTCAAGTCTTCTTAAAAGAGGTTTTTAAACTTGGCCTTAAAACTTTTAACATTGTACTAAAATTAGAGAGCTGTTTTAGCGAACAACATGCCAAAACGATCCAGCGTTATACAGTCAAAAGTCTTTAATCTGGACTCGTAGGGACTTTGGCGATTCCAGATTATCAGTTTTGCCGGATTATAGATCATCAGTTTAAATCTGGTAAGATGGCATGCAGAAATTATAAAACAAAAATATGAAACCGTAATTTATGAAATAAAAAGCAATTATGGTCTAAAGGGTATCAAAATTTACAAAAAAAAGCTTTATATTTATTTGTTTACTTTATTAAACATTTCTTTCAACGTGCGCATGCGTAAAACATACATTATGCATAGTCAAAATTAGAAAATTAAAACCAGAAAACTATTTGATGTGTATTCGTGATATTTATAATGATGAGGAATTTGATTTAAATCATATCACAGACGGAGTAGATCGAGATGAAATACTACATTTAGTAAGGAATTATAAGCCGAATAAAATAAAAAATCTGCCCTGAAGATAAGGATAGTGCTGACAGATCAACTTCCAGTTCATTGCGCGCCGAGTCGTCCCCCCCCCTCCCCGCATCAAACAAAAATTCCACTTTTTGTTTGATGGACATCGGAACATATTTTCGCTTTGTAGATCCTTTGGTAGCTCCAGAATCGGAAATTCTTTTTGACATAATCGAAAGTTCAAGCTTACTTTTATAAAATTGCTCTAACAGTCTGCAAAAAATAATAAGCTGGATCCAATTAGAAGATTAAGGAACAACGCAATCTGTAACATTAACTGAAATAGATAATTAGATAATTTTAGCTTAGCTTATACCACCCGTTATACATTAAACGCACATGCGTTTCCGAATTAAAGACTTTTGACTGTATTTGAATTTGCTTCCCTCAAAAGTTGCCACCCGTGGCAAGAACCCCGGCTTGCCCCCCCCTCCCCGCTAGATCCAGGACTGTTTATTGCCAAGTTGTTGTTTCATTTATGGTAACCCGAGTAGTTGAATGTTAAATAAATATACTTTTACCTAGAATTGTGTGTTCCTTTGACTTTTTAAGCGAAAATATATATCGATGTACACATGGACAAAGTTAAAGGACTGCACAATGCCAAGTTTGTGCAATTCTCTGATTTTTTGTTTAAGGGAAAATAGGTTGACGGGTACATGGATAAAGTCAAGAGAGTACACAATGCCTGGTTTGTGCAATTCTGTGATTTTTCATGTACAGAGTTTGTGAAATTCTTTGACTTGTTATTTTGTTTATGGGTAGCGGCGATTTTTCCCAAACATCGCCACTACACAAAGACAAAATAACAAATAAAAATGTTGCACAAACTCGGTATCCATGTACCGCCAAAAAACGCCAAAGGTTATCTATCGGTAAATATACTTTTACCAGGATTCTCAACCGGTGGTCCGCAAAGAAACAAAGTATTTTTAACTATTAAATTAAAAAAATCTCATGAAGGAAAAGAACAACTGATAGAAATTTCCTGTGATCGAACTTTAACTGAAGATTTCGGTTGATCTTTACAATATGGTAACTGGTAGTTTGGCGACATTTTGGAGGCGATAAAGGTTACTACCTGGCACTTTAATAATAATGTGAGCAGTACTCAGTTCCGATTACGCATTATTTTGTGTGAGGGAAATGAGAGATCATGGGATATGTCATGTGATATTAATGGACAAATTACGGTTCTTTAATCGGAAAAGGAGGGAAATCGGGAAAAAATCTGGAAATTTTGTATTTGGCTTTATTCTGTGTTGTGTGAAACAGTGTTCATGAATTTTTGGATCCCATGGCCGTAACTAAAGTGAATTCGAAATGGGTATTTATGTATGTATTAATTTAATGTATGTGCTCATTTATATTTAAGTAGTGTTTTTGAATTTAATTATATTTTAATTAAATGATAGTTATTTTGTAAATTTTATGTTTGTAGGAATTTGGTATACGTTTTAGTTGAAAAAAACGTGCATGGAAATAATTTAAATATCTGACATATATGTTCTTTTTACCGGGTTTAAAGATTGAGAAAATTGTCATGTATTTTCGTGAAATTTTTCTAATTTATGAGAAAAAAGCAGTGTACATGGATATAGTGAAGAGTGTGCGCAATGTCATTTTTGTGCAATTCTGGGATGTTTTTTTAAGTAAAAATAAGTCGACGTGTACATGGTTTAGTGATATTTTAATTAAATGATAGTTATTTTGTGAATTTTATGTTTGTAGGAATTTGGTACATGTTTAAGTTGAAGTAAACGTGCATGGAAATAATTTAAATATTTGATACTAGGTATTTGTAATGCTTGCGGTATGAATTCGTTGGTGACGTGTATAATGTAATAGATGATTTAGAGGTAAAAGCTTTTGGATATTTTATTTATTTTATATGTGGAAACGTTCATATTTGGAAAGGGTAAATACTTTTTTGCGATCAGGTAATTTCATATATGTTCTTTTTACCGGGTTTAAAGATTGAGAAAATTGTCATGTATTTTCATGAAATTTTTCTAATTTATGAGAAAAAAGCAGTGTACATGGATATAGTGAAGAGTGTGCGCAATGCCATTTTTGTGCAATTTTGGGATGTTTTTTTAAGTAAAAATAAGTCGGCGTGTACATGGTTTATGTGTATGTGTTATTTTTAAAAACGCGTAAGGAGTATGGTATTGTGCACTTTTTTCCAATTTTGCAGTGAATATTTGTCATGATTAAGCAGTTTTTTTAGATAAAAATTCTAGCATAAGTGTAATTCGGCTAGCAGATTGTTGGAAGAAGTGTTCAGTAGATAAAAAGAAAAGAAACATGTCTTTACTTCATGAAGACAAAATGGCGGCGGGAAAAAAAAATAGAGGGTTGCTGTAGGAGAGTTGGTCGCCAAATTTTCGCCAAAAAAACGCCAAGTTACCATAATGTAAAGATCAACCAAGATTTCAAAAATAACACACTTGTTAACTTTTGGCTAAAAATAAACCTATCAAATTTTTATTGCCTCCTTGCTCAACCTTTTTGTGTGAACAAAAATTTTCTTCCACGTTGCACTTAAAAAATAAATACAGAACAAAATTAAAAGTGGACCCTAATTTACTGTTAAAAATATTTGAAATACGACCAGACATAAAGACACTGATCTCTCTTAAAACAGGCCCAAATTTCACACTAAATTTTAGAATTAAAGTATTATAACTAAAATTTAGATAATTAAAATGGTAACCAATTTTTAATCTAATATTTTTTATGTGTGCATGTTTAATACAAATAGCCAATAGGTTGTGAAAATGGCAAAATATATACTTTTTTAAATATGTCTATTGAGAAATTGGAAAATAATCATTGTAAAAAACGTAGTGGTGGTACTACAAATTTTTTTGTTTAGATGGTTCGCATTAGTCAAAAGGTTGAGAACCGCTGAGCCGCATTGTAAAAAACGTAGTGGTGCTACTACAGTTTTTTAATTTTTGTTTAGGTGGTTCGCATTAGTCAAAAGGTTGAGAACCGCAGTTATAGAGTAACAGCTGGGGCTTTTTCAGGTTAAAGTTTACAATGGGGTGGTCCTTGTTTTTTTGGCAATTCTTTTTTCATGCCAAGATCGACACCAGGAAGGCACAATTTCAAGATGCTGCACAAAACCAAAAGAAGTCAAAGAATTGCACAAACTCAGTGTGCATGTACATATTGATCTATTTTCACTTAAAAAAGCATTAAGATTTTACCGCAGCACAGAATAGCACAAACTAGGCATTGTGCTTTGCCTTTGTCTTTACAGATCAATCTATTTTCGCTTTAAAAAAAAATAAGCAAGCTGAAACCAAGTTAAAACTATCACGGTAACCAGAAACGAAGTTTCATCGCCAAAACTGAACAAAATTTATCACCAATTGAAGGGGCACCAAATTCTACACTAGAGACCTTTCATATCCAAAAATGCAACGGGTTTTCATCCACAGAGAACCCGTTGGCGCCGTTGCATTTTTACTCGCCGTTCATCGACGATGAGCTGAGCCGTAAACGTGACATTTTGCAAACGTGATTTTTAGAGCATGTAAATTCAAATTAGCAGACAAAACAATATATTAAGCATATGGTAGTAAAAATTCACAGATAATAAGCATGTAGATGTAAAACTAACCGGTTAAACGAAACTAAATTTTTATTAAATTCAAGTTAGCACAGAAAAGAATATATTAAGAATAAGACAATATATAACGATTTATAATGGAAATAAAAATTCATTTTAAAAATATAAATTAGTATTAATATACTGAAATTAACCGGTTAAGCGTGATATACGGAAAAAATTTGTCTTAAATTCCAGTTAACACAGAAAACAATATATCCCTTACACCAGCAGTGGTTTGCTAATTTTGATGATCATGGTGATGCATCGAACTGTTCTGTCATCTTAGATAATCAATAATATTTTTTATTTCAATTTAATCATCTATTTATGTCACAACCGCCATCCTCTGAAAGGTTATTGTTAGAAAAGCATTAACAATATATTATCTTGTTAAAATTTTACGCCATAAAAATTGATTTATTCTCATAACTTTAGATGACAATAACCAATAATAAAAATAAAAGCATTTCTTAATTATTTAAAATGCACATGCAAATTTTTGCGGCTTACGAAAACAAATTATTTTAGAGGTTGGAAACCTCATGGTTCTTAGAGCTGTTACTAATTAAGAACACAACGTGAACAGCCGTGTTACAAATTAGCATTCACCCCTCCCGCCGTATTTTCTTCCTTTCATCGCGAACCGAGAACCAGCATATATCTATGAAAATACTATTTCTATCTATTCGTTGTTAAAAAATTCAGAAAAAATATTAATAAAGAAAAAAAGAATAATATAAATCTGCAAATGCGACCAACAGTGATAATTCAATAAAATGAACGCATGAGGAATGGTTGCAAACTTTGAACAAGCGAATAGGTGACCAGGTTTGAACTATTATCGCCAAAGTTGGCGATGTTTACATTTACCGGGTTCTCTGCAGAAGTGCTTCCAATGCAACTCTTAAATTCACAGATATCACAATGAGGTGAATTTGGTCTTTTTTATTATTATTATTATTATTATTCAAATGTGTTTATTTAGCAGTTTTACAATGTATTCATCTATAAAACTAGGATATCATTAAATGCCTTAAATACCTATTTGTTTTGTTGTATCTCAACCTTTTATAAAAAAAAAAAAAAAAAAAAAAAAAACAGCAACTAGTCTGAAATTTCAAGTTTTCTTCCACAAAGGATCCATTGGTGGCAGTGCTTATTTACTCTCCAAGCTCGCCAATGGCCATGATTTTAGTGGTGTACAGTTAATTTACAAGTTATTTAGCATATGGAAGTAAAATAAACAGGTTAACCATAATATATAAAGCATATAAATTAAAGAAACATATTAAACGCATATAAATTAAAGTTAGCAGGAAAAGACATAATATCAAACGTTTAAACATGATATTTAAAGCATATAAATTAGTGTTAGTAGGAAAAGACATAATATTAACTGGTTAAACATGATAAAGCATATAAATAAAAGTATATATAATAATACTTAGGCTTAGCAATACTTCATATCTCTTTTGTTAAATCTGTTTGACCCTGAAAAAGGGCTCTTTCCCCCCCCCCAAAAAAAACTGTGCTGTTAAGGAAACTGCCAGAGACTTGTTATGTTACAGGAAAACAGTCCTTGAACCGAAATTTCTGTGAATGGATCATTATTATCATAACTTATTCCACGCCGAAATATGTATCCTAGCAGGTGATCTGCCAGGTTTTCTTGACTCTATGGACTGTGTATGTGCATCATTTACCGGATTAACAAATTGGTAGAATGATTGACGGTCTGGTGCACAGAATATCCATTCCTGGCTAAAGATGAGTAGGCCATTCATCAGTTATGATGGTTAGTCCCGCTGCCACGTGCTTTTTAATTAGCGGTATCAGGGTCTTTGCAGATCTATTGTTTTCCAAACGTATTTCCAGTCGGAAAACTTTTGTTTCTCTTTGGAACATACCAATGATTCACGTTTCTTCAACGACCTTCCAACGTTGTATTTTTCTTTTCCCTATTTATTTCCTATTATATACTATATTAAATAAAAAAATACGACATTCAAGTACATTCAATACACAGCATATGTATTTAATATATGAAAAATTTTCACGGTAGGAAAAACTACTGGAATGTTTTTGTATTATATGAAACATATACCGACCTCAGAATCATTAAAAAATGACTCCTCAAAATCCATAGCTAAAATATGTATAAAATAGATACAGCTAAAAATGTAAAAAATCAATACATTCACTATCACAGTTATTACATCAAAACATAACTCTCAAACAAATTTCAAAATGTGTCACACTGATTGTTGCCATAACTTAAAAGTGTATTCATTCAAGCTTTGCTGATTTTATTAATGTTGACGCCTCAGTGTAGGCGGTCCGCAAAGGCTAAAGCTACTAGAGATAGTAGCCTTAGCAAAGGCCAGTTTACATGAGCGGAAATTTTGACCCAGAAAATGCAAGAAAATTTGAATTTGAACCCATTTGAAGGCTTTTTAATGGAATTACTTAGCACTTAGAACAAGTGCTGAGGAAATACATCACTGTATCACATTAAGTTGTTTATTTGTTATAAACGGTATGTTTTCACTGGATCACAAACAATGGCGTTAATATTTTAGCAGAGCTCCGAAATTTTTAAATGTGTAAATAAGTTTTTGCATTTTTTTCTCTGCAATGTCTCCTTTATCAAACTGAAGGTTTCCCTGTCTCTAGAAAGAATCTAATCTTCGCTCTTAATTTTCTGCAGCACGTAACATAAACGAAACCTAAAACAAAACATTCAAATAACCCTTTTCCCGCTTAATAAATTCCTCAAAGCAAGAAACGGGGAATCAGAAAGTAGCGCCTGTTCAGAGAAGTTACAAGAAAGAAAGCACATAACTATGAGAAATTACTAACTATTGTTTAATACTAGAATCTTTTGAAAATAATAAATAAATGAATTCCATCTCAGACCTTTTTTAAGTACGCTTAAAAGGTTTTCACATTTAAATATTATATAGATTATGCTTTTGTCTGCTGCTGTTCTCTGAAAAAATGTGTGAACATGTTGGAAGCGGTGTAGTTAAAGTATTATATACATTTGTCTTTTGTTATGCATCTTTTTGCTGTTTTGTCTCAAGGTAAAAGCAAACATATTGTCTTGTATTCCTTGACTGACATTTTTTAAATTATAATTATCTTTATTTTTACTTTTCCGTCATAGCATAAAGTTAACTTCTTAACTAGATTTTAAACTGTTATGTAACTGAAACTCATCTTCTTCTTTTTTTTTTTTTTTTTTTCTTTATTTTCATTGGTTTTCCGACGCTTTCAACTAGCCCAAGCACACTTATAGTTTTCAAAGCGACACTCTCGTAATCAGAATTTATTTTTCTTTCTTAAAGCTTCGTTTCTATCTAACCATGAATGCATCCTAAAGGTGGAACAAAAAAAAAAGTGTTAAAAAATGGGGAAGTTCATGTGACTTGTCACCTCATAATGAAGGCTCTAACGTACTGTTGTAAATATAATGTTGTAAAAAGAGTTAAAAAAGGGGGAGGATGCTTCGTTCCAGTAAATGAGCAATCCTGAACATTTGTTTCCCATCAGAAGGGGAAAAAACTCTGAACAGGAGAGGGCTTTTTGAAATCTGTAAGTGTGCGTAAGCTAGCCGAGAGCGCCGGCAATGCCAAAGAAAAAAAAAAAAGAATGTGGGTCTAGTTACATAACAATTTAAAATCTAGTTAGTAAGACAAATTAGTGAAATTGAATAGCGACCAAAACTTCTCTTCCATCAGCTGTTACTCTGACTTACTTCTAGCAAAGAATGTGTATGAACAATACATATTCTTTGCTTCTAGAACCCGCCTAACGGGTTTTCCCCGTCGCCTATTTCGCCCAGTTACCCCGAGTGGATGCAAGTTCACTGAACTCGTGCTAGCTCTTTCCATCTGGACTGCTTGTTTTTAGGATTTTTATTTTACTGTTAATATCAAGAATCAAGGAAACATTTCGCACCTTTTTAATTCTACTCCAAATTTTTTGAATGATGATTGCCCTATCCAAATTGAATTCGAGCCCTTTTTATACACGAAATTTAAATAAAAAGACCTTCTATGAGATTTTACCTTTTTTCTCATGAGGAAGACATTATCTGAAAAACTTTTATTGTTATAAATTAGGTTTCTAAATTTTTTCCGTATTAGATGAACCTCTCTTTTGATGTATTTTATCTCTGATGATGTGGAGTTAAAGGCTTAGCCTAGCGCACAACGTAAATTAACTTCCTTGATCCAAATTTGAGTCAAGACAGGAAAGTAAAAATAAAAAATAAATAAACAAAAATTAAATTAAAAATAAATGAAGGGGGTCAAGTCCAAGCCTGTAGTACAAAGCAACACGTTTGTTTCCTACTTCTGACAAAACAGCAAAAGGAAACACAACAATAAACAAGAGCAAATATCTGTACACAATACGAGACATCATCAGCCAAAAATAATAAATAAATAAATAAAAATTAAAAAAATATCCATACACAGCTGCGTACAACGTAAATAGCATTTAACTAGAAAGCAGAGTGAAGCTACAGATGAAGGTGCTAAATTATTCGAGTAAATCACCAATATTATGTATTAATCATCACCTTAAAAATTTCATGTAATGAGCGAGAAAAAAAAGATGAAACACTTCCACATAAAACTTCAACATTCATATAGAATAGAAAAATTTGAAATAAATAATAATTATAATAATAAGACTCCTGGCAATAAATAACGAATGCACAAGTTACGCTTCAGGAATTGTACTGACTTTTACAGAGCAAAACAATCATCCCTACATGAGGGATTACATTTAAAAATCTAACTATGTAAGTACTGAAATTATTGCAACAAAAATAAATGTATAAGTAACAGAAAAACAGCCCTCCTCCCCGTTCATACGCATTCCTAATTTTAATAAGCAGAAAACATTTTCCTTTCTTTTGCAGCTAAAAATGAAGGATTCAGATCACAAATAATGACCGATAAAAGCTAATGATGAAGAAGAAGGAAGAAAAACCTCCTACCTTGACCATGGAAATTCAGATTTAATCCGTAAAATCTGAATTTCCATGGTCAAGTTGAATATTTTAAATTCTTGGAATACATAAACAAAGGATTTTCTATTTCTACATCTATTTGAAGAACAAAAATGCTCGTCAATGCTCGAAATTAAGTAAAAGTGTAGCGATCACATGGTTGGTGAAACTCGGTAGTTGCTTGCTCGTGTCGTCATGTGACACCAGTGAGAAGTGCTGCATCGCATGAAGGGGACCCGAACGTGGGTCGGTTTTTACGAGTCGAATTCTTTATCGCTAGCCCAAAAGAGCTCAATTGCGCTAGATTCAAGAAATCCAACTCTTTTCAAATTGCGAGCGTTGAGTTGTTCTCGAGATCGCTTCACTCAAGCATCTATCTATGATGCGATATGAGGAAGATGGTCGAGAAACTCCGTTTTGTTGGCATGAGTGTCGCCATTCGGTTGTGGGGTAGAGCGTGTGACGTAGTTCGTCATTCGTCCTCAGAGGAGGGAAGGGTCTGTAGTTAAGCAGGTCACCAATGTAGCGATCCCGTGGTTTGTGAGGCCTTTGTAGTTGCTTGCACTTTTATTATAAGTGCACAAGATTTTTCAATTTTTATGGAATTTAAAGAACTTTTACAATGATTTGCATTAGAAATGGTGGAAACAATGATTAAAGTGGAGCTGTAATCTCCAGTTTGGACTCTGATGTATGACTACTAAAAACTGTTTTTCTCTTTTTAGTTCCCATAGGGCCTTCCAGGTGGCGCAACCTTATGACCCTGTTTCTCTACCGTCAGGATTTGATTCAAGATTCTCTCTTCGCCTGTCATGCCCGACTCTCAAGATTTTTTCTTCTGGAAATTACTACGTCTGGACCTTTTCAAAGTCAGATGCCCTCTGGGCATATTTCAGGAGCTGGTAACAGCGCGATAACCCAGGAATACTTGTTCGGTTCATCTATTAACAGCAGTGATAAGTGCTGCGTCGCATGATGCGAGACCCGAAACTGGGTCGGTTTATTACGAGTCGAATTCTAGCTCAAAAGAGCTCCATTGCACTAGGTCCAAGAATTCCAATTTTTTTTTTTTCAAATTGCGAGAGTTGAGTTGTTCTCGAGAAAAGTAAAAAAAAACTTCGAACTTTCTGAACTGCTGAGTAAGAACATTAATAAAAGACAAATTTAGGGACAACTCCAAAACACGTCCGCACCCTTCGCTATCCTCTAAATTATCAGCTAGAAGACTTCTTTCCTGTTTTTAAAGCGGATTGGGAGGATAGGAAAAGGTGCGGACGTGTTTTTGAGTTGTTCCTAAATTTTTCTTTTCTTAATGTGTCTTATTCGGAAATTTAGAAAGTTCGGAGATTTTTATTTACTTTTTAAAATTATTTTTGAGCATTGACGAACACTATTGTTCTTGGCAAAGACCGCAGTTCAGTTTTAACTATAAGAAACCTTCAGTTTTAAATACAAGAAAGGGAAAGTTTTTCTGCTTTTCTTTGAAATAGGAATGCGTATAAACGAAGGGATGAGTTTTCTTTTACTTACTCATTTATTTTTGTAGAAATAATAATAATAAATTATAATAATAAATACTAATAAATTATTATAATAATAATAATTTATAATGTATTTATTATTTGTAATTTATGAAATGTTATTTCATTTATTTATTTGTATTTGTTACTTATTTATTTTGCATTTTGTACTTAAATTTATAAATTTAATCCCTTTCAATGGGATGATTGTTTTCTCCCTAAACTTCAGTACCATTTCTAGAGCTTAACTTATGCATTCCTGATTTATTACCAGGAGTTATTATTAACTGTATGTATGTGAAGTCTTACTCGGAAGTATTTCAGCTGGTTTTTCTCGATCATTTTGTGTAATTTTTTAAAGGTGATTTTCCTAATGTTGATGATTTACTCCAATTATTTAGTACTTCTATCTGAAGCTTCACTGTGCGTTGAAACTGACTGCTATTTACCTTAAACGCAGCTGTGTATTAATCTCTCTTTCTCTTTTTTTTTTTGGCTGATGGCTCGCGTTATGTATGGATATCTGCTTTTTTTCTGCTGCTTGTGTATGAATATCTACTTTTGTCTGATGTTGCGTTAATTTTTTTGCTGTTGTGTCACAAGATGGAAGCACACATTTTGCCTTGTATTCCATGCTTGCCCTTACAACCCCCTCCATTTATTTTAACTTTCCTAACCAAATTTAAAGTTAGCCTTCTAAGCAGATTTTAAATTACGAAACTGGACCTCCTTTTTTAATACTTTTCTTTGGCTTTGCTGGTGCTTTCAACTAGCTCAAGCGCACTTACAGTTTTCAAAGCATCACACTCCTGATCAGAGGTTTAGTTTTGTTTTATCCTCTGATAAGAAAGAAATGTTCAAGAGTGCTCAGTTACTGGAACAAAGCACTTCCCGCCTTTTCATTTAGATTAGGTTAGTATTTTCAACACCTCACTCAACATACTATACATTTATAACAGCACATTAGGGCCTTCGTTATAAGATGATAAGTCACGTGGACTTCTCCATTAT
The DNA here is from genome assembly GCF_044657685.1 of Stegodyphus dumicola. Classification (NCBI taxonomy): domain Eukaryota; kingdom Metazoa; phylum Arthropoda; class Arachnida; order Araneae; family Eresidae; genus Stegodyphus; species Stegodyphus dumicola. Next base: position 21,688,669 of record NC_140772.1, read on the forward strand.
TTAAACCATTATTATTATTATTTTTATATACATAGTCTGGTCCTTATTTTTTAAACCCACATTTTTACGTGGCTTTAAAAAATTTCATATTAACTCGCATGACATCATTTTTCTCTCTAACAAAACTGCTCTTTTTCTATCTGCCTTTCCTTCCCACTTAAGCTTGATTTTTCGTCTTGCGGCAGAAAGATTAAGTGGATGTGTTGGTATTGATGGGAAAACTAAATCGAAACTAAAAAGCCAGAGCATCTCATAATTCAAATAAATGCTTATTTTTGTCTTAAAAGAAACAGCATATTTACTTTTATATAACTTCCATACCTGTTTGCAACATATTACTTATTGTTTGACGTAAAAATAATATAATGCTTTTTAAAAAATAATGCTTATCATGGAACATTCTAAGTAACAATGTTTTTAACACAACTACTTGTTGCCAATTAGGAAATCTTAATAATTATATAAAAACATTAAATTATGTTCCACTACTGGTGCAAAACAAGACATCTGTCTACTTTATCTATCCTGTTTTTAAAAAGTATTTGAGTCTACACTCAACTTAACCTAATAATAATAAAAAATAATTAATAAAAAAGTGAGACATCTAACATATTCAATTTGGTCTCGAAAAGAGAGAGTGCCTTTATTTTAGTTGCCTTTAATGAAACTGTCAAGTTCACATGCGCACCTTGAGCTCAAAAATCCCCTTGAAATATTGTCTAATGTATTCTAAAGCAATACGAAAACCGTCAAAAATTGTTTTGAATAAAATATGCATCGCTTTATAATGAAAAAAATGTCAAAGGACAAATATTAAAGAAACTAATAATAAGCAATAAGAATAAGATGACATAATTCGCTAGAATATAGCTCCTCTTCAGCTGGGGAAATAAAATGACGATTTCAAAACATCTGCCTACACAAGAACTAAAGAAATTTAATGGAACACAAAAATAACATTCCTTCAGATTAGTAAGTCTTCAGTAGATAAGTTTTACAATTTAAAGCTATTAAAGTCTAGTTTTCATGTTGCTTTTTCTCTTACCAAGGTAAGATGCAATTCAAAAATTCACTAATATTCTGCTATTAAACTTTCTATCTTTGAAATCCAGGCTCTATAAAGGATTTTTTTTTTCTTATTTACAGGATATATTCTTCCAGGCAAGTCGAGAGAATACAGAATTCTGCCAAAGCTTTCACATAAGCTTGCTCGACGTGGATGAACATTATCTTTCCTAAATAAAAAGTTGGATCTATAGGCACCCCTGAAAATCTTATGCAGTCAAAAGTCGTTAATCCGGACTCGTCGGGACTTCGGCGATTCCGGATTATAGATCATCAGTTTAAATCTGGTAAGATGGCATGCAGAAATTATAAAATTAAAAATATGAAATCGTAATTTATGAAATAATCAACAATTATGATTTAAAGGGTATCAAAATTTACAAAAAGAAAAAGCTTAATATTTATTTGTTTACTTTATTAAACATTTCTTTCGATGTAAGTTGTTTAAGTTACTTCGTTTCATGTGATAATACTTTCTCTTTAATTCTATTAAACAGACATAATTTCTTGTTTAGTTACAAAGGTCCGCTGTTCAAGTCATATAATTGCTGTGTCGAGAATACCAACTAATTTGGCAATCGAAATTTTTTTGCTTTCAATAACCTCTGTGTCACTTTCTTCACTATTGGAAGCGAATTATATTGACGAGGAACTTGATTTAAATCATATCAAAGACGGAGTACATCGAGATGAAATACTACATTTAGTAAGGAATTATAAGCCAAATAAAATAAAAACATCTGCCCTGGATAAGGATAGTGCTGACAGATCAACTTCCAATTCATTGCGCGCCACGTCGTTTCCCTCCCCCCGCAGAGCAGCGTGAAATTGATAAACATATTTCCGAATGATTAGATAATCAAAGGATATGCCTTTATCCATTTTCTGCAGCAATTCCACTTTCTGTTTAATGGATTTCAAAAATACTTTCGTTTTGTAGATCCTTTACATATTAGTAAATATATATCGGAAATTCTATTTGACATAATCGAAAGTTCAAGCTTACTTTTATAAAATTGCTCTAACAGTCTGCAAAAAATAATAAGCCGGATCCAATTCGAAGATTAAGGAACAATGCAATCTGCAACATTAACTGAATTAGATAATTTTAGCTTAGCTTATACCGTCCATTATACATTAAGCGCGCTTGCGTAAACATATTATGCGCATGCGCACACGCATATTCTCAGCCGTAAAGGTCTTACGCGCATGAGTAAACGCCTATGCGCATGCGACGCATGCGCAGAAAGTTTGTAGCTTTGAGTTCCGGATTATAGATCATTCTGGATTATGGGTGTCCAAATTAACGACTTTTGACTGTATAAGGTTCTAAGACTTCATCCCAATACATGTAGCCTATCGTAGATTCGCTACTGAAAACCTGTAGTGGCAATTATTCCTTCCCATACCACATGCATTACCAAAATGATAATGTTGACCAATTTTCGAAAGAAAATTTTATGTTCCCGATTCCCTCTAGATATAAACACGTTTAGAATCACCTGTTAAACTAAACCTTGACTCATTAGTAAACAGAACATAGAACCATTGGTATTCACTTCAGTTTTGATGTTCTTGGCACCAATTATAGAGATCACACTTTTTTTTTTTAAACTTTCAACCGCTTAAATAGATTAGAGAACTTGATAACAGTTTACAAAAGATAAATAATTCTTAGAAACAACATATGAGACACTTCAACATGGTTTGGGTCCCTGATGGCAATATCATTAGGTCTTGGTATGAGTTTTGGCTTCTCCTTCACAGGCGTCAAAAAACATAGCAGGCACATAATGGGAGAGTACCCAAATATATTAAATAAAAATATGGTATGTTCTAAAAAATGAATCATTTTAAGCTCATAATATAGTTTTATAATGTTTAAAAGAATAATAAGCCAGAACTTTTAATGGTCCTCAAAAACTGACTTGAGAGAAGATACTAACATTAACTTGTAACGCAGCTTAAATTAGTTTCCTGTTCTAGATAAATGTTAACAAATCTTAGAGAGTAAAATGTCTTTAGCTTTCAAATTTACCATTTTAAGTAACTAATTTAATTAAAAAATTTCTCTTCACTAAATCTAAAAATTCGTTTTATTAAACAATACTAAATTCACATCACGATGATTGTAATATATGTCTTATTAAATTTTCCATTTTTAATCATTGAGGTTATTTAACGTTCTTAGACTCCACATTTGACCATTAGAAGCATTTAAACTTTCATTTTGCTTTCCAATTACTTCTCTAATCGATATACTTTGACACATTTAATTAATAACTGAAAATTATGAGCATCTGCAATATTTTGATAATAAAAAAGAAATCTAACTTCCTTGTATTCATATCTTGGGATTTTTAATTTCTTGCTTATACATTCTTTTTAAACCCACACCATATATTTGTTTTTATTGCATATATTGTATTGTATTCATGCGTGTAGAATTTGTGTACTGTTGTGTTCATGCAATTGATATTTAAATGATAAATTTTATAAACTTTTGCATCATAACTCTAGTTAGAAAATTTTTCTAATGCCTTGATACAGAATAATCTTAAGTATTTAATGCTTAAGTATCCAATGCTTATTTTCCAATCTAGTTTCAGTCTTGAATGAAATTATTTGTAAAGAGAAATGGTGAGTTATTTGTAAAGAGAAATGGTGAGTTTACGTGATTTATAATACATCTCATTTATAATTTTTATAACATTTTTCAGCAGTACTGGTATTAACAGCAGATGATCCTAATGCTTTACATTTAGATTACATTTCTTTCCTGATTGATATTTTTATATTATATTCATAATATTTCATAATGGCATGTAGATAAATTTAACTCATTTACCAAATACTTAAATCTATAATACAACACACCTTTTATGTTTACTAGTACCAAAACTTCTATTTTCTTTAATATATTGTTCAACACATAACATCTCATTAAACTAATTTCAACAGCTCTTCAGTTCACCAGTGAACAAGTGTTAAAACTGAAATTTGAATCAGATTCAAATCCTGATGGCTGGTTAGATGAGAGTTTTCTGCCATGTGTAACATTAATATGACCCGTCTCTCTTAAAAATTACTACACAGAGGCATCCCCTACCACAGGCATACAGCCTGTGTGCATTTTGCCATAATAATAGCAAATTTCTTATGAGCTCTTCCTTTTTTAGTACATATTTAATATGGAAATAGTACATGTATTCGGCAAAGTACACTTTTCTGTATGTGGTAATGAATATTTTTTAATTTATAATTTAAAAACATTTAATATAACACAAAATTTTATACATTGGTAATTTTCAATTTTACCTTAGCACATTTCTTTTCATATTCTTTTACTAATAAGAGTAAGCACAAAAATTAACTCAATTTGTATGACTGATACCTCATTCAAATCTATTCAAAAGATTTTTCAATCATAAGCACTGAAATGGTTAAACAATAATTATCTCTGTTTGGTGTTATATGTAGCTTAAAGTAATAACTCGAATGAAACCAGAGCCAGTACACTTACTTAATTGAGAAGGAAGAAGAATAGAATAATAAAAAATGTTAGTTGCAATAATCGTCAACAGATGGCACGAACCAGTGAAAACGTCTTTGTAACATTTGGGCCATATCGCAAACCTAGGAATATATACAGTACAAAGTCCGTAATCCGAACTTGTCAGGACTTTGGCGATTCCGGATTATAGATCATCAATTTAAATCTGGTAGGATGGCATGCAGAAATTATACTATTAAAAATATGAAACCGAAATTTATGAAATAAAAAGCAATTATGATCTAAAGGGTATAAAATTTTACAAAAAAAAAAAAAAAAAAAAAAAAAAAAGAGCTTAATATTTATTTTTTTACTTCATTAAACATTTCTTTCAACGCACGCATGCATAAAGTTTGTAAGCTTGTGGCTTTAAGGTCCGGATTATAGATCATTCTGGATAATGGACGTCCGAATTACGGACTTTGCACTGTATATAATACTAAAGCAGCTTCTTTAGATTTCTGGTAACCTTGCTGTGAAGTTTTTGATATTTAGAATCTTTTAGTGAGTTTTTAATTCCTGAAATTGCATTTGTATATTTTAAAATGATTAATGTGTTGTGTTAATAATGTTCCCTTAGTGTCTAGAAGTATTTGTTTTATTGTATTTTTATGTAATTATTGTAATTAAACTGCAGCTAGCAATAAATCTGATGCTTACTTTGGATTAACGTTTAGACATTATAAAATACCTTTATCTATTTGTATATATTTCATATATCAGTCCAGTAATTCATGCATTTTATATATCAGTCACTTTATATATGAATATTAATGTTTACATAGACACCATATTATACTTATCATTTTAATCTTTTATTATAAATAAAATTAAGTTACATAAATAATGCATAGTTTAAATATAAGGGACACAAAAGCAATAAAAATAATCTACTGAAAATTTTTCATTGCAGCTTTTAATTATTCTATGAGCTAAAAATTATTTTCCTTTAAGCACTGATAATTTGTTCATAGAATTTGATCTGCTAATCAATAAGATAAAAGAAATAGCCGACTATTTTTTTTCCTGATGTCTTTGGCTTCACTTATTTTAAATGAAGTCCAATATTTAGTAAGGCTTATTACTTAGAAAACTGGATATCATTTTAAAAGCGGGACCAGGCTTATCTTGTGGCACCATATGTCCTGAACCCTGTGAAAGAAATGTGTATATTAATTTAAAATCATAATTTTTTCCTATAAAATAAAAAAATAAATAAATAAATGAATTAGAATTTTACTTTGTGATGTGATAAAAAAATATCTTACCTACATATTTATTAAAAATAATAGTTTGAGTATGTAGCTTTAATTTAAATTTGTTAACTGACCACTTTTAATTTTGTTCATAAAATATAAGATATTAAGATATTTTAATATCAGTTGATTGGCTCATCCTATTTTTAGGTAAAAGTCTGACACCAATCTATTGTTATGTTGCTATTGTGAAAAAAGAATGAAAATTATTCTACATCTGATAAAGTTCTTCTACAACTGACAGAAAGGGGAAATATTTGTGAAATAGAAAACAATACAAATATTCTGTTTCCTTCTGCAAGTACAGCAACAGTGGCAGAAAATTTATTACATGCAAAACATTAGCTATGATGAGCACCATTAATTCCAAAATAGTCTAGTCACCAAGAAAGCAATTCATGGATTTTCTGAGGGGGGGGGGAGAAAGAACACTGAACAGTCTAACAAATTAAACAGAATTGACTCTGTTAAGGTAATGTAAATAAACGGCCTAGGGTTTGCATGTCTAAGAAATACATTTTCTGAAATATGTAAAACAAAATATTTTTTGTTGGAGCACAAACTAAGAAATTCTTTTCAGATCAGAAAATTCAGTCAGCACTTGAATCCAATTAAAAACACCACACAACAAATTTGCAAGAATATTTGCAGAAATTTCTAAGGGAATATGTAACAAATTTATCGAGACCCATACAAGATGTTTTCAGGAAAGGCAGGACAAAACGCCACTGAATTCCAGTTTTTACAGGATTTCTTTCATTGATGACTATTTATACATACTTATTAAAAACTGACTATGCATCACTTTCTTTTTTTTTTTAAAATATTATAAGACGATTCCAGTGGCATAGCTAGGGTGGGGCAAGCGGGGACATCTGTCCCTGGACACAGCATCCAGGGGGGCGCAAAATTTATGTTACGGATTTCTGAAATGAAATGTTTTCTATTATTGGCACACAGAAAGGGGTGGAAATTCTTCAGTTGTCTCCAGACGCTGAAAACCCTAGCTATGCCTCTGGAAGATAACACCTTCAGACAATCTCTGCCAAGGAATTTTTGAGAGTAAATTGTGTGTTCTGACACTGCATCCAGCCACGATACAGCGGAAGAAACATTATATCGCGTAGAGAGAACGAGGAATAGAATTTGAGAAAATAGAATGAACATGAATAAATACCCTCACCAATGGTCTCTAGAAGGAAACAAAAGTTTATATGACCCAAGTAGAAACTGAGACTGAAGGGCAATCCTTCCAAATAACTTTATTTGCATTACCTACAGCAAAAGATAACAGAATGCTTTTAGAAACTAATTTTTTATATTTTTTATATAGCACTGGAACTGCTTTAGACCTTCCGAATAATAGGTAATATTACTATGACAACCCTAAACAGAAGTTTAGCTTTAGCCATTAAAAAATTATCAGATCATTTAAATAAAGGCAAAATTTAGCACATTTATGTCAAGGGGAAGTGAAGAAAAACATCTGCCCAGTTCCGATATCTTTCAACTAGAGGAAGAACTGACTCTCAAAGTCTGTTATATTAATATGGGTAGTAAATCCCATGTCACAAGTCACATCGCTCTCGAGATTGCAAAAACCATGTGAAAACATGTTACATATGTGAAAAACATGAGCATATATCAAGAGATTGTGAATAAGATGATCATAAATCATACAGCTGTAGTAAATATACCATATAAATAGGCTTTATTTTCCATTACTAGCCAGCAGCTAACATTGTTGTGGATATATTGTCCCAACTGTTCTGTCAACAAAACTAAGTGAGATTTGCACTGTTACTATCAATTCACCTGCATGAAACCAAAGAGAAATTTCACAAGAACAACTGAAAGACAAAAATAATTGAATCTGGAAGTTCCAATAAAGATGAGAATTTTACTAGGAATGGCTGAAGTTATCTCATGCACCAAGGTGCTTTCGATAGATATTTGCTTGATGCAGACACAAAGGAAGCCCAGTTAGCAGTCCCATTTTATGAATGAGAAAGAGTATTATAAAAGCATCATGATGCTCCATAAGCTGGCCATTATGAAATCGAAGGAACATATTACAGACCTGGAAGGTCGCACTACTGACTGGTATGCACAGATATATTATTGATTATATCCAAAATTACCATGATTGTAATTGTTGAAAGCCCAGTAATCAGAAGTCATCTGGACTATTGCAAACAAAGATATATAACCAATAATTTGAATCTTTACTGAATCAATAATTTGAAGTTTTACTATTTGGACCTATATTAAAGAGTCATGAAAAGAGAAGAGTGTTCATCATAAAATACTGTACCATGAAGTGTATGGAACAATTTGCATTAACCTCTGCTACTCATGATCCTTTTTCTCTCATAAGTAACTACCATGTATCTGCCCTATGGCCATGTGATGGACAAGACTCTACTTCCCCACTCCCAATTCGAAGAACAGGTCAACCAAGAAAAGTCTCTAAACCCGATGGACATGGCATCACTACCAGAAAGCAGCCACCAACAGCAAGCCGTAAATTGGGGACGAATCATACAACTTGAGGGGAAGAGCATAACAAATGCTGTGCATCATTTATTCAAACAGAGCAAATCCAAACATAAACTTTAAGTTTTTTTTACAGGTCATATGACAAAATGAACATTCCATTAAACTTGGACTCCTCACAGGAGTAACATATGCAAATGTTGTAATGTAATGAAAATTAATCGCTTTTGTAATTATGCGTGTATAGTATCATTAATAAACTGCTGTTCGTCATGCCTAATTATTGGCACTAATGTGTCTTCTTTTAAGTTATAACAAAGAAATGTGTTATAAACTATCATTCATTGCTCTCCCAATGAGTATTCGCTCCCTCCTTTTTATCTCACAGTTTATGTTTTAAAACCACAGTTCTGAAACATAATTGATACTAAAAATTCTAATGCTAAGATATTCATAAATTTTACCGGACAGTGGCAAAACAGGGCTGTGTAGATTACAACATTATGGCTTCTTTATATGTCAAATAAATTAATGTAATGCAAATTTTCTTTTGATTGGACAATTTAAAAAACTGTAACATAGAGCACTACGTATACCATATGTTAACAAATATCACGTGCCACAGAATAAGACGCGCACTCGATTTTTTTCGATGCACCAAAAAAAGTAAAAAATGTCTGTGAATATGGCATGCATATTTTCATCAAGCCCAAATATGGCAAAATGTTCAAATCATCTTGATTGCTTAAGAAGTTTCATTTTGTGTTCCTTTATTTCCAGTTTCCAATCAAACTATCATATGTTCTTTTACAGTACCGATACAGACAATGAAGAAACACATGTTTTGCTTTTCTTCGCATTATCAGTTTTTTTCTCCAAGCTCTGCAACTTCAGCCACCTGCAAGCAGACACTGGCTCTAACTAGACATCACAAGAAAAAAAAAAAAAAAAAAAAAAAAAAAAAACCACCCTCTCCCACTTTTGTCTTGGAACTGGTTTGTATACCGAAATTCCTTCTTCCTTATCAGCTGAGCTCCAGTGCTATGAACCCAGCTACCAATGTTATGGCCAAGAAGCCAAGTTCGGCAAAAACCTTTCAAAGAATAATATTTTGGTGAAAGTACCGGTATATCCTCTACAAATCCCTAGCCAAGATTTATTATTTGAGAGGGTACAGTAGCATCATATAACATTATATTTTCTGGGGATACCATAGCTTAAAAAAATAAATAAAAAATTATGCCGACTTGCATTTATCTGGCCTATGCTGTTTTGCTTCGCGTACCTTGATTTTTCAGATTAAAATTATATATATATATATATATATATATAAATATATATATTAAAAAAACCTGCACATAGTTTTCATAAACATATGGTATTTTAATACAAAATATAATAAAAATATGATATTATAATTTGAAATCAATTTCTACAGTAATTATGTAAAATTTAAAATAACTATCAGTTTTGAAATGCATATGAATACACAAAGATGATTAAATTGTAAAAAACTGTATAAAATACACAAACTTACTTTTACGGTTAAAAAGGTTAGGTTGCCATATGATTTTACAAAACCAGCCACTTGATCATTGAATTTCCAAATTTCATAATCTTTCGTCACCTACAGAACAAAGTAGTTTGACTACTAGAAGCATCACAATATCAGATTTTATAAATACTGAATTTTCCATGCATTCAATAAATTACTACCTGAAGTTACAAATAAATCAACAATATTAAAGAAGACATAAATATAAATAATACATCATTATTTTAGAGCGATGATGCATTACAAAAATAAAAGGAACTTACAGGAGTATAAAAGTTACGTAGGAGTTAAGTTACACAGGTTAGGTAAGTTATACAGTTCTTAAATAGGAGCCTAAAAGAATATTCACAGCACATTTAATGTAGTCAAAAAGCATATCAGTCACTCCCCCCCCCAAAAAAAAATTCTGTCAGAGACATAATTTTTACATCTGACACTATTTGTACAAAACTATATATAGACTAAGACTCCAATTATGTTATTCAAGCATCATCAAAATAATAGCAAAACTAATGTATTTGCCAAGCGAATTCTATTCAAACATTAGTTTTGACTTTAATTTATCATTTCTTTGATGAATAATGTGAATTGTTTTACTGTTATTTTAGTACTTGCAGCATGATTTACCAGTTACGGATAAGGGTGATGTTTAAACACACTTGTAACATCTGTGCTCTTGTTTGATGTAACCCAGACTGATTCTTGATAATCCACTTAATTTTATGAAGAAATATTAATTAACTGTTATTGCTGCATTCTTTTCTTGCATTTTCAAAAACGGAGTTTGAAGGCTGAAGAATTATATTTGTGATTGAATGGTTCATTTACAGGTGGTTGAGCTATTAACATCTGTTAAATGGGGAAAAGAACTACTGGATATGGCCAACAAAACAGTAGTGAACGGGAATAATAACCTGTGAGAGGTTTGTATCATTCTAAACAAAGCTTCTAATAATATTAGAAAGCCCAACAAAACAACAGAAACTAAGGTAGGCCTTTTTATGAAGTGGGTCGAATACTTTTGCAGCAGTGGCTATTTAATGGAGACAGAAGTTCAAAATTCGGTACGAAGAAGTGATGGAATTTCTGCCAACTTTCACGGTTGAGACAATATAATACGTTAAGTATCATTATTTTTTATGTACTGTTCATTGTAATTTTCAAAATATTGCCATATAGTACTGTGTTTAAAATTTGAATAACTGATCTGTCTCTCAAGCATTACAAGCTGTATTATAAATCTGAAATTTATCTAGCAATGTAATATGATGAAATGCATTCTGATTAGCTTTTTTAAGAGAATAAAATATATATTTTAAATAAAAGCAAAAGAAACTAGTTATAAAAAAAAATTAAAATTCCATAATTTGCAGAGGTGGGCTAAAAGAATTTCTTGATTAACACAGCTTTATTTAAAACATCCTTTTTTCAGTAAATATATTGCTTTTAAATTTCAGATTTATATTATTTGACATAGAATAAATTTAACTTGACACAATTCTAGCAATGCCAGACTGCAAAATGTGCTCTTTCCATTATTGCAGAACATTTCAAAATTTGATTTACTCGTTAAGTTCAAAGTTGGATATAGGAATTAAATCTGAGCCATTGAAATGGCATTCAAAAGTAAGCTACTGACCAAATACCAAGCATAAAACATACTGTATTCTGTTAAAATTCACCATAATTTAATATAAAAACCCCCACCAAATAAATAAAAATTTGTTCATATGGCAAAATGTGAATGGCCAAATATACAGTGTCAATAAAGACAATTATTTTTGCTGTTGTTCTATTTCTCTTAAAAAAAAGGGGGGCTACCCCCCAAAAAATTTATGGAAAATTAAAATATATTTATGAAACACACAATTTTTTTAAAGGATGGAAGCATGTTATGGCAAGGATAATGATTTTTCATATTATGTCATTTTATTTGTATTATTATTCATTGAAAAAAGCTTGAGGTTTTCAATGTTAAAAATTTAAAATTTCTACATCATTTCAAAATATTAAATATATAGTGGTAAATTTCCAATTCTTTCATTTAATTAAACTGAGAAACGACAAAATTATGATGAATTACAACATGAATTTCAAGCTGTATGTTTCAGAAGAACTTTTAATATCAGGAAGTTTGTTAATTTGAAGTCAACACATTCAATTTTTACCGTAACCAAATTTATATCAAACTCACTTTGAGTCCTAGACCATAGGTAAACCATTCATCTCCTAAGAAATTGCATGCCATATCTACATCACCATTATAAATCAGCCCTCTTAGTCTTCCAGACTTTATCAGTTGTAAAACCTGAGGTCGCATTGTGTTATAAATTCTCCTGTATCCCATTTCGACTTCTAAACTATAAAAAATAAAATAAATAAATAAAAAATAAAAAAGACTTAATTATTCCAAAACATTAAAATAACAACTTATACAGTCAAAAGTCTTTAATCCGGACCTCAAAAGCCACAAACTTTCTGCGCATATGCGTTTACGCATGCGCATAATACCTTTACGCATGTGCGTTTAGTGTATAATGGACGGCATAAGCTGAGCTAAAATTATCTAATTATCTATTTCAGTTAATGTTGTAGATTGCGTTGTTCCTTAATCTTCTAATTGGATCCAGCTTATTAATTTTTGCAGCCTGCTAGAGCAATTTTATAAAAGTAAGCTTGAACTTTCGATTACGTCAAAAAGAATTTCCGATTCTGGAGCTGCCAAAGGATCTACAAAGCGAAAGCATGCTTCGATGTTCATCAAACAAAAAGTGGAATTTGCTGCAAAACATGGATAAAGGCATTTCCATATTATATATTAAACAACATTCGTTGTTTCTCTAACCATTCCCGGGAGGGGGCGGAACACGCAATGAACTGGAAGTTGATCTGTCAGCACTATCCTTATCTTCAGGGCAGATGTTTTTATTTTATTCGGCTTATAACTCCTTACTGAATGTAGTATTTCATCTCGACGTACTCTGTCTTTGATATGTTTTAAATCAAATTCCTCGTCATTATAAATATCATGAATACACATCAAATAGTTTTCTGGTTTCAATTTTCTAATTTCGACTATGCATAATGTATGCTTTACGCATGTGCGCGTTGAAAGAAATGTTTAACACAGTAAACAAATAAATATGAAGCTTTTTTTTTCATAAATTTTGATACCCTTTAGATCATAATTGTTCTTTATTTCATCAATTACGGTTTCATATTTTTAATTTTATAATTTTTGCATGCCATCTTGCCACATTTAAGTTGATGATCTATAATGCGGAAAAACTGATAGTCCGGAATCGACAAAGTCCCGACGAGTCCGGATTAAAGACTTTTGACTGTATTATCAGATTTCAGTGTCATCAAAAAATTTCTGTTGTACCTAGGAATTCACATCACAATTTTTTTAACATTACACTAATTTTCTTTGGCAAGTTTTGTCAGATTACCTTTGCTTTATCTCAAATTAACTTGGATTCTAAGTAAAAGAAATTTTTATACAGCTTCATAGGCTATGCTATGTGGATCTATGAAAAATGAGCTACAGAATCAGCTCAAAATAAACACCAAATTTTGGCAAAGATATACTATGAACTAACATGGGAAGAAAAGATGAAGTTTTGGTTCAGACACCTGAACCCTTAAAATGATTAATGCAGCTGATAGCCCTCCAGTCTTAAAAATAATCATTTGAATAAAATGGATAAAACCAATTTATGAAGTACCTGCATAGATTCAAAGAAAGAATTTGGAATCTAGCAAGAATAGTCACTTTCGTGTAATGGAAAAGGTAAAAAAAGCCAGAAATTCGGTCTGATCGCAAATTAACAATAAATGCAAAAAATATTTAAATCCAGCTTTTAGTTACAATTAATGATTTTTTTAAAAAAATCTTGTGCTATAAAGAAAAGAGACAGCACAATGAATATGAAGCCAGGTTATTTTCCAAAATCTAATCTCTACCTTAAAACGGTTATGCCTAATAATCTGATGGATTTCAGATGGTCCCTTCATTGCAGCCTTCTAGTATCGAATAAAATTATCACAGTAGAATCAAATCAATGTATTAAAAGGATATTTTCCACTAGTAACAATATCCAAGAAAAGCCTAAAATTTATAAAATAGAGTCAAAAGTCGTTAATTCGGACACCCATAATCCAGACCTCAAAGCTACAAATTTTCTGCGCATGCGTCTCATTGACGCATGCGCGTAAGACCTTTACGGCTGCGAATATGCGTGTGCGCAAAATATGTTTACGAATGCGCGTTTAATGTATAAAAGACAGTATAAGCTAAGCTAAAATTATCTAATTCAGTTAATGTTGCAGATTGCGATGTTCCTTAATCTTCGAATTGGATCCGGCTTATTATTTTTTGCAGACTGTTAGAGCAATTTTATAAAAGAAAGCTTGAACTTTCGATTATGTCAAATAGAATTTCTGATATATATTTACTAATATGTAAAGGATCTACAAAGCGAAAGTATGTTTTGAAGGACATTAAACAAAAAGTGGAATTGCTGCAAAAAATGGATAAAGGATAATTTATTTGTTTATCTAACCATTCTAAAATCTGTTTATCAATTTCGCGCTGCTCTGCGTGTGTGTGTGGAGGGGGGGGGGGAATGTTGCGCGCGCAATGAACTGGAAGTTGATCTGTCAGCACTATCCTTATCTTAAGGGCAGATGTTTTTATTTTATTTGGTTTATAATTGCTTACTCAATGTAGTATTTCATCTCGATGTACTCCATCTTTGATATGATTTAAATCAAATGCCTCGTCATTATACTTCGCTTCCGATAGCGAAGAAAGTGACAGAGGTTATAGAAAACGAAAAAATTTCGATTGACAAATTAGTCGATATTCTCGACACAGCAATTATACGACTTGAACAGCGGAACTTTATAACTAAACAAGAAATTATGTCTGTTTAATAGAATTAAAGAGAAAGTATTATCACATGAAATGAAGCAACTTAAATAACTTACATTGAAAGAAATGTTTAATAAAGTAAACAAATAAATATTAAGCTTTTTCTCTTTGTAAATTTTGATACAGTTTAGATCATAATTGTTCTTTATTTCGTAAATTAAGGTTTCATATTTTTAATTTTATAATTTCTGCATGCCATTTTACCAGATTTAAACTGATGATCTATAATCCGGAAAAATCGATAATCCGGAATCGCTGAAGTCCCGACGAGTCCGGATTAACGACTTTTGACTGTATAATATAGCTACAATATATACAGGGTGATTATAATTAAAGTTTAAGTTTCAAAACGCTATAAAAAAAGAACCACTCATGAAAATGACGTCAAATTTGAAAGGAATGTTATTGAAGAAGGCGGAAAGCGTATGGCAGAAGAAAAAATTTAGTTTCAAAAGTTAGCAACAGATGGCGCTGCAAGCGGAAGAAGACGTAAATTAAAATGTTAGTTAAATTTCAGTGTTATAAAGCCGCCAGGTACCAGGCTGTTCCTCATTTCGCGTCTCAGACGTTCACCATGGGTGTTTCACTGCAGGACCGCGCTCTGCTGGTAAAGCTGTATTACAAGAATGATGATTGTGCAAGAGTAGCTCTGCAAAAATTCAGTACACTGAAGGGTATAAAAGAAAGCGTTGGTCCAATGAGTGTCTTAGGTCTAAAGAAAATGATGCAAAAATTTGAAACGACAGGTTCGTTTGATGTGCAATCTGGTAGAGGGAGAAAACGAGTGCATTCGACGGTAGTTGAAGAAGTGGCCACAGCATTACAGGAGGGGTCGGCCGGTGGTGTGCAACCGTGCAGTGCACGAGGAATTGCCCGAACATTGGACAGGCCTACGAGCACGGTGCTGAAAATTATACAAAACATCC
The DNA here is from genome assembly GCF_044657685.1 of Stegodyphus dumicola. Classification (NCBI taxonomy): domain Eukaryota; kingdom Metazoa; phylum Arthropoda; class Arachnida; order Araneae; family Eresidae; genus Stegodyphus; species Stegodyphus dumicola. The sequence continues at coordinate 21,704,456 of NC_140772.1, forward strand.
TGCAATGCTATCCGTACAAAATTGGCCATGTGCAGGAGTTGCTTCCGCCTGACCTGACAGCTAGGGAGACGTTTGCGTTAGAATTCCTGGCTCGCATGGAAGTGGATAATGAATGGCCGTGGAAAATTTTGTGGACAGATGAAGCCCATTTCCATCTGACAGGGTACGTGAATACCCAGAATTGTCGAATATGGGCAACAGAAAATCCACTGGCAACGCACCCCGTACCACTTCATCCTGAAAAGGTCACGGCATGGTGTGGCTTTACGGCATCATTCATCCTAAAATCATATTTTTTCGAGCAGACGGCTGCTTCCGGTCCTGTTACCGCAACCGTCACTGGTCAGAGGTATGCGTCTCTTTTGCGCAACCACGTGATTCCAGCTCTGCAACAGCGTGGATGTGTGGATGAAATCATTTTTATGCAAGATGGCGTTCCTCCGCACATTGCACATCCCGTGAAGCAGCTGCTGAGGCGCCATTTTGGAAATGCTCGAATTATCAGCCGTCATTTCCCTACAGCCTGGCTGTCCCGATCGCCTGATCTTACTCCGTGTGATTTCTGGCTGTGGGGATATCTGAAGGATGTTGTGTTCCGTGCTCCAATTGCAGATTTAGCGGAATTAAAGGCACGCATTTCGCAACACATTCTGAACATCACCCCGGAGACACTGCGATCCGTTGCGGAACATGCTGTTTGTCGCTTTCAACTTGTTGCACACAACAGTGGATACCATATTGAACATGTTTTGTGCCAGTCTCGCGACAGTTCCGAACTTCTTTGATGAATGGTTCTTATGCGGTATGTCGCCGCAAAACTCTTGAAACCGATTTGTCCCTTTCGATGTGATACGTACAGTCATGCAAATAAAATTATTCAACAATTCTAATTTCTCAATGCGTTTTAATGTGTACCTTCTACCTTAGCCATTGTTTTACGAATCGTTTCTCGTCGTGATTCTGCCGCTTACAGCGCCATCTGTTGCTAACTTTTGAAACTAAATTTTTTCTTCTGCCATACGCTTTCCGCCTTCTTCAATAACATTCCTTTCAAATTTCACATCATTTTCATCAGTGGTTCTTTTTTTATAGCGTTTTGAAACTTAAACTTTAATTATAATCACCCTGTATATAGCTACATTTATAAAACATAGTTAGCATAAATTTAAATTTGCTATACCACACTTGGAGAAGTTAAGAAATTTTGTAGAAAAAATAAAAGAAAGTTTATAATTGAAGATTTTGCTTCTTAGACATGTTAATCATTGAATTTATTTTTAATACATATGGGCAAAAAATTTCATAATTTACAATTATTTCCTATAATTTATAAAAATTACAAAAAATCTAACTATACAAACCTACAAACTTCCCATGGTTGAACATTTGAAGGAATATGAAGAGCCTCACGAACTGATGGCTGATTTAACCATTTACGTACATTAGAAGAATCAATGCACGGTGGATCATCTCTGAATTTGTATGTCTATAAACAAACAGAAAAAAAAAAAAAAAAAAAACTCAATGGAAAAATTTTTTGTTGGAAAAAATGTTCTTTTTAGCATTTTCCCCATATTACTCACACTAGCACTCAAAACAATTTTTTAAATGATACACATATTATAGAATACATTTTCAGCGTTTACTGACTAGTGTATAAAATTTATAAAAGCTTTGCTTAAATTGAATTTAAAAATTGAAATTTTGAAAAAGTTTATAATTTAAGAAATTACTTTCTGCTACTTTTACAATTTCATTTTTATTTTATAAATAACTTAATAGACAAAATGCAACAAATTCTGTAATTATTGTACAAATTGAAAGCTTGCATCAATATTATAGAAAAATATAATTGAAATTGTCATAATATTAATAGCCCACCAGCGGCCGAGCGGTAAAGTCGCTGAACACTGGTAGTTCGGTCCGAGGTTCGAATCCCGCGAACGGGCTGGCTGCATGGGCATTTTCATGGTTTTCCCCATGTGTAACATGTATATGAGCCAGTTTCCCTTAGAAAGTCCTCCACAAAGGCATCCCTCCTCTTAGGCAGATAGCCCTAGTGTGCTTTGCCATAATTAAATAAACCAAACCATAATATTAATAAATATAATATTAAACACATGATACAGCTGAAATATATAATAAATATTTGAAGATCCATTGTGGGGAGACTATAAATATTTCAAGATCCATTGTGGGGAGACCTATTGCGGGGAGACAGGGAATGTATAGAATAGAAGGAAATATTATTTCAGAATTTAAAATAATTTTTTCTTGATTACATCAATAAATAATAACACTTAAGTATCAGCAAATGAAACGACTGCTACCATTTAGGTTATATTAATATACAGTAAAACCTTATTTAAACAATGAGGCAAGACTGAATTGGCCCCCAAACCAGTCATTTCTATGTCTTAAAAATTGACTTTTTTATTCTGCATTACTGAAAAGTAATTATATATTTTATAAGAAAACAAGTAATTCTAGTATACTAAATACACATCTAGCAGGCAGTGTAATCTCACCCTGTGAAGATACCTGCATTCACTGTTGTTAATACATCACTAAATGCAAGTATGTAAAAGGTCAAATAAATTAGACAAGTAAAATAATAATAATAATTTTTTTTTTTTTTTTTAATTGCAATACATCTCCTTTTGTAAAGAACTGCACAATTCTGCCACCAAAAATCGCAAAAGCAAAGTCACTAAGTACTACTATCTCATTATTATCATGAAAACTTAATTTTTATTTCTGTAGTTAATAGATGTACATTATTTAATTTAGTAAACGCAAATTAAAAAGTAAGCTTAAAAAAGAAAATTTATGGCTTATATTATTTTGAATGAGCTAAAAAGTAACAAATGATGATGCTAAAAAATGAGACAATCCTATTTTTTATGAAAACATGTCTGATGATGAAATATCTACGACTGTTCCAGCATAATTAGTTTGAAGAAATGGATTTTAACTATAATTCATGGAATTCATCTTCAAATGAGAAGGGGGAATACCAGTCACTTCCATATTACACAAACTGGCATACAGCAAACATATTCAAAAATAAGTTCATCATCATACCTATTCTATGCATTCAAGAAAATGAAGTTATTATTAAAGTATAAATTTTAAAATTTGAGTAGAAACATAGTGATTAGATGCATTTAAGAAAATACTTTCTTTCTTTCCCCTCCTCCCCCCTTTTTTTTTTTGAAAATAAAACTTTTCACAATTTGCCTGTAAATTATTTGATTAGTAAGAATCCCTTAAAAAAAAAAAAAAAAAAAAAAAAATAAAAATCAGCAAATTACTCAAAAAGAATAAGGAAAAAGAAACTCATCTGAAAATGACTATTAAAAAATACTTGAATTTTTTGTTCTGGTTATATATAATTAGTAAAAGTCTTTTCGATTACAGGACAGAGTTAAGTCAAATAATTTTCTACAGCACGATTATAAATGCCAGTTTGATACTTCTGACTAATAAATAAGAATCAACTTTACTTGAATTTTATTTCTGTGAATTCATTTAGAGGCAATGGAATAAAGATAAAAAGCTATTTAATTCAACTCACACTGTTGCCTACTGGATATCTTTAAATTAAACGTGTTGTTCTTAGCTCTAACAATGTTCTCAGTTTCAAAGTAATGCAATAAAAAAATTTTAAGGAGTGTTATCTTATTTCAGTTCCTTGTATATTTAAATAGTGAACCTAAGAGACATTTTTCTTATATTAAAAAAATTGTACTACCATGCCGTCCACTAAAAACCACTAAACTACCGTTATTTTGATGATTTCAGATTAACTTTTGAGAGCTTTGTCTCTTATTTTTGTGGTCAGGCTGCTGATGTTTTATGATTTTTCATAACTTTACATGATATACGCACACACACTTACAAAACTTTGTTCAGTTATGAAAAAGAGGAAAAAAATGTGTTGTGAACCTATTCAGTCTAGCACAGTCATTTTGATGGCACTACGGAAAGCATGCAGAAATGTTCAAAATAGTTTTGCAAAAATGTTGTTATGTAAATAAGTACTCTGCATCTCCTCTCCTTAGTTTCTGGTTAGTAATGTTCCATTTAGATATAAATGACCTTGAAAACACCAACAAGTTTCATTACATGATCAATAACAAGACAGGGAATGCATAAAATAGAAGGAAATATTATTTCAGTATTTTTCAAGAATGCAAATAAATACAGCTTCTTAAAGAGATCTTATAAACAAAGAAATTACATAATTTATGCTTAAGTAAAAATGAATATGAAAAAGAAGAAATATTCAAAGAACTTGAAATATACGATAGGGATTCTGGAACTGGTGAGAAAAATGGGAAAAAAACTTCAGTTTTATCATGAAAGGTACCAAAAACTAAACAGGCAAATGCACCCACAAAGAATAAATGAGAAAGAAAGACAACCAAAAGGAATCTGACATCACAGAATGCTACTAATGTGAGACCTTCAGAGAATGAAAAAGCTGCAAGATATGGCACACTAATGTACTTATATACCTTCTAATAATTCTCAGCACTATAGCATTTGTATACAGTTTGTTTCAAATTAATGTTACTTATAAATTTTGTTTACTGATGCTAACTGGTTGCACATGTTACATAAAAGACCATTTATGTGTGCAGTTTTATGAATATATTTCTATGTACTTATGCTATAAGTAACACTGAAAACATTACATTACTTTTAATTAACATGCCTTCTTTAATATAATGCATATGCTTATAAAAACAATATATATCAAAATATATAATGCTTTAATGCTTGTTGGTGAGAAATAATTCTAAATTTTATATACTGAGCTATTTTTTATACAAAAATGTATTAAAATTTGGCTGATTTTAATTCAGCCTGTCAAAATGACAACAAAGAATTTTTTAGTAAGAGGCTAAACTCCTTTCTTTATTTAATTCTTCCTTTAATTTGTAAATAAATAAAATGCACATGCTCATGTTTAAATAGATTATAGAGCTTGAGTTTTGAAGAAGTTATTTTACAAAACTTTCTGCACTTTTATTGCCTCAAATATCTAATAGCTTAAATGTAATTTTATTTTGCTTGATTCACAAGCCATGAAACTGAAAATTTCCCCATAATTTTCATACTGTTTATAGTAGATTATGCAACAGGGGAAAAGATTTCCCTTTAAAAAAAAAAAAAAGAAAGAAAGAAATGCAATTTAACTGATTTAATGGAAATATGTCAGAAACATAAAAATGTAAACTTTTATGTGATATTATTCAAAAATTATTTATTATATTATTACAAAAAATTCCTTAATAATGGATTGCTGTTACATAAAAGGTCATTTATTTGTAACATTTCTGAAAATTATCCAGCCAGGCCTGCGCTGCTAATCTTAACATGTGGAACATCTTCCTCAATTCAGCAATAATAAGGAATTCCTAATTAATATCATTATAATTTCTATCAGAAAGTTTCTCAAATGTTGGTTTGGATATGTTTTGAGATAATAATTGATAGATGACACTATCATCAATGCTGCTGTTAATTATTTTTTATAAACACTCATCCAAGCTTCAAATTTTTGTATAAAAAATGGACACTGGAAATCCCTGAATCCTACATAAAAAAATATCTAATAAAGAAAGCCTTACCACTGAAAGCTATATTGTCATTTGATAATGACTTTCCAGCCAATAAAAGACATGGAGTTCAATGGAGTGCAAAGACATGGAGATGTAGAGCTCTACAATAGAACTACCTGCTTCAGCCTATGAATACATGAGAGCCATGCCACCTTCAAGAAAGGACACACACAATCTTTAGATGGTACTTTGAAGTCTATCAGTTTTTATTTAATGAGATACAAAATTCTGAAAGAGCCAATTCTGCAATCTGGAAGCCATCATTCTGATCAAGAAGAAATGGTTTGAAGGACCCACATTAGCATGTAGGAAACAGTGTCCTGCATAATGAAAGTATTTCGAAATGGACTATATTGATTATATAAGAAATTCTTTCCTGTAACATTTTAAACATATCAAATAGCTCCACTGCTCTATCTAAACAAAATTTTTTACACATTGTAATAATTCACATCCTAATTCTTTTATTATGTTTAACTTTATTTAACTATAAAACTTATGCAAATGTATGGATATTTTATAGAAAGAACTTCACATTATTTAAAATCCCAATAAAGGAAAGATAAACTTTTGGTTCAACATGATAAATACAACAATTAAAAACTGACAGCATAGAAACTTACCCTAAAAATAAATGTGCTGCCTAGTTATTGTAATGGAGTTATCTAATATCATTCTAGCACAGTGGCTCCCAAACTGTGTGATGAAGCACCCAACGGAACCATAGTCTCTTCACAGAGGTGCCGCAAAATACAGTAAAAACTTCATAATTAATTGAATCAAGACATTTGGCCTAACTAAGCAAAAAAGCAAATCTCACAAAAAAGTTAGTAGCTAAAGATATCTAGTTTTTTGGTGTGGTTTGTCTTTACTTAGCGCTGCATACAACTAAAGTAGGCGGCACAGATTATTCTTGCAAACAAGAGCTGGCAATGCTGCAGCTTCTTGATCATGTTACATCTCATGACAATCTAACCTGAGAACACGTACAAGGCTAGAACAACCTTTTCCTGTAGAAAGAAACTGTGAACTTTTCTTCATATTATTGCTAAATAATTGCATCATGCCATTTGATTCGGATTTGCAAGTACCAACTTTTAAAGGTATTTTTTTCCCAGTGTCAAAAATCCACCATTTACTTTCAGGTCAGATTTCATATAATTTATGTTTGTCACAGTAATGTCAGTAAAATCAGCAGTAAAAGCAATAATTTCATTACTGGTTTTATAAAGAAAATGCTTCAATAATTCAACAAAAACATTCATAATGAAAATCTTGGAGAAACTGCATAGCGTTTTTCCAGCTTTATGAGGTTTTGGCAGATGCTATAACAATTGCTTCCTTCTCCTCCCAGTCAGTGAATGAATAAATAGTTACTTTTTCATCAAGAGTTGAGGTGAGGTTGGGTTTGCTCTATAGTTTCCTTAATAATGCCAAAAAAGGGGATGTCTTCCAATTGGTCATCAAATGATTGTTATGGTATTATCAAATTTTTAAATAAAAATCTGGATGCAATGTAATGTATCATTTCACACTTTTTTCCCTTCCTTTCTCTTTGCTCAATAATATTTATATTTTATTGCATAGATTTCACAATATGACATCTCGAGATGGTAGAACTGTATTTTCCAGCAGACGCATGCACATTTTACTACAGTACAAAGTCTGTACTCCAAACGTCCATTATCTGGAATGATCTACAATCCAGACCTCAAAGCCACAAACTTACGCATGTGCGTTTAATGTTACGCATGCACGTTTAATGTTTACGCATGCGCATGCGCATTTAGCACCAAAAAAGAAGCAACTTAAACAACTTACATTGAAAGAAATGTTTAATAAAGTAAACAAATATTAAGCTTTTTTTTTTTTTTTGTAAATTTTGATACCCTTTAGATCATAATTGCTCTTTATTTCATAAATTATGGTTTCATATTTTTAATTGTATAATTTCTGCATGCCATCTTACCAGATTTAAATTGATGATCCGAAAAAATCCTTAATTTGGAATCGCCGAAGTCTCGACGAGTCCGGATTATGGACTTAATACTGTATATTCTCTGTTCCTTAACTAAGATTGACTGGTAGTATAGATACATCGAGGCATATAAAACCTTCGTGACAGATTTGGACTGTTCTGAAAGATCTTGTAGAAAGCATATAAGAAAGTGTTGCCAGCTCACTTCTGCCAGTTGGTTTATAATCTAAATCTAGAGAAATTAAACTCAGCGCTTCATATGAATTAGTTCATGTAGTGTAGTTAGTGTTATATTACATCTTGTTTGTTATCTTTGACAAATAGTTTTGTAATTTTTTACTCTTGTATCTTTGATGATGGACTGATTTTTGAACAGTAATCAACCTAATAGTACAGATAAAGAAAATATGTCTTCAACCAGTGGCATGACTGCAAAGAAATGAAGATATTGTAAATATGATGGCAGTTATTTAGAGTTTGGTTTTACGCCAACATAAATGAATGGTAAAGAGAAACCACAATGCTTATTGTGTATGAAAGATTTGGCAGTGAAGTGTATGCTTCCAAGTAAACTGAAGTGTCATTTAGAAGCTAATCACCACAGCATGGCTCGCAAACTTCGTGATAGTTTTCCTAGGACGTTAAAAGAACTGAAACAACAAAATATACATTTTTCAAAATTGCATCAATACTGAACAATGCTTTGCTAGCATCTTACAAGGTGGCTTAATCCCAAAATGCAAAAAGCCTTATATCATCTCAGAAAAACTTATTCTACTGGCTGCTGTACATTTGGTGAACATCACTGTTGGTGAGTCTGCTGGAAAGCTGCTTTTAAATGTGCCTTTGTCCAATAACACAATTAGTGCAAGAATACAAGGCGGAGGATATCAAGGATAAATTAATTATTACTGAAAAATTACAGGCATGGAATTTGGATTGCAGCTAGATCAGACTACAGATAATAATAAGGATGTTAATTTGATATGTTATTTATGGCTTATAGGTGGTAATAATAATAATAAAGAAGACCTGTTTTGTAAAAATATCATTGGGAGAGTGACAGTTCAGAACCTGTTCGAGATGCTTGATACATTCACACCTGAAAGTAATTTGAATTGACCTAAGTGCGTTGGTGTCTGTAATGATGAAGCTGAGTCCATGTCCGGCTGCTATGGAGGATTACAAGAACTTAATCACCAAATGCACTGTGGAGCCATTGCAGCATTATTCAAAGGGAAGAACTCGCATTAAAGCATCCGAGTCCTGCACTGCATCAGGTGTTAGAATGTTGTGGTGAATTTGGTAAGTTTTATAAAATCTCGTGTACTGATCGTAAGGTTTTTTTAAAAATTGTGCAAAGATATGGGAGCAGAACATTATCTTTGTTTTACTACAGCAGTGCACGACTTCTCTTTCATGGTAATGTTTTATTATGTACCTTTGAACTGCGGCAAGAATATTTTATTTTCCTTAAAGAGGAAGGATACACAGATGCCAATTTGACTAAAAATCGGTGCAATATTTTTTAAAGCTGAAGTCTCTTAATTTCTCTTTGCATAAACAACTTTTAACGTCCCCCCCCAAAAAAACCAGCAATAACCCCCCCCAAAAAGTCTTTGATTAAAAAAAGTCAAAACATGGAGAAGAAAATTGAATAAAGTTGAGGTAAAGATTGTTTTTTAATAGTGTAGCAATTTTTTATGTCAAATGAACATGACTTTTCTCAGAAAGAAAAATCTGGCAGCACAGAATAGATAGAATTTTAGATTTCAATAAGAGATGAATATCACTTTCTAAGTGATAAGGCTCAGAGGTTTTTAATCATATTTTTGACATAGCGTTTGCGCAAAGCTGGGTTTTCAATGGTTGCTGTAATAAAAAGCAACTGTAGAACACAATTTGAGAAAACATGCTATGATTTGCAAAGTCATCCATCATATTAATTATTAATTTAATGTTAATAAAGTAAAAAAAAGTTAGAGAATGAAGATATGAGTTTTATTTATCTCTTACTCATGACTAATCATACTTTTACTAAGGGTTGGGCACCATAAAAAAAATTCAGTTGTAAAAAGGCACTGTGACTTGGAAAAGTTTGGGAACCACTATTCCAGCTCATTACAATGACATTCTTCACATATTAATAATATGCACAGCTGCTATTAAAAACTAAGTGCAGACATACACAGATAGGGCAGATGCACATGTCTCAACTTAAATTTAAAATTCACAAATACTGTCAGAATTTCTGATTTTAAAAAATTTTTTACATACATAATTTGGTTTTGGAAAATGGCGAAGAATGTTTCTTTTATCAACTGCATATCTTGAAATTCTCTCTGAACTCGTTTCACAGTCTGCATATAAATTGTATATATTCAGACCAGAGCCATCAACAATTTCTGTAACTTCTTGGATCTGAAAAACAATAAAAACATGTAATTACATGAAATTATAAATTTAATTCAAAATTATTGACAAACATTGCATATTAAAACACACTATCGTACACTGTATTCTGTAACAATATTTTGCATCAGGATCATAAACAAAGTAATAAGCTTCATCTTCAATTATAATTTGCTTGAAAAAAATCAGGATTAACCTCCCTTTAATTCATCTCAATATAAAGGAAAAACCAATTCTGATTAAAAATTTGGGAAACAGTAAATACTGTTTTTTCATATAGCAAAATTACTAATGATATTTATAACTTCAGAATATTATTTTTTTAATTCTAAATATTCAGCTCCCCACTGGCAAACAAAGTACACTCTAAAATTCTAAACAATCATTCATGGTGAAAAAGTTTTTTTATACTAACCGAAAGAATCTGCAAAATAACTCTAAAATTAAGTAATACAAAATTAAAGTAATATAATAAAATATAATCCAGTTTTCATTATTTCTGATAGAAAAAAAATTGTTTCATGGGTACACACTTTAGTTGAAGCTATGACTGTAAAAACAGTTGCGCTGATCAGTTTCTGAAAAGTATAACTTAACAAATATTTAAGTTCAGTTTGCGGGCCTAACTTTGATCATAAAGCAATATGCCCTGGCCAAATTTTTGGATGACAAAAAGAATTCTACTGTGATAGTAACCAATTCACATTACATCAAATAGCTCATATGGACTTGAAAAGAATAAGTACTGGCAATTTGTATTCTGTCATTCAATTTTGAGAACAAAAGGCAAAGATTCAAAAGAATTGTTAAACAACTACAGCCAAATGAAGGCTATACAACCAACACTTAATGCTACCAAATTTATTTTCTACTGACAACAAGTAGGCTGTTTGCAGAAGCTCCATAAAAGGCTTAGCGAGACTGATATGAAGCCAAATGTTCATAAGGTATTATTTAAACACTAAATTAATTATGGGCTTCTAAGAATATCCATTTGGCAAGCTAATTTTTATCTCATACAAAGATAACATTTTTCAACATGACAGAATCACTAGCTGGAAGCCAAATGAGAGATTTCTCCTTTTTCCACATTGAGGATACGATTTTTGAGGACAGTAATACTTTTTATAAGAGAAATTATCAAGTCAATTGTCTTTGGATGTCAATTGGATAAATTTGAAGCACTTTTTGTAAATAGTGTTACACTTCCATTAACTTTGACAATTCACCATATATATCATGTTTCTAGTTAAAGTGCCTAGCAAATTATGACTGATTTTTTTTGGGGGGGAGGGGGGGTTAAATTAGCACACATTTGTATAAAAGGATATGAGAAAAATTTAGACTTCTAAACTTAATAAATACTAGCACGTAAGCCCGCCATACAAATAGGCTGCAGCTCAGCTCAAGCATATTTATTATAAATGATGATAACAGTAAATTTGGTTTATGCTCTTTGTTGCTATCATCAATGAATTGCTGCAGTTATTTTTAACTTTTAATTTCCAAATAAACTTCTACTGAGGATTATTCACGTGGAATTTCTTTAATCTCATTTTTATTATTATTGTATTTATTAACAAAATATGGAGAGTTATTTTTAAATTTGCAAAACATAAGAATCAAAAGTAAAAAATTTTTTGGTAAGAGTAAATTTTTACCTTGACCATCTTTATTGTCTGCTGCTTTATTTGGCTTCACTTTATATGCAATGAAATTTATTTGGGGATTTAAAAATATTGTATTACTATATATTTAATATTACTGAACACTTTAAATAATACAGCAAAAATATTGTAAATAAAACACGTTGTCTTCTACTAACAAAATATTTAACGGTGGCAAAATTTACCAGAATATAAGGTTTTTCTCTTCTTTTTTGTGTGTAGCAAATGCAAGAAATAAAAATTACTAGAGGGATGCAGCTAAAGCAAAGTTTATAAGTTATATGTACCCCTGAAAAGCAAATGCATGAAAACATTTCAATATGAAAGAAATTAGTTCATTCTTTCCATGCAACAACCAATTCGTAAATTATTTTTTTATTGCCAAACCAGGAAACAAAAACTTTTGACACTTCAGGTTAATACATGTGGCGTCATGATTTAAATGTGACGTAATATAACAACATTTTCTTAATATTAATAAAAGAATTAATGTGGCAATAATATATTGTGTCAATTATACTGACCTGAAATAAAAATGTTCCCAGCAGCAGCTATTTATTTAAAATGCTGACATTAATGAACAACATCACATGCAATTGTGTGCTTTCTTCAATGTCAGAATATGAGCTTATACAATAATAAAATGTTTGGCAATGTTATTTTTATTTCATATTCTGTAAAACTTACAAATTTTTAATTAACAAAATAATAATAATAATAATAAATAAAAATCTACGATTTGAAAACGAGCAGTAACAACACTTTTCGAAATAAACCATTTTTATCTCCAACGTGCGAGACTGTTGCAACTTGGAAAAATGAGGGTGAAAATTAGTGTTTTCAGAGTTTTTAATTAACATATTGGCTGATTGAAGTCAAACAAGCTTGGAAATGCTACTTTTATTTCCTATTTTGTAAAACTTAGAAATTTTTTATTAACAAACTTTAAGATTTGAAAGTGAGCAGTGGCAACACTTCTCGAAATAAAGCAGATTTTTATCTCCAGTGTGCGAGACTGTTGCCACTCTGAAAAAGGAAGGTGGAAATTAGCATTTTCAGAGTTTTTAACTAATATCTCCATTAATAAAAGTCGCATGAAGATTAGAATGGTCGAAATGTCTTCCAATGAATTTTTGGAATCCTAGGGTATCTTGAAATTCAAGTCCCCACCATTCCGGAGGAGATAATGCCACAAACAAACAGACAGATGCACACAGATTTTAATAGTATAGATTAATGTATTTTGATTAGAAAATGTAACTTATGGAACATGAAATGTAAACATTTAAAATGTGTTAGAATAAACATGAATTTATGAAAGGCAACATTTGTTCATGACTTGTAACCTAAATTTACAACAGTATATTTGGTTATCTAAGCTAAAATCTTAAAAACTTGAATTTTTGTTTAAAGAATCAAAAGCTATTCACGTCAATGCAACGAATCTTACAAATATCAATTTAATAAATCTTAAAAAGTTATACCAAACAAAAGAATAACGTAAAATTCTATTTAATATCTAATTTTACTTGAAATAATTTCCTATAAATTTGAGAGACTTACGGCTTCACCGCATTTCATAGAAGGAGGACTATAAAAATTACATGTCTCTTGAGATGCAATGCCACTACAACAATAAGTTGATAGACGACTCCATAATCTTAAATAAATAAATAATAAAAATAAAATTATATATATGTATATAGAATTTTAAAAAATGAAATCAAGAATTATGTAATTTTTTACAAAAGAGACAGAAATAAATTAACACAAGTAATAATTTGCTGAAAGAATAAATGAATAGAATATTTAAAAATTCTATACATTGCAGTTCATATAGATCATAGTTTACTAAAATGGGTGTTATCACCTACCAATTCTCGCTGAGATCTATAAGACAGTTACTAGTTTGAGAAGCAAGTGCTTTGACACTTTCAAAACAAACATTTTAACATTTACTTGATTAAATTGTCGTGCATCTTTAAAATAACCATGCTCAATCCTTCAAACACATTTGCCAAGTTGCATAACTTTCATTTTTCCATTTTAAGGGATTGAAACTTGCTTCAAACTGTCAGTCTAATTTTACAACAACATGGTCATAACTCTATAACCAGAGTATGCCCAAAAAATCCTGTTATACCTATAAATAACACTGCACGAGCTATGGCAGGAACCTGTGCATGTGTTGTAGATCTATTACTATAACTGTTTAGACAAATGTTTCATTCTTACCAATCTGTTTCTATATTCTGTCCTAGGTTTTGATTAATAACTCAGTGCAGCGTGAATGCAATAAATACCTAAAAATGTTTACCCTCTGACCGTGGATACAAAATTCATAAAAACAGAGAATTTGACTCAAATGAAATCATAAATTGGTGAAGAAATAGCAGTTGCCACATTAAAGTAGCATGAAATTTAAGTGCCAACAAGGAAAAGAATGTTCCCCATGTATATTTGTGATAAATGGTGAATGCGTAATCGCAGATCATCTAACTGTGTATCAGAGATAATGTAAATTAATATATTTCTAAAAATAATGCTGCCTTTTTTTAACACATTATTTGTATCTTTATGACTATCAATTCACTGAATTAAATAATGTGAAATAAACCAGAAGTCAATGGAAGAACTTTGCAATAAGAAGAGAGCAAGACACAGTATAAAATACTGACATAATAAAATTTTACTTCATCACTGAAAGCAGTAGCTTTATCAAAGCTTTCTGGAAAAAATACTTTTTGCAATTACAATACTTCCTTTGCTTCATACAAGGAAGTCAAAATTTAACAAACGAGATTGACTTAAAAGCCATCACAAAGTACATAATAGATTACGACTTGGAACAAATAAAAGCTGTTGCTGAGAGGTGTGATTAAATGTGAATAACAGATAAGTGTGACATCATTATGCTTTAATTCTCAATAAGTCAGTTTAGTTTTTATGAAGAAGGAAATAAAGTAACACATTTGGAACAGATAATTCCTGTTTTCTACATGCTGTCTTTACATGCCACCTGTTTTGATATACTGTATTTATGTTAGCATGTAGTACTTAGTCTATTTTAGTATATATTTAGGTGTTAGTAGTAAATATATTAAAGTCAAACGCTCCTCCACCTTTTTTTTCTTCTTTTCTTATTTACAGGTTCTGATTGCATTTTGGTAATTGGAATAGTCATTATCTTCAAGTTCCCCATGATTTTAGAAATAGCCTCTTTTAGAAAACGAAAGCAAATGAATGAAACTGAAGTGCTTTCTGAAGTTTTGGACAGTAATTTATCATATAATCAGAATGAGAATGATGATGCAGGTAACTTTATGAATGGATGATTTGATGGTTGTGAGGACAACTCTAGTGACAGTGACATTACTAGACCTGTAACCAAGCATAACATGGCAGGACCTTCAAGTGATTTCAACATTAATGAAGAAGGGGATTTTTTTCCCTAGTGAATAATTTATTTTGTCATGATTACAATTATTGATTTGGAATTGATATTTCACTATGCTTACAAATGTTTGATGGTCATTCTGTATAGATATTCATTTTTTTCAAAGCAGGAGAGATGAAATAGAAGCAATGCCCTCACCGGGACTTGAACCATGGACCTCTTGAATATGCGTCGAGCGTGCTGACCACTACACCATGAAGACATGCTAACAAGGCGGGAGAAATACCTTATATAATCCCTTTTAAAGGGCGACTGGGATTTAAGGCTGTGTTCAGAAGGTGGCGTAAAGGGCATAGAGGCGTAGTCATAAAGGCATAAAATACGGGAATTCTTTCACACTTGTGGGAACGGGGTGTAAGCCATGGCCAATGAGAGAAGCTACATTTGTGCATGCATGTATGTGTCTACAACTTTCCCACGCTGTTCTCCTGCTCGATTGATTTCCCGCGTTTGCTCTGCTTGTTTAGTGATAGCGAAATCTTCTGTAGAACGCCGCTTCGATTTAGCTTCACTCTGATTGGTCGACGCTTATCCCAAACTCGGCGTAAAGTTGAAAACTTTGAACCCTATGCCACGAGCCCTAAATCAGATTTTGTGACGTTGCACAGACTGGTTGTCATGGCAATGGAGATCTGCTTTAAATACTTATGCCCTTTACACCCCCGTCTGAACGAAGCTTAAGGGGATCCAATCGCCAAATCCTGGTGGTGAAGAATCATCACTCACCACCTTTTAGTTCAGGCACCACTGTAGAGACATTAGGTTTTGTTGAAACAGGAGAGATGAAAAAGAAGCAATTAACTTACACAAGTAACTCTGAACTTAAAATAAAATGTAGACTAACAGCCCACAGGATAAAGTAAATGTGCATGAAAGCTCTGGCTCGTACAAGCCAGCGGGACAAGCCTAATTGCTAGAAGCATTCAATGCCACAGAATCAAGTCTCTATTAAGTCACAGTAACAATGTGGCCTCAAGTAGGCAAAACAAGGAAAGTAGCTTTAACTAAAAATTTAACTTAAGGGGGGAAAAAAATCGAAGGCACTCAGATTTTATATTACACACAAAGGGGCTTTTTTAGCGTTTTGTGTAATCCTTTATTTATTAAATATCATGTTCTTCGCACTTAAACCATAAAATTCATTTCAACAGCAATATCACAAAATATTTAAAAGAGAGTATCTTTACAATTTCAGATACACAGTCTCACGCGTTCGAGATAAAAATGTTTTTTTCTTTTTCTGTACAGTGTTGCCACTGCTCACTTTGAAATTGTTGAGTTTCTTAATCAAAAAACTCATAAATGCTTTCTAAAATATGAAATAGATATTAAAACAAATTCCAAATTTGGGCTTCAGGATGCCCATATTCGGGTAGAGACGTACATTATTCAAAATTTAATGGCTCTAGGTGCCATTGTTTTATCACAATCTGAGAAACATATACATTTATACAGGTTCTTCATTATTTAATTTCTTTAAATATAATACAGGTGTCTAACATTTGGTGGCAACAATTTAAAAAGTGATTTGCTGTTTATAATGAATCAACACAAAATGCCAAAATGAAATTAATAGCCCTTCTGGGCTAATTAGTAAAAATAAATAAATTAATCTTCACAAATTCAATTACTGTTATGAAATATTTTCCTTGGTAGGTTTTCTCAACAAAGATTAAAAATTGAAAATCAGAAGAATCGATGATCTACTAGGAGACTGGGTAATGCAATAGAAAACTAGGAGAATTGACAGCTATGCTGTTTTTATAATTCTGGATCAAAATTTTTTTCTTCCTATTAACTGATATTTCTACTACAAACTGAATCATTTATATGGTTATTTATGCATAATTTTCTTGCACCAGACATAACAACATACTCATAACATCTGTGCTTTTGTTTAATGCAAACTTGATTCATTCTCAATAAGACACTACATGTTTTTTATGAAAAAATATAAATTAGCATATTATTCATTATTTATATTATTTATTTTTTTAATATTCATTCATTATTTATATTAGTATTTTTCCTTTGCATTTTGAAATTGTGTTTAAAATTTGGGATCTATGGTTGATAAAACAGTAACAGATTAGAAAAGTTATCTGTGGAGAAGTCTGTACTCATAGTGTTCTAAATAGAGCTTCTGGTAAAATCGGAGGATCTAACAAAATACTAGAAATCAGCACAAGCCTTTTTACAATGTAAATAAATAAAGGGGCCGAATACTATTTGTTTTTTAATAAAGAGGCATCAGTTCCTTCAGAATTCCACAGGAATGATAGGTGCAACTTTGGCAGGATCTCCACAAACTTCTATGGTATCTATCTTTCATGGCGGAGGGGATATTATGCAACTACCCATAAATACCATGCAAAAATAAATTCTAACCTCCAAGTATACATTCATAATTAAGAATGATCATTTTATGCATACAAAATATAAACTGACTAAAAATATTTTGTATACAAAATTGACAAAAAATTTCTAATTTACTTTATGTAATGTCTGAATACAAAACAACATAGATTATAGAAACCTTTTCCCATATTTTTTATCACAAACTGAAACAACTCCATTATTCTTAGTTTTACAATTTGAATGAGCAAAAACTTATTATTAATACACACTGCTACTTTGATATCTACAAGACTGGAGAAATCCTCTATTATGCACCAGTTAACTACTGTATAACAACTGGAACACAAATATAATAAGCTGTTTTAAGAAAAAATTAAGCAAGCATTGTAAGGTATATAATATTACATATAAAAAATCAAGTCTATTAAAACTTACTTTGGTCCAATTAAACCATGATAATAAGCAAAAAAGACTATGGAATTAGTTAAGTTAGCAGCATCTAAATATCCATTTCCAACTGCAAAGCCCTAAAACATTCAAAATAAGATTAGCATATGTAATAATGCATTAAAATTATAAATTCTTATTGCATTTATATAAACTTTCCATTTATAAAACAGTGAATATACAATTTTGTGAATTAATTCTTAATTTTGTAAATAAAAATTCTGACAATATTCATACTTTGAAATTTATATCTGCTGGTCCTGTCAAGACACGCACCGAGAGTGTAGGAATATAAATGCCTCCATAACTTTCACCCGTAATATAGAAATCATTCTTCTTAAATTGGGGAAATTTTTTAAAAAAATGCTGTATTGCTAAATAGTTATCATATGAAACTGTATCATCATCTGTGTCATATCTTTGGTCCCGAGAATAAGAAAATCCAACACCAGCTGGAGCTTCTAAAAACAATACATTAGCTACCTGGGGAAGAAAAACACATAATGATATACTAAAAGCAATGAACAAAAATATCTACATATATAGTAAATATAATTATTTAGTAAACTAAATAATTTAGAAAATAATACTTTTTAGAAACAAAATCTTGCATGTATATTACTACACAAATAAACACTGATATAAATAAAACAGAATTTTAACTGTATGGGATAATTCAGATCAAAGCAAACCCAGATAACTGAATGTATGGTAATATAAAAGTTATCAAAGAATTTGTCACAGAAAGGAAAGAAACAAAATATCCATAAAAAGCATGGATTTTATTGCAAAAAATCAAATAAACAGAAATGAAATACAAATAGCAATATCAGAAATTACAAAATATATAACAAATGAAAATTATAGAAGAAAATAAAAATTATAAAAGGAAAAAAAAGTTACATATTATATGAAAAATCACATCAAAATGTAGTAATACATTAACAAAGACAGCATTTAACAAAAATAAAAGATTGATAAACATCTAGTACATCATTTACAACGTAGACAAATTCAAAGAAAATGAAATGTTTCAAAGCAAGCCACACAGGAAATACAAAAGTGTATGATTTACTTATGGCTGGTGTAAGGAGATAATAACATAGTTTTCATTGAAATTAAACTTTTCTCTGACTTTCCATGACCAAATGAAAAAATTTCTCTGAATAAACGTAATGAATTAATGATTAAATTAACTATGTATAACTGAATAGTTTAATACATTTTGCTACAAAATACAATATAATAGCTAAGAATAATGCAAGAACTTAATTTATCTCAATCGTTAACAAAATGAAAATAATTATAAATAACTGCCAACCTTGAAATATGATAATATACAAAATAATTTTTTAATCTAAAGGCTATTTATTTCTATTAGCTTGATTTGCACTAAAAAGTATAAAATAAAATAATTATAGGATTTCTTGACATTTTTTACTAATTTTATGACAAAAATTAGTACATTACAAATAGGCTTTAAAAACAAGGAAATCCTTATGTGAAAAAACAAGAGTTTTCACACAACACAGCAATATTATTTCAAAAGAACTGCACAGTGACTAAAATTCACTTTATAATGAATGATTCAGATTACTGAACTATTTACAATATGATTCTGATGTAAAATATATTAATATTTAATTAGATATACTAAACTGTATGTTCTTTGGTCAGTTTCATTTTGTAATTAACTTACATTTTTATCCTGAAAAAAATCCTAAATAGAAAAAGAAAGCTACTGTATGCAAGCTTGTGCTTTTAGTCAGTTATTTATTTTTTAAATGGCAGAAGTAAAATTGGTGGTGATTTTAATAATTTCTTTTCTCCGCCATTTTATCACAGGTTCAAATTAAAAAATGGCGTTTTAATGGCACCATCTAAGTGATTTTTTTAGATTCTAACTTCAGACTTGGATGATGATATAACTTGTATATTTGCGGTGTGATACATGCTTGTTATGCTAATATATGAAAAACCTCTCAGTGACTTTCTGAATAATGAGAAACATTCACTTTTATGTATATATGATGTATAATCTAAAGAGATATTCAAATAAAAGAACATAGTCCATGGGCTAGCAACACCACCTCTTTATGGATATTAGGACACATTTACTGGAAACTTTTATCTTGCTGATAATCAATCAACTAAAAAAACTCTTAAGATCTTATTATCCATGAATAAGATAATAACACAATCATGGTACATATTTCCATGAATTTCAGGGGATTTTTCTGAGATTTTGCAAATGTCAATTTGTTCTATTATCAGATATATTTGGAAATTTGAGATTTCTTCCTACTTTTTGTAAAATTGTCATTATAACTATTGGATTATTTTTCATTTTTAATTAATTTTAATTTCTGCATTAATTAAATTAATTAACAGCATAATATTACATTAGAATTTAAGTGGCATTAATTTAACTGCAGTATAAAAAATTTCTCAGACTCTAAACCAGAACTTTGAATTTTAAATTGCTAAATGAGCTCTATTCATTTATGACGAAAATGAAATGCTCAACCTTGTCAAACCAGACACAAACTTTAGAGTGCGCAGTAAGATTAATCACAATCAGTGTTAAGTTCTTTGCTAGAAAATGATAAGATTTCTTTTTAAATGCATCCCTAAGTTTGATGCTGAAGACAAATTTATATATTATTTTGTTTGTATAAAATAATTATAATTTAATTAAGAAAACTCTCCTAGAATTCTGAAACACAAAAAATAATAGCTTTTCTAAGCTACTTAAAGCAAGCAGTCAAAGCTACAAAAGTAAGTAGATTAGTCATTATCAATAGTACAAATGCATAACAATTCTTTAATAATGCCTTATAGAGCAATAAACAAGGCATCATAAAAGAAAATCTGTGTATGTACAATTTATCAAAATGCTGTCCACTTGGAAATCTTAGCTTCAGGTAACAGCATAGATAACACTGCCAAAATTAATCTTATTTGTAGTGACAAGTTAAGGAACCTGTAATACAATACTTATTATTATATACTTCTTATTTGCATTATTGCTTTGTATAAACTTTATTAAATATTTTACCATAATTTCTCATTAATGAAATTGTTAGTGTAAATCCTAGATGGTGACACTTTTCTAAAATAGTTACTGCAAATTCTGGGTCATAAAAATTTCATGATTTACCTTGTAAATTTCCCTCTTTTTTCCCAGATGATAAATTTACTACTCTACTCATGATTATTAGATACAACACAGCATGGCTGGCAATAGTTTTTATACTAGGACAATTTCATTCAAAAACTGAAAGTAAAGAATTCTGGTTTTAAGTATTAAAAGTTCTTAAATTGAATGAATTTCAGATGCTGATCAAATATTGGGTTGAAACATAAGTAATGACTGTTTATGTTGTGTTTAAAATTACATGGTAAAAATAAAATGTATTGGCATGTTTTGTGTTATTTGAAAGAGAATCTTTTCCCTCAACAAGATAGCATATTTGATTCCTTTGTCTGAACTAATTTTTGTTATTTTTCAGATCATTAAAATGGAGTATCAAGTTGACAAAAATAAGCATTTTCGACACCTTCTTCTTTTACGTTTAATCGAGGCACCAATGCTCCAAAAGCTGCCCGAGAGTTTTGTGAAGTGTATGGAGAAAGTGCAATGTCTGAACGAACTGCAAGAAATTAGTTTGCCAAAATCAAAAATGGAAATTTCGACCTTGAAGACGCTACTCATTTCGGAAGACCAAATGAGTTTGATGAACAGCATTTGAATGAACTTCTGTACAAAGACGTGCGTCAAACCACTTGAGAATAACCAAACGAATGGGTTGTAGCCAAAGGACTATAGTTTGACATCTTAGGTCTATGGGGAAAATCCAAAAACTCCGATATTATTGACTAATTTATTGTTTTTTGTTTTGTTGAAATAAAAATTTTTTAATTAAAAAAAATGGCCATTACTTATGTTTCAAACCAATAGAAATCAAATGCAAGTAACAGAAAAAACATAGATATAGAGATAAACATACATTTTACCTAGAAATTTTTATTATAATGCACACTGAATAACATTCCTTAAAAGGTAGAGAAATTTAGGAATGAAAAAATACATAAAAATAAACTGTGCTCGAATGCTGAACTAAGCATCAGATCACCTGACTGACATGCTAAACACAAAAGCACATGGTAAGAATGTCTTTTAATTCTTTACATTAATGATTTTCAGTCTTAAGTCTGATGATTAGTTTTGATACATTATTTAATTTACACATACACAGAGAAACAGATGTTTTAGGTATAAAAAATGTAATGGAACTTGTCTAATATGACCATCAGTATTTCCTGATGATTTTGATCTTCTGCCAATTCAGTTGTCTAGACAGACGATGCTCAGTACTGATATGTACTTAAGTTCTAGATGTCAGAGACTGTACTCACAAGAGGCTTCACTATACTTAAAAATAAATTAGTCACAGGATCTTCATTCTGCTAGATTTTATATGCAAGCTGTTGCATTACAGGTACAGGTATAAGTGAGCAGGCCACCAGAATTTCACCAATGGTAGTACAGGTACAGTCCCACCACCACATTGACTGTACAGCTATTGCAATTATAACTGCACATGGAAGGAATTATTTTTAATTCCTTACAATATATGTTTTAATAACTATATTTGGTACTATTAAGCATGAAAGTTGGCTATCATTAAAGCATGAAAGCTAGCAAAGATCCTGCCTTCCTGTCTAAGCTGAGCTAATAATTTCAGCAGCATTTTAGAGGAAGTAACGCTGCTTTATTTAATAAACAATCAGTATTCTACTCATTTTGTTTTTGCACATCATAAAAAAGCGTTTGTCGCTTTTCACTATTTTGTTAGATCCACCAATTTCACTGGAAGCTATGTTTAGAATGCTACGAGTACAAACTTTGGCCATATTTAGCTGACCATATCCTGTCCTTCAATACACACAATTTTTTTAATAGTAGGATCCTATAAATTTTATAATAATTCTTTGCTTGTGGTTCCGTAGAAAAAAGATCTGAAATTTAAATATTTTTTCCAAAAATGCAGGAAACAATGGAAGTTAATTTATAGACAACAACAACAACAACAACAACAACAAAAAAAAAAAAAAAAAGAGAGAGAGAGAGATTCATTAAGAATCAACTGCGTTTATATAAAATGAAAATGCCCAAGTTGTGAAGTGGTGTTGTTGTTTCTAATGCTTACTTGTCTGACCTATAGTCAGCCCAAGCCCACAAAATCTCTCGTGGCAAGGAGCGCAAGTTTATGCCTGTCATTGGCAACAGCCTTCAGCACCTTACAGGTGACACTGTGATTTAGCTCAGTTCCACTCCCAATTTTGATGGAGAGCACCTTGGGGGGATAGGTCTTAGGGTCTCCTACCCCTCTTCGCCTACCACCAACCTCTTGAGAAGACTTTTGGCTCATCATATATTTAAAGTGGCCCCGTGCCGCACAGACACTATACATTTACAAACACCCATGCCTTCTCCGAGACTTGAATCCAGGCCCTTCCGCAAGGCAGTCAGCGATGCTAACCACTACACCGATTGAGCAGCAGTGTTGTTATATCATGTTTAACATCTACAACTGGCACTAAACCTCACTGCTTGGTGAGATTTACAATCAATGGGATAATATCCAAGTATCTATTTTCTTGCTAATGTAATGAACATCGACTGTAAATTTTCTAACTGATTTTAGGACATCACAATACAAATGCTCAGCAATTTACCTTTGCAGATACTTACAAAAATATATTTTATAGAGAAATTACCTAATATTTTTTATAATAATTAATTACACAGAATGTTCTGAATTCAAAAGAATAATGCATTTTTATATTTACATTAGAAAAATACAATTCTAGCTTTCCAAAATCTTCAGTAAATAATCATAATGGTTTTAAGCACTAAAACTTTATGAATAATAATAATAATAAAAAAAAAAAAAACACATACTCTATTCCATGAATAAGTGTTATTATACAGAGTTCTTCCATCAGCTAACACATGGAAAGGACCGAGTTCACTAAGGAAACCATCAAGAGAACTACAACCAGGACCACCATTCATCCATAACACTACTGGATCAGAAGATGGAGAACGCTGGCTTTCAACAAACCTATAAAAGGTAATAAATATTAAAAAACAGTATATTTAAATAATTTATACTAAGTAATCAGTATATTTAAATAATTTATAATAAGTAATCAGTATATTTAAATAATCTACTGTGGCTTTCAAAAAAAAAAAAAAAAATTCAGTATATTAAATATTAGTATTCAGGCTATTTAAAAAATCTATTAATTGTACTACATTTCATCTTCCTTCACATCTTAAGCTCTGTAAAAAGAATGAAAATAATTACACCTAAGCATTTACAGCAAAGATCACAAATTTTAAGATGAACTAGATGGACTTTTAAGTAAATGAATAAATTCAGCAGCTCAGAATATAAAAAATTTTTAAAAAAATGTAATTATAAGGTTATGCAAGCATATGACTATAAAGAATAATAAAAGATATATAATGCAAATATGTTAAATAGATCTAATTTACAACACCAACCATTTCTATGATACAAATTTTGTTTTATGACATTCCTGATTTGCAAGCTGTAAAAACATTTTGGAGGGGGAGTAGATAATAAAGGATATATCTGAATAAATATTTCCATTTTCATGTTCAAATATTTTTTAAATTACAGCACAAATTTTTATATTTTCTGATCATCCACACTCCCACCAAAATGTTATAAACCTGTTGCTGACTTTGGACAGCATTTGGGATAACTTTGCCAACTAAGTTTTTGCCCAGCAATGCAACAGCTATTTTTAAAATGGTGGAATTTCCTATAAGAGCAATCAATTAATAAAATGTTTTAAAACAATCACTAATAAAACATGATCTTTTTAAAGAAATTGTTCTCTTTTTTGTATGCGTTTGTTCTCCTCACGACCCTGATCTATTTTCACTTGAGAATTGCACAAATTTGGCATTGCACACTAATCGAAACAGGTATAGTGATACATGCATATTTGTGTAGTCACATTGTAAGGATCTTAAGTTTTACTAACGTTTATTTTATTTTAAATCTTTACTATCACTTCTTATTTTCTACTTCCGGCCAGAATTATAAGCGTGAAGGAGTTTATGCAAAGTTGTCTGGCGAACGCCAAGTATTTAAGTGTGGCCTTTTTGCCAAGCAGAAGAGAGGAAGCAGTGAGTTTGAAGCAGGCCGCTTACCTTAGAAGTTACGCAGTTGCTACTTTGCCTTCCAGGCCAGAGGTTTTAATCCTCTTGATAAATTAAACGTATTGTAGTGTTCACAGTCTCTGTGCTACATACGCTTCCTGTTATTATAAGGCCAATCTTATTCTAAAGTTAAATTAGAGTTTAGTTTTATTTCTATATCTTTTACGTTAGACCCCGAGTGGAGGGTCATTGTATTCCGAAATACGGAAGTCATTGTATATAAAGAAAAATAAAGGGTTTTTATATACCCTTCGTCTGTATCCTGTCTACTTACTACAATTAGTGAACATAGCTTTAGTAAGCTCTCTGTTCTAGTCAGGTCATTGTATGTTTCCGAAGAAGGTTAGAAGAAACATTGAACCTGATAGTGGCGCCCGACGAAGAATAACCATGGCCGAGTTTCAAGAAGAACCTGTGCTGCCTGCAGAAACGGCTCAGAATCCAGAAATGCCAGCTGCCGCCCTGGAAGGATTTGGTACATCGTCCAGACCATGCGCGCTTCGATGAAACAAGAAGCAACGTTTAATGGAAACTCACAGGTAACCAGCTTTTTGGAAAAATTGGAGGACCACTTCATGCTCTACCCCGTGCACGAGTTTCAAAAAGTTACCTTAGCTACCAGCGCTTTGAGGGGCCAAGCGCTTAACTGGTTCAAATGTATCGGCAGAAGTCTCTTGGGTCAAGCAGGAAGTCCCACCTATACTTACGAAAATTTCAAGACTGCCCTACTAAAAGCCTTCCCTGTTGTAAGGGATCGTGCGAAATTAGAAACAGAACTTTTCAGTATATATCAACAAAGAATGGAAAACCTCTCGAGCTTTATTTTAAGAAAAATTCACGTTTTCAAGCTCTTGTATGGAAACTGTCCAGATCCTGAAATAATTCAAGTGATTTTGCCGAGGTTACTACCCCAAGAGCAAGACTTTATTGAATTACGAAATCCGACTACACTGGAAAAGTTATTTGAGCTAGCAATCCAGTTTGAAAGTAGAAGAACGGCGGACGTCGAAAGAAGACGCCAATATCAACAGCGAAACCAATTTGGTACGCCAAGACTACAGCAAACTCAAGCACATGGCTACGGAGAAAAAGCGAATCAGTGGGCAAGGAAACCCGAGCATTCAAAAACAGCCGGCGAACGTCGACAGTTCAATAGCAACCCAGGAAAAAAGTCTCAAGGCCAGTGGAGAAAGAAGGAAAGCACCGAAAGGAAAAATAATTTAAACTAAAATGGATTTCTGCTGACGAGAGGGTGCGGAAATCCGAAGGCCACGAAAACCCCTGTTCCTACAAGTTAAATACAGTAATGGTGAAAAATTTAACTCTTCCGAAGATTGAAGTCTTGGTAAATAATATCCCGGCCACCGCACTCCTGGATACCGGCGCGCAGTGTTCCTGTGTGGCAGAAGTCTTTTTTAGAAAGTATTTTCGCAAATACCGCATATATAATGCGGATAATACAACAGTATTAGCGGCGCAAGAGAACAATGTAAGTGCGTAGGTAAAGTACCTTTGTACATCCGTATCAAGGACGAACAAGTAAAGGTGATGTTTTTTATAGTAAAGAATTTGCAAGCACACTTAATCCTAGGAATAGACTTTCTTTCAGACGCACAAGCTACACTGGATTTTAATGAAGCGTCCCTTAAGCTGACGATGAAACCAGTGCGTGTAGAAAAGGTTGAACCGCCAAGGTTAAATCTCGACCACCTGCCTAATGACGAGCAAGATAGAATCCGACAAGTGGTAAGTGAATTTGCTTCCTTATTTAGTGATATTCCAGGATTTACCCAGGTTACTAACCATAGTATTGACACCGGAGATGCATTGCCGGTTCGTCAAAAACCATACCGGTATGATAAGAATAAGGAAAAAATTATAGAATGGCATATTACCAATATGCTACGTAAAAAGATCATAACGCCTATCTCAAGTAGTTATGCTAGTCCGGTGGTTTTATGTAAGAAAAATAATGATTATCCTTTGGAGCATCCAAAAAGGTGGAGATTCGCTATTGATTACCGTAAATTAAATTCCATAACGAAATATCCGGTATATCCGTTACCGATCATAGAAGAAATTTTAAGGAACATAAAATCAACCAAATTTATGACGACTTTAGACTTAACGAATGGTTATTTTCAAATAGGGGTCAGGCCTGAGGACGTGCCTAAGACTGCTTTTATAACCAAGTCTGGCACTTATGCATTTTTGCGTATGCCGTTTGGCCTTTCAGGCGCCCCAGCAACATTTCAGCGATGCATGGACATTGTGTTAAGACCTGTTCTTGGAAAGTCCACATTTATCTATTTAGATGATATCATTATTACTAGTGATAATCTCGACCAACATATACAGGATTTAAGACAGGTGTTTTCTTTATTAAATGAGGCCGGTCTAAAAGTTAATGTCGAAAAGTGCAAATTTGCAGCCCCTGAATTAAAATATTTAGGTTACAAAATATCGCAAAAAGGGATCGAGACAGATGAATCAAAAATAATCGCTGTACAAAAGTATCCGACTCCAAACACGGCAAAGAAGCTCTCTTCTTTTCTAGGACTTTGTTCATATTATAGGTCCTTTATAAAAGATTTTGCGGCTATCGCTGAGCCATTGTTAAAATTAAAAAGGAAAAAGGCAAGATTCTCGTGGACGGCCGAAGCCAATAGTGCTTTCGAAAAATTAAAACAAGCATTAACGCAAGCCCCTGTGTTGAAATTTCCTGAAAAGGATGAAAATTTAGAAATTTCAGCGGATGCTTCGGATTATGCGGTAGGAGCGGTACTTTCGCAAAATCAGCAGCCAGTGGCATTTTTTAGCCGAACTTTAAATCAAACACAAAGAAACTATTCCGCGACCGAGAGAGAGGCACTTGCAGTTCTGTTAGCAGTGCAAAAGTTCCGAGTCTATTTTGGAAAGGCGCCGATAACAGTATATTCTGATCATGCGGCGGTAACTAGATTGTACTGAGGGAAAAATTTATCCCCAAGGTTAATAAGATGGGCACTCAAGCTGCAAGAATATAATCTGGTAATCAAGCATACCCCCGGAAAGGAAAATATCGTAGCAGATGCCCTATCACGAATTAAATTAGACGAACAGGGTAATACCGTAAAAGTTGCAATGCTGACAGCGTGTACAATAAATTCCCGAGAAACTGTAATAACCGAACTGGGTAAGGATCCTGAGTTTGAGCCACCAAGATATTGTGGCGATAAGAAATAGGGCGGCTCATTACGAACTAATAGATGGTCTATTATTCTACACAAAAACTACGAATTCCAACAACGAATTTCGACCTGTTATCCCAGCTAGTCTTAGATTAAATATCCTGCAAGAGCTCCATGACAGCCCTTTAGCTTCTCATGCTGGTATTCGAAAAACTACTCAACGCGTACGCGAGGCAGTCTACTTTCCTGAACTGCAAAAGTTAACAAGGGCGTATGTCCAGTCCTGCCCAACATGTCAAGCCGTTAATTATATTAATTTCCGCCCGGCCGAGTTTCTAAATAGTATTAAATCCGAATTTCCCAATGAAATAATTGGCATCGATTTATTGGGCCCTTTCCCAAAAAGTCAGTTAAACAAAAGTCGCTATCTCCTTGTTATGGTTGATCATTTTAGTAAATGGACCGAAATTGTTCCCTTAAAACGAGCCTCCGCGAAATTAGTTACCGATTCTATTTTAAATAAATATATTTTAAAATACGGGGCGCCCCTAAAAGTTATATCGGATAATGGTCCTCAATTTGTAAGTAATATATTTGAAGACATGTGCCAAAAACTGGGCATACGTCATTTAAAAATGGTCCCGTATCGGCCGCAATCAAATATAGCGGAACGGGTCAACAGAAATATAGTGAAAATTATCCGTTGTTATGTTAAAAATTTTCATAAAAGCTGGGATAACTATGTCAATGAATTTGCTTTCGCCCTTAGGACCGCAAAACATGATACAACGGGCAAAACTCCTGCTGAGTTATTTCTAGGCAGAAAGGTTATAACACCGTTAGATAAACTATTTTATGTGCAACAAAGAGCCCCAGAATTTAAAATGGGTGATATAGAAAAACTAATAAAAGAAGCAAAAAAGAATACGGAAGTAGCACAAAGAAAACAGAAGTTATAGTATGATCTGAAACGACGGGGAGTAACTTATAAAGTAGGGGATGAAGTTTTAAAAATTAAGCATTCACTTTCTTCAGCACCAGAAGATAAAACTGCCAAATTTTTTCCACGCTTTGAAGGACCATATGTTATAGAAAAAATAACTCACGCTGTTGTAGTGTTAAAGGCAAGAAATGGTGAAACCTGTTCCGCAAATATTGATCAAATTAAACCCTACTTCGATCGTAATAAAATGCAAATCTTTTCAGATCTTTTGCAGGATCCGGTACGGCAGACACCGCAGGTACAAGTTCCAGAGGTGGGAAAACGACAAGTACAAGGGCAAGCCAATGAGAGACAGAAGCAAGTGAAAAGAAAATTGCCCCGCGGAAAAACTTAAGGTAAAAAGAAAAAGAAGCCGTTCCTCCGTCCAGAAAACAGAGTTCACGAACACCCCCAGAATGAAGAAGGGAGAAGGACGACGTATGTGGAAAGGACCGGGAGAAAGGACGGCAACTATAACCCGGCTGTGAAACGGAAGATTGACTCATCCGACAGAACTCTCCGCAGCAAAAGTCGCCGAACTGCGGAAGGGCCATCAGCGGCGGAGGAAAAAGTACAAGAAAAATTTGAACGGCCAACAACGAGGTCCAAGCAGGATCACAACAGAAGTTTCCCGGTTCCACCAAGACCAGCTGCCTTCAAACGGCCAAGACCACAAGCAGACGACAAAAGGAAGGTGTTCAAGGGTGGCCGTACTGGTAAAAAACGGAAGCTTCCAGAGGAAAGCACTGAAGGGCGAGCCCGTACAAGAAGGAGGATCAACCAAGCCACTATCTCCTATACCTTTAAAGACTGGGCCCAGAAAAGGATGTCTGAATATTACAAAGATAAGTAAAATTTTATGTTACTTTACAAACTTAAGTTAATCTTTCATTCTTACTGCAAGTGGCAGATTTCAAGAAGTTTTACCTCATGCGAGGTCTACCTTTATCGCCAAAAGGGCGAGAAATGAGTTGTGACCGATTTTCTTATTATGTTTCTCAATTACTCGCGCATAAAACTAAAGTTGATGTATAATAGCGTTGTGTAAAGACTTAAATATTGAAAAAAAAGTTATTGTATAAATTTTATTTAAAACATTCTAGCAAGAAAGAAGTTTTAGTCTGAAAGACTTTTTGAAATGTAGTATTATTTCAATGTAGAAAGAATTGGCACTTGCTTTGAAAAGAATAGAAGTTAACAATGTACTACTAATGTATGTTTTCAAATGTGTAAAATTAACGGCATGTTGATATGTTCTTATATACATGTGAACTGTTATTTTAAATGTTAAGAAATACCGTGATATGGTAAAAGTGAAAGTAATGTTAAAAATTTGTTATTCGTGTGACTGTAAAGATTAAATCATGGCAAATATGTGGTAAAGGTTGAATGATGTAGTTAGGCTCTCTGACGCTACACTTTAGAGTTAGCCACTTTTAGAATAGTACCTCAGGGTTTAGAGTTGAAAGTAGGGTGTGTTAAGAGGTCTCGTATGTTGAATTTTAACACGTTAGTGTTTTGATTGTAGGAGGAAGTGTGGCACACGTAGACAGAAACACATTCGTGGTTGGTGTTCTTTTACAACACATGTCAGAGAGCACGGGGAGATATAATTAAAATAGTCATGAATGAAATAAGAATGTTAAGAAAAGTATATTCTATATGTTATTTGCAATGTCATTCTGTAACATTTCATTAAACTAGTTTTCCTTCCAGATCTCTGGAAGGAACCAGAATTGAATAAAGCTCCTGTTTAGATGCAGTACAGATGAAAAAAAAAAAAAGATTGTTGTATATTCCGGGAGCTGCTATTGTAACAAATTTCTTTCTTTTAAATTTTCTAGTTTCTAGCTAAGTTATGATTGTAAAAGGTTGGCCTCGCGTTAGTTTTTAGAGCTAAAAGTTTTCAACAAGGTCGTTTTAGACCTCAGTTTCAAACTAATTAACTCTGGCGGGAAGTATGTAAGGATCTTAAGTTTTACTAACGTTTATTTTATTTTAAATCTTTACTATCACTTCTTATTTTCTACTTCCGGCCAGAATTATAAGCGTGAAGGAGTTTATGCAAAGTTGTCTGGCGAACGCCAAGTATTTAAGTGTGGCCTTTTTGCCAAGCAGAAGAGAGGAAGCAGTGAGTTCGAAGCAGGCCGCTTACCTTAGAAGTTACGCAGTTGCTACTTTGCCTTCCAGGCCAGAGGTTTTAATCCTCTTGATAAATTAAACGTATTGTAGTGTTCACAGTCTCTGTGCTACATACGCTTCCTGTTATTATAAGGCCAATCTTATTCTAAAGTTAAATTAGAGTTTAGTTTTATTTCTATATCTTTTACGTTAGACCCCGAGTGGAGGGTCATTGTATTCCGAAGTACGGAAGTCATTGTATATAAAGAAAAATAAAGGGTTTTTGTATACCCTTCGTCTGTATCCTGTCTACTTACTACAATTAGTGAACATAGCTTTAGTAAGCTCTCTGTTCTAGTCAGGTCATTGTATGTTTCCGAAGAAGGTTAGAAGAAACATTGAACCTGATAACATGACTATTTTGGCAACCTTACTTCATGAATACTTTTTTGCAATTTTTCAGGGAGGAGGCAGATAAAATATAAAAAGCGTATTTTATTCAATTAAAATAGCACACTAATGATGATGCTAACAAAAGATAATTTTATAGAAATAAATAATCTTCACAAAAATGGCAAGCATATTATATAAAGGCAGCATATCTAAAATAGGATACAAAATATTATTGCTTTTCAGTAAATATGCATAACATGTAAAATTAAGAATCAAAAAGTACAAAATATTTGAAAACTAGTTGATAATAATTCAACATGCTTATTAAGATCTAACTACAATTAAAAATTAAATATTTTCAAGTGAGAAAGAAATTAAGATTGGTTTCCTTCCAAAAGCAGATTCTTAGAAGCAATAATTAAAGAAATAGTCCTAATGCGAAAAATTCAAAATGACAGCTGGATAGATAAAATTTTCAAAAAGCTGTCAACATCCTAATAATTTACAAACTGATTTAAAAACAATAAATGTAGTTCTGTATCTTTACTAGTAGATGCACTCTTCAAATCGTGTGTGTATATATATATAAACACATATTATAAACATACATGTATAATAATTATTTTGGGCAGCTGGCCTCATAAAAGGCTAGTATATATAATAAAATATTACAATTTACTTACTTTCTGTGTCATTAATTAAAAAATTAAATTTATACTGAATACAATCAAGTCTCAAATTCTTCTCAAAATATCTCAAATCCTTGTACAAAAAATTATCTATTACAATAAGATCTTAATTTCTGACAAATTTTAGAGTAACAGTCCATATAAAGTTTACAACCTCAAATACACTTTTAAAAAATCCAGGTTTCTATATGTTAATTTTTACCTTCATAACTAAAATTACAAGCTTAATCAAGTTTTAAATAAAATTGTTTAGCCAAATTTATAAATCATTCAAGACCTGAGTTTTCCGAGGATTCTAAAAACGCATGCAACATATTAAACATTTCTGCTTCTTTTACTGTTATATTTTTACATTTTCCTGCAATTTTGTTTTGTCACAAACATCAGATGGAAATTTTACATCCCCATAAATTCTGTTACTGCATGTTAAAAATGAAGAAGTTACTACTAAGAAATATTTAAGTGAAATTTTATATTTCGACTTTGTTCTAAGATTTTCCCAATTTTCTGATACAGCGTCTCTCTCTTAAGGCCTGTTTCCATTACTGCATTGCACATGCAGTGCGTTTCTTTGATCAACGAGCAAATTCACTTTAATTTACATCTGCAATCCGGTCGGTGTGCAGTGATGGACGGATGAAGTTCAACAATGTTCAACTTCTGTGTACGTCTGCAGAAGCATTGAGGTCACATGGTAAAAAAAGAGCAATCAGGTCACCAAAAGTTAATGGGGACAAAAATAGCGATGAACGTTCGATTAGGGAAAGAATGTTTAGATAAAAAATACTTATTTCTGAATTAACATTATAACGAGAAACCTAAGTACAGAAAACGACAGCCATCAATTAAATTTAGTTAAAAAAAGAAAAGAAAAATAAGATAACTGCAACAACAGTACTAGTTGGCAGACAGCAGTGATTACTGTCAAGAAAATCAGGTACAAAAAAATATAATTCCAAGTCCATGAAAGAGCAAAATTTGTCCTGGCAATTATTTCCTAGTTCTGCATACACATTTACTCTTAATGAAAATGAATGTCTGACTATATCAAACTGCTATAGCAAATCAGATAAGGCATTAAGAATTTTTTTCTTTTAAAACAGGTAAAATCTAATGTTATTTACAAATTAAATTTGATAACTTTTAAATATTCTACTGCATTAAAAGTATGTTAAATTTATATTTCTCTATTTATGAATATATCTTTTTGACTGACATATGTTTGTAAGCACTTCTTTCACATGGAATATATTTTTAGCAGTCTGCCTAACTTCAAACGGAACGTCACTTTAAAATTATGCTTTTCTAAGAAATGCCCTAAAGAAGCTGAAGAACAAATTCTGGTGAATATTTTAGATGACAGCACATTGAAATAAGATAAAAAAATTTAGTTTTAAGAATAGATTTACTTGATGATATATATATAAGCCAAAATTGCTAATCATGTGTGTGTGATGATAGCTTAGTGGTAAAGCTGAAGGTAGCAGAACTTGACTTGGGGTCATAAGTTCGAATCCATACTCTTTTTACATCCTGTTTGCAACTTTCTTAGCTCCGTGTTCTAGTTTGATATATATTTGTGTTTTATAATTTATTTCTATTATTATGCAAGTGAAAAATTTAATGTTTTACTTATGCTCTTATGTATTTAAATTTTCCCTGCAAGAATTTATTTTGAAAGTTATAATATGGTACGAAAGCATACTCTATGTATATATTTTCATTTAACTTTTATGTGAATATACATGCATGTGCTGAGACTTTGGGATGTTTCCAGCTCTAAACTTTTGCTACCAATTAACATAAGACAGTATAAATGTTCTAAACATTAAAAAAAAAAAAAAAAAAAAAAAAAAAAATTAATAATTGCTTTAAAATTTAGTCCTTTCCATCTGAAGTGCAGGAATCTTTACCTTATGTATGTATATAAAAACAGAAAAGCTTATCTTTATAACTTCTACAAAAGGAGGTATGAATTTAAAATTTATAAATTAAAAGTAATATTTTATGGATTACGCATAAAATATAACTGCGTATACTGCATTTTAAGACAAACTAGATTTCTAACAAATTATCCATCTATGACACAGAAGAAATTGATGCTAAAATTTTATATATTATCTGTTTTCTCCCCAAATTTGGGCCTATTTTAAAAATATACAATCTCACGTGAGTAAGCACATTTTGTGTGAATATTGCAAACTTTTCTTTACAGTTTGTCTGTATTTTTAAAGTACCTGCTATTTTTTAATGTTTTTAACTTTTTTATTTGTTTTGCAGTAACAGTACATTTTAGTTTTCATTATATATTATTTCATTGATATTTAAGACTTCTAGAAATGCAAAGAAATTTTTAAAAATTACTTCAGCTTCTATGCAATTAGAGACGTTCATAATATGCATTATAACCTTACATATCTAAAAATTGCAAACGTGCTTTACTTTCCCAGTCCATAAGCAGAGTATCTTAAGAGTCCAAATCCTATAAGAAATTCATTATTAATCTGCTTTTTGCTTTTCAGGTAGCTGGTGGCAATATATACAATCAAGCACCGAACTTCCGTATGCATAGATCCAACTTCCAACTTTATTGCTTCACCAGGATTAGCAGTTGGATTTTCGGTTAAAGTATATTTAAAGGTGCCCCTAGGATTATCGCCAAGTTGTTTCATTTATGGTAACCTGAGTAGTTGAATGTTATGGAAGCCCTATTATGACATAATTGGTTGCACGATTGTGGTAAATTTGAATGATGGGAAAAGATTAAGGGCTTGTTTGTGTGTTGGATGCTGGTCAGGAAGTACAGTGGTTATTTTGTGGTTTACACGGTAAAATGGCTCAATGTGGTAAGATTAATTTGAAGTTTCTGTACGATTTGGAACAAAAGGGAAAAAAAGGATTAATTGACTGGCGTGTGAATGAAGGTTTACTTAGTAACCATTACAAGTGCCCTTTTTGTACGAAGGAAATGCGCATATGGTCGAACATCGGAGGATATTTTTGACTCTTTTATTTTTGGATGCTGTTAAGGAATTTTGTTTGACTGAAGACATGGGAATTTCTAAATAAGGTTAAGTGGATATTTCCTTTGTGGAGTGCTAAGATGAATTTCCTTTTTCATGTTATTTCATTGTTTAATTTAAAATGTAGTTTATTGAGATTATATATATATATTGGCTCTAGTGTAGAATTAGCTACTCCTTTGATGTTTTAAGTGAAAATAGGTTGATGTGTACATGGACAAAGTCAAGGGAGTACACAATGCCAAGTTTGTGCAATTCTGTGATGTTTTTTCAAGTTAAAATAGGTCAATGTGTACATGGATAGAGAGTTTGTGCAATTCTTCGACTTGTTATTTTGGCTTTGTATAGCAGCGATTTTTGGGCAAAAACTGTAGCTACACAAAGCTAAAATAACAAGTCAAAGAACTTCACAAACTTGGTGTCCATGTACCACAAAAAATCACCAATTTTTGCCAAGGGGTACCCGTAAATATATTTTTACAAGATTTTCTTCTTTGTTGTTTTCCCCTTAAAACATGTTTTGAAGAAACAGCTTTCATTGTTCTCCTTGAGATATTTCTCTGAGCATGGTCAGTCACATGCACAGCACATAGATATTGACAGTGCAATAAGATTTAACTTCAACAATGACACCTTATAAAGGCCTTATGGAAGATAAAGGAAAGCCTACTGCGATACTGTAAGGCCCAGTTTGAATCCCATAAGGCATAGATTTTTGTAAATGTACAGTGTCTTTATGGCAAAAGGGCACTAAATATATGGCGAGCCGAAAGTCTTCTAGTATTGTTTGGTGGTAGTAGAGAGGGTAGGAGAACCTTGGATCATCCCATGGGGTGCACTCCTTCAAAATTGGGGTGGAAGACGTCCAATCTCCTTGAGGCATTTGCAACCATTCTTCCATGAAATATATGGACAAGACAACAAGAACGACACCTTAGTTTTCTAAACAGTCTATATTCTACTTTAAAATTCCAGAGGATTTTTGATCAAAAGTCTCTAACTTTGTTATTGGGCATCACATTTTTAAAGAAAATGGAGAATACCTTTTCATAGATGTGGTTCTGTCAATTTTATTCAGCAAGTTAAAGACAATTTCTCTCGTTATTCAAGTTTATGTTTGTATTTCCCATGTCACATGAAATGATTCAACTTAAACAGTACAGCTTTGTAGTTTGCCAAAAAATCAGGAGTGATGCGTTTTCAATACTCCTCTGATTTCTAACTAACAGTACACTCACTTTTTTCTTTCTGCCACAACATTTATCTTACTTGAATATAAATGTTTTATAAAATAACTCAGTTTCATTGGCACTAAATACATCATCTTGTTTATAATGTTACAGAGCTACCAGTCAGAGAATTATCAAATTATTTATTTAAATTATAGCAAAGCATTTAAAGGCTGTCTAAAATGAAGGATGTATTAATGGAGGACTTTCTTATGGAAATTAACAATACATACAAGGAAATTCAAGAAAATTCTCATGAAACAGCCCATTCATCAGGATTTCAGTTCACCAATTTTTCTACTTCGCTATAGGAGAAGGAAGCTATTCCAACCACTTCTATTTTTTTTTTCCATTAATAGATGCATCTTTCACTATAAAGATCTATCTAAAGATCCAGGCATCCAGATGATAAATTCAGACTAAATGCTCTACATCATCAAGTCAGGATCCTTACAAAAGAACACGCACGTAAATGCTGGGCTAATTACGTTGAAGGACTCAGTACAGAGGATAATTCACTATGGAATGCTACTTCAAGGTATAAAAGAAGCTACAGGAATATTCCGCTCCTTAAAGGCCAAACTTCAATCGCCTGCACAGAAACTGAGAAAGCTCAGTCTTTAGCAGATTACTATACTACTCAGTTTATCACTAACAACATTTCTGATACTGCCAATAAACAAACAGTCACGAATACTATTACACAATTCTTCTTACCACCCCGTACTAACAACAGCATCGCAGTAAATC
This sequence comes from Stegodyphus dumicola, assembly GCF_044657685.1. Taxonomy (NCBI): domain Eukaryota; kingdom Metazoa; phylum Arthropoda; class Arachnida; order Araneae; family Eresidae; genus Stegodyphus; species Stegodyphus dumicola. The sequence goes on from NC_140772.1 coordinate 21,742,026, forward strand.
CAACAGGCGTACTTAGCTATATTGAGAATATGAAAAAAAAAAAAAAAAAAGAGCCCAGGAAATGACAATATTACCAATGAAATGATCAAAAAATGGGATTACAGATGATATGCAGATTGACTCGAATCATTCAATATATTATATTATTGATGTTCCCATCTGAAAACCGGGAAAGAACCCAAGTAAACCTGAATCATACAGGCCAATTAGCTTACTTCCCTCCTGCAGTAAAATTGCGGAATCTATCATCCTTAAAGATATCCTAACCAATGCAGAAGAACGAGGAGTTCTAATTCCCAAACAATATGGTTTCCGGAAATATCATTTAACAGTACATCAGCTTTTACAGAACTTTTCTCCTCCAGACTTCAGAAAAATGCTGCTGCAATATTTCTTGATATAGCTAAGGCATTTGATCATGCTTAGCTCGATGGCCTCATTTACAAACTAATCAAACTGGATTTTCCAGAATACATCATTACAATACTTTATTCCAATCTGTCTGATAGATACTTTATTGTTCGCATCAATAACAGCTACTCTAATAAAAAAAATTGTGCTGGTGTCTCCCAGGGCGTGACACTTGCACTGCTACTCTATAACATTAATGCGAACGATATACCACACACACACACAGGACACAACAATTGCTATGCACGCTGATGATACGGCGATTCTCTTCCAAAATGCTTCTATTAACTCGACTGTCCAACACTTACAAATATACATCCACGCACTAGAGTCCTGGCTACTCAAATGGAAAATTAAAATCAACGTTGATAAGACTACAGCAGTCATGTTCACGAGTAAAAGAAACATCTCGAAGCAACTTTTCTTTTACAGTACTCCTATTCCCTGGACCAGCAAAGTAAAATACCTCGGTGTAATTTTAGATCACCATCTCACATGGAACCCACACATTACACATAATATCCAAGTTTCGAGAAAGTAAAACTAAACCCCTTAATCTCTCGAAACAGCGTTTTAGCAACAGACCAAAAATTACTCATTTATAAGGCCATCCTGCTACCAGTTCTTACTTACGCCTGCCCAGTCTGGGGATATGTTTGCAATACCTCTTTATGCAGAATCCAAACCCTTCAAAACACCACCTTAAGGCAGATTACCAACTGTCCTTGGTATGCTTGAACGGAAAAAATCCACCAAGAATGTAGAATTCCTCAAATTTTAGAAGCTATGATTAAACTCTGAGAAAAATTCTATCAAAACTTAGATAAGCCAAACAACCCCTCAATTCCAATCTTGAATTATGATACAAACTCTGTAGCAAACAGAAAAAGGCCCAAAGCCATCCTCCGTTCTGTCGTTTAATTAATAAGTATTGGTTTCTGCATTATTTATTGTCTTAAATACTGATATAGGCAATAATATAAATAATTATATATTTATGTATATAAATAAAAAATATATGATCTACTAAGCTTAAAATCAGCCTCTCAGTCACCATGATATATCAATATGTCCGGATATAATTCACCCCTACAGCTGACTTAATACTGGATTGCTTAGAATAATTAATTAACTTTAAACAGGCTAATTTAACTTCCCTCCACCCCCCATTCTTTAGATCGTCCTTCAAAATTGGTATGGAAATAGAAAGAGCTTTGCCCTTTCACTCAGCACACTACTGGTCAACTTGCCCAGTTATGATCTTCCTCAGCGCCATCCATAGACCTGCTTATCCTGACTACCTTCTGACTGCAGACACAGCTCACTCACTTCGCTACGCATTCTCCTCTACGACGGCTTATCGCTACACTCTGAAATTATTATCGTCATGTTTTTGTCTCACCTCAAATTCTCACTCTTCAATAGTATGGACTTTACTTTTACATTCTACTCCTTCACAAGATTTGTTATCATCTCTACCTAGTCGCATGATCTTCGTGTAATTGCTCCAAATATCTCAAATTTTATGCCATCTACATGCTATGTTCAAAATTCGAAAACTAAAATAATTTACTCTATTGGGATAGGGTCTGGCCCAGGAGCCCGACTTCATTGAACTTCGTTCAACGAGACAGGAAGTGTTCCTCTTGGTGGAAAAAGTGTGACTGTTGAAGCCAATGAAAGTAAGTTAGAAAAATAAAATATAGAAGAAGTAAGCCTGTAATTGGACAGTGTGTTATCGGTAGAACTGAAATGGGAACAAATAGGTGTTTTTCTAAGACAGGTTGAAAGAACAACAAGAGAGAACCTTTTGAATATCATTAAGGTACTGCCAACTACCACCTTAATATTAGATTGCCAGGGAGCATACAAGATATATGCATTTGCATATCAAACACAGTTTGAAATTCAAAGATCAGATAGGAATGTGCACCAATTCAATAAAAATGACTCGATCATCAGTGAAATGCAATCTCTAAAATAAAACCAAGCACATATACAAACACCATTTAAAATGGAAGTGAGGAAGCCACCTGATGTTACTTTAACTAAAAACAGACTTGACACGACAAAACACCTCATTTACATACTGCTATGAACAGGTGATAATGCTTGTATCACCACACAATATTTTACTTATCTTACAGCTAATAATAAATATGTTTCTACATTTTAATTGTGCTTCTTATATTCACAGTTTGGATTATTCATAACGAGGTAAGAAACTTTGATTCTACTTTAATATTTGCTTATTGCAAGTTAACTGCCTTTATATGACAAGCAAATAAATTGCATGGGTTAATCTTTGAATTATGGTAACTTGGCAATTTTTTGGAAAAAATTTGGCGACCAACCCTGCTACAGCAACCTGCTATTTTTTTGTTTGGATGCCATTTTGTTTTCACAAAGTAAAGGCATGTTTTTTTTTTTTTTTACTCAAAATTTTTTTTCAACAATCTGCTAGCCGAATTAAGCTTATGCTAGAACTTTTATGGAACAAAAGTGCTTAATCATGACGAAGATTAAGTGCAAAATTGGGAGAAAGTGCAGAATCGCAAACTGCTTGCCGCGCATTTCTAAGAATTGCACATACACGGTATCCATGTGCACGTCGACCTATTTTCACTTAAAAAAACATCCCATAATTGCACAAAAATGGCATTGCACACACTCTTGACTTTATCCATGTAAACTGCTAAAGTCCTAGTTAGTAACCTTTATCGCCTTACCAAAATGTCACCAAACTACCTGTTACCATATTCCAAAGATTAGCCATTGCATGTTCCTTCAACTTCATGTGGAAATGAGTTCAAGTTCTATTTTTCTTTACAATCATTGTATGAAAGATGGTGCTTTTCACAGATTTCTCTTGGACATTATCAAGTTTTATCCACTGATGAAAAAAAGATGAAATGGGAAACTGAGGTAAGAGAGAAACCTCATATTTTCTGGACGATAAATCTGTATTTTTCACACTTCACTGTGTCAATTTTGTGCCAGTTTATTCATAGAGCCTCCTCCTCTAACTTTTCAGGAGCTACTGCACAGAAATATGTCAAATTTAGTGACAAGAAGTGGAGTAAAGCACATTTTCACTCGTAGTTTTTTTGTATTTGTAAACAGATGTTAATTCAAAAGGAAAGTTCTCTAGTTTTATATACAAATAATACTTTTAATACCACTATGGTTACAAATGATAAATGCTTCCAAAGTTTGAAATGACACCACTCCAATCTAATTCGAGCTTGCTTTTTACTCATATAAACTTATTTTTGATGTACCTCTTAAGCTAATGCAATAACATAGTACCTACTTTCTTTTTTACAGCTTCAACCCCACTCAGAAATTTAATTTAATTTTACCTTTCTCAGAAAGAAGTAAAAAAATATACAGTCAAAAGTCGTTAATTCGGACACCCATAATCCGGAATGATCTATAATCCGGACCTCAAAGCTAAAAACTTTCTGCACATAGGCGTTTATGCGTGCGCATAAGACCTTTACGACTGCGCATATGCACGTGCGCAAGCACAGAATACGTTTTCGTGTGCGCATTTAATGTATAACGGGCGGTATAAGCTAAAATTATCTAATTACAGTCAAAAGTCGTTAATTCGGACACCCATAATTCGGAATGATCTATAATCCGGACCTCAAAACTAAAAAATTTCTGCGCATGCGCCGCGTTGACACATGCGCAGAGGCGTTTACGCGTGCACGTAAGACCTTTTACGACTGTGCATATGAGTGTGCGCAAGTGCAGAATACGTTTTCGTGTGCGCATTTTATGTATAATGGACGTATAAGCTAAAATTATCTAATTATCTATTTCAGTTAATGTTGATGATTGCGTTGTTCCTTAATTTTTGAATTGCATCCGGTTTATTATTTTTTGCAGACTGTAAGAGCAATTTTATAAAAGTAAGCTTAAACTTTCGATTATATCAAATAGAATTTCCGATATATATTTGTTAATATGTAAAGGATCTAAAGTGAAAGTATGTTTTGAAATCCAAAATCTGTTTATCAATTTCACGCTGCTCGGCGGGGGGAACGCGGTGGCGGGCGCGTAATGAATTGGAAGTTGATTTGTCAGCACTATCCTTATCTTCAGCGCAGATGTTTTTATTTTATTTGGCTTATAATTCCTTACCAAATGTAGTATTTCATCTCAATATGCTCTGTATTTGATATGATTTAAAACAAGTTCCTCGTCATTATAATTCGCTTCCGATAGTGAAGAAAAGTGACAGAGGTTATTGAAAACGAAAAAATTTTGATTGACAAATTAGTCGGTGTTCTTGACACAGCAATTATAGGACTTGAACGGCGGAACTTTGTAACTGAACAAGAAATTATGTCTGTTTAATAGAATTAAAGAGAAAGTATTATCACATGAAACGAAGCAAAACTTAAACAACTTACATTGAAAGAAATGTTTAATAAAGTAAACAAATAAATATTAAGCTTTTTGATACCCTTTAGATCATAATTGTTCTTTATTTCATAAATTACGGTTTCATATTTTTAATTTTAGAATTTCTGCATGCCATCTTACGAGATTTAAACTGATGATCTATAATCCGGAAAAATCGATAATCCGGAATCGCCGAAGTCTTGACGAGTCCGGATTAACGACTTTTGACTGTATCTATTTCAGTTAATGTTGATGATTGCGTTGTTCCTTAATCTTTGAATTGGATGCGGCTTATTATGTTTTGCAGACTGTAAGAGCAATTTTATAAAAGTAAACTTGAACTTTCGATTAAGTCAAATAGAATTTCTGATGCTGGAGCTCTCAGGATCTAAAAACGAAAGTATGTTTCAATGTCTGTCAAACAAAAAGTAGAATTGCTGCAAAAAATGGATAAAGACATGAAGAAGGTGACAGAGAGGTTAGTGAAAACGGAAAACTTTCGATTGACAAGTTAGTCGGTATTCTCGGCACGGCAATTATGGGACTTGAACAGCGGAACTTTGTAACTGAACATGAAATTATGTCTGTTTATAGAATTAAAGAGAAAGTATTATCACATAAAATGAAGCAACTTAAACAACTTACGTTGAAAGAAATGTTTAATAAAGTAAACAAATAAATATTAAGCTTTTTTTTTTTTGTAAATTTTGATACCCTTTAGATCATAATTGTTTTTTATCTCATAAATTACAGTTTCATACTTTTAATTTTAGAATTTCTGCATGCCATCTTACGAGATTTAAACTGATGATCTGTAATCCGGAAAAATCGATAATCCGGAATCGCCGAAGACCCGACGAGTCCGGATTAACGACTTTTGACTGCATACTACTTCATCTATATTTCTTAACCACTGACTATTTCATCTATTTTTAACTGCACTATAAAGTCAAAGGTTTTTCTGATTTAAATGATCCATCAGTGGCCGAGTGGATGATACTTTAAGTACTGGTAGTTTAATCTAGGCTTAAATTTCAACGTAGAGGCTAGATATAAGAGTGTTATGTGGTTTTTCCCACGTGTGTTGAAATATCAGCCAGAATTCCTATTTAAAGTTCTCCATGAAGATATCTCTCATATGCTTTGCCATATTTATTCAAACGCCAACCCTCCACGCCTTTCAGTATTTAACATATTCCTGATAACAAACTTTTGCTCACATGAAGGTAGTAAGAAAGTGGTTTTTCTTGTAGAAATAGATCCATCAGGCACATATATAAAGTTTTTTGCCTAATGAGTCTACTCACAGTCTACTTAGAAGCACAGTTAAAATGTTATATATATATTGGTAAATTTCTTCTCTCAGAAGCAAGTAATTTGTAAAAATACAATAAAAAAATTTCACACACGTTTTAATATATTAAAAAAAAGTCCAACATCTTACGTAACTGATAGTTTATGAAGAAGGTATATTTTGAAATACTATTAATAGTGCCAAAGTTATATTTTTACATAGCTCAGTAATTAACTGCATTGGTAAACACTTCTTTAATATTACAAACAAATTTATACTCGTCAAGCAACAAATAACAACTAGATTTAGATTCACATACTGATCCTGATTTCATTAATTCATTTACAATCGTTCATCTAAAAGATTTAATATTATAAATAAAACTTAAAAAAAAAACTGCTTAATTTATTAATACGTAAGTTACAAATATCTGGAAAGAGCTCGCACAGATATAGATTTAAAAAACAGTTTACCAATAATGAAGAAATTTTCCATTAGTAGCATTCAGATATCCAGAATAATGCTTAAAATTTATAGAGTATTTGAGACCGGGTAAGGTCTTTACTTCATCCGGATGAGCAAAGTTGATTGTAAAAAACGAAATCAAAAAGACAGCGAGGCATTGCAATGTAAAGGCCTAGAACAATAATACGATCAAGAAATTAAATTTGGCGAATAAAAAATCATTAATAAATGACGTAAATAAGAAAATAATACTTTTCGTTAAAATAATTTAACAGCATACCATATTTTCATATAGGACGACCTAGACAAAAGTTAGAAGTAATAAAAATTAGAAACTTGGCTTTTAAAATAACGCTAAATGCACTCTGATAACGACAAATCACATTAAAAATTTTTTTACGTGATTAATCTAAACTAAATCACATGATTGCAACTGCTTTCAAAACACGAACTTTCACATTACCATCACCTCAGATTGGTTGAAACTTTCTTTGCCAAAAACAAAACAAAATAAACAAAGCTACTCCCTATAGATCACAAGATGCTATTTATCTATCTAACTACAACAATGAAAGTTCTTACCACCAGGGAGCAAAGATCGCAAGCGATAGCACGGATTGTCTAATCAGGGAATTTCTAGATTTAGCTTTTAAAAAAGTAACTTGGAGCAAAGGAAACAGATGTTAGATAATAAACTTCTTCTGACATTGTTTAAAGAACGAAATCTAACTCACTTTGTCAGATAATTTTAATAACAGACATATGTTCGCAAAATGTGTGAAACATTTTTAATCACATATAATGACTGATGTTTTAATCTCTTTATTTTGATTGATTGACGGAAATTTTTTATATGTTTGCATTGATTCTTGAAAAATTAATGAGATATGATACTCGTGTTACAGCTGCTTTGCTTGTACTAAAAGTAAAAATACCACCAGAATGTGGCTTTCTTAATTAAAAAAAAAAAAAAAAAAAAGTTGCTAAATAATGTTTTAAAAAATTCTTGAGTGAGTGTTATCAGTTATTAGAACTATCTTTCTCGAAATTTTCAGCTGTCAGAGAAACAATCACTGGCTTACAGAAGAAATCTTTTATAAATCTCTTAAACGTAAAATTTGAGTGATGCGCAGATAAAACAACAAATTCCATAAAATATAGCTAACTATTATAAAATATTTTATGGAATTCTTCTTTTTCATTTTATAGAAAATTGTTCTTTTCTGTCTTAAAATTAATTTTAGTCTTCATCTTTAAGAACGTCTTTAGGAAATAATCTTTGGCCCACTAGAAATATACATTATATAATGAAGAAAACATTACAAAGGATTAAAACAAAAGACAGGGAATTTTTTCTTAGATTTTTCTAGAGGGATATTCATTTTTATTTAAGGAAATGAATTTGTTTTTTAAATCAAATTTTGTAAGAATAATTTATATTTGTTTCTATTTTAAAAGAGAAGTTGTAATTATTTTGAAAAATTCTGATTATCTGGCGTAATAAACAGACCTTTAAACTCATTTAAATTTAAAAGACAGTAGACAGAAAAGTAAAAAAAAAAACATTGAGATCAATCAATCAATGTCTACTTTGAAGATGAAAATCACAGCTTTACGTATGACGTCACGTATAGCTGTTGTAGACGACATGATACAGTTCGTACATTGTCAAGCCTACGTAACAGACCGTCTTTGAATGAATAATTTGACTGTTTGTGCTTGCTAAAAGAAAGCAAATTCGCTTATATATCCTCACTGTATTTTCATTACAATGATATATTAGTGTACCGACGGAGGAAACATTCATCATTCTTCGAATGCGACCTAAATGTAATATTAAACTTAAAGGTAAATAATGATCAATTTTTGATGAAGTTCAGGTTTTTTTCCATCCGTTCTTTGCGAATTAACTAGAGAGCAAACACTTCTGTGAAAATCGTTTCAAATAAATATAATACTTATATCTCATATTAGTTATATTTTGTGACATTTACTGCAATTTCAAATGAAATACATGTCTTTACCTACTGTTTTTATAATCGCAGTATTCAGTGTAACGTGAAATTATTGAACGGACAGTCTGTTTCTGTTAAAATTCGTAACTTATGTTCATTGTGAAAAAGATCTAATTGTAGCTAAAAAGATTTTTTAAAGTTTTATTAACATTATTACTATTAAGAATTTTAAATATGGTTTGTTCTTGTAAACGTATTAAAAAATAGATTTATTTCATCAGTATACTGAGGGATGCTATTGCTGATTAAAATTTTTTTTTTACCCGTTTTTTAACAGATTGTGTAAGCTTGAATATCTCTACTGATAGAATGTTACACTGCCTTGATGAAATGTAGAACTAAGAAAGGTAATAAAATCGTTTCTTATTAATTTTTTAATAATTGCTAGAAAACATAACTATTGCTTGATACTGAACATCAAAATTAATTCAGGTTAAAGCAAAAGAGTATGATTTTAATATTTTGATTATAAAAGAGTAAACAAATTATGTAATGGTACTAATTCTCAATCAAAATTCACATCTAGTTACTGTAACTGCCAAAGGTAATGTTTGCAATTTTAGCTTGTAAGAAGCACTGTAAATGTCCATAGAATAAAATGCTTGTCTTATTATAAATGCATATATAATCTGAATGATTATATAAATGACAGAAATTATCTTGTCTAAAGTAGTTCCTGATCACATTCAAGATAATTGTGGATTGTCCTTGTTTTGGATGAAAGTGATGGGAATATTTAATTATTTTGTAAAAAAAATTTGTAAAACGTTAGTGATTAAGTAAACGATTTTTTGTGACATTCAATTCACAAACAATATTTATTGTTTGTGTGCTGTGGATAGATTATACTTTGAAGCTATTGAGCCTTAAAAAAATAAGTTTCCTATCCTATTTTTTATGTAGCTGTAAAAATGGGTAGCTTCTCTCTCAATTTTGTAAAATTTTTACTATACTGTACTTTTCTTATATTCCTACATTTCACTCATAGTATGTGGCATAACGATGCTCATCTCTTGTACTATGTAATTAATTTTTCCATTGTTTTTAAATTTTGTCAAGAATTAAAGCAGTATGAAAACAATACCTATAGCAAGTTTAAAAAGCTTAATTCCGATAATTGTGAGCAAAAATTTTAGGTTGATCTTTACATTATGGTAACTTGGCGATTTTTTGGCGAAAATTTGGCAACCAACTCTCCTACAGCAACCCTCTATTTTTTTTTCCCCGCCGCCATTTTGTCTTCACGAAGTAAAGACATGTTTCTTTTCTTTTTATCTACTGAACACTTCTTCCAACAATCTACTAGCCAAATTACACTTATGCTAGAAATTTTATCAAACAAAACTGCTTAATCATGACAAATATTCACTGCAGAATTGGGAAAAAGTGCACAATACCATACTTCTTGCGCGTTTTTCAAAATAACACATACACATAAACCACACATACACATAAACACGCCGACCGAAAAATAACACATACACATAAACACGCCGACTTATTCTTACTTAAAAAAACATCCCAGAATTGCACAAAAATGGCATTGCGCACACTCTTCACTATATCCATGTACACTGCTTTTTTCTCATAAATTAGAAAAATTTCACGAAAATACATGACAATTTTCTCAATCTTTAAACCCGGTAAAAAGAACATATGTGAAATTACCTGATCGCGAAAAAGTATTTACCCTTTACAAATATGAACATTTCCACATATAAAATAAATAAAATATCTAAAAACTTTTACCTCTAAATCATCTATTACATTATACACGTCACCAACGAATTCATACCGCAAGCATTACAAATACTTAGTATCAAATATTTAAATTATTTCCATGCACATTTACTTCAACTTAAACGTATATCAAATTCCTACAAACATAAAATTCACAAAATAACTATCATTTAATTAAAATATCACTAAACCATGTACACGTCGACTTATTTTTACTTAAAAAGACATCCCACGATTGCACAAAAATGGCATTGCGCACACTCTTCACTATATCCATGTACACTGCTTTTTTCTCATAAATTAGAAAAATTTCACGAAAATACATGACAATTTTCTCAATCTTTAAACCCGGTAAAAAGAACATATATGAAATTACCTGATCGCGAAAAAGTATTTACCCTTTACAAATATGAACATTTCCACATATAAAATAAATAAAATATCCAAAAACTTTTACCTCTAAATCATCTATTACATATACACGTCACCAACGAATTCATACCGCAAGCATTACAAATACAGTCAAAAGTCTTTAATCCGGACTCGTCGGGACTTCGGCGATTCCGGATTATCGATTTTTCCAGATTATAGATCATCAGTTTAAATCTGGTAAGATGGCATGCAGAAATTATAAAACTAAAAATATGAAACCGTAATTTATAAAATAATGAGCAATTATGATCTAAAGAGTATCCAAATTTACCAAAAAAGAAGCCTAATATTTATTTGTTTACTTTATTAAACATTTCTTTTAACGCGCGGATGCGTAAAGCATACCTTACTCATAGCCGAAATTAGAAAATTGCAACCAGAAAACTATGTGATTTGTATTCGTGATATTTATAATGACGAGGAATTTGATTTAAATCATATCAAAGACGGAGTACATCGAAATTAAATACTACATTTAGTAAGGAATTATAAGCCGACTAGAATAAAAACATCTGCCCTGAAGATAACGATAGTGTTGACAGATCAAATTCCAGTTCATTGCGCGCCGCGACGTGCCCCCCCCCCCCCCCCGCGCAAAGCAGCGTGAAATTGATAAACAAATTTCGGAACGGTTAGATAAACAAAGGATATGCTTTTATTCATTTTTTGTAGCAATTCGTTTTTTGTTTGATGGACATCGAAACATACTTTCGTTTTCTAGATCCTTTGGGAGCTCCAGCATCGGAAATTCTATTTGACATAATCGAAAGTTCAAGCTTACTTTTAGAAAATTGCTCTTACAGTCTGCAAAAAATAATAAGCCGGATCCAATTTGAAGATTAAGGAACAACGCAATTATCAACATTAACTGAAATATATAATTAGATAATTTTAGCTTATACCGTCCGTCATACATTAAACGCGCACGCGAAAACGTATTCTGCACTTGCGCAGATGCATATGCGCAGTCGTAAATGTCTTGCGCACACGAGTAAAACGCCTATGCGCATGCGTCAATGCTGCGCATGCGCAGAAAGATTTTAGCTCTGAGGTCCGGATTATAGATCATTCCGGATTACGAATGTCCGAATTAACGACTTTTGACTGTACTTAGTATCAAATATTTAAATTATTTCCATGCACATTTACTTCAACTTAAACGTATACCAAATTCCTACAAACATAAAATTCACAAAATAACTATCATTTAATTAAAATATCACTAAACCATGTACACGTCGACTTATTTTTACTTAAAAAGACATCCCACAATTGCACAAAAATGGCATTGCGCACACTCTTCTCTATATCCATGTACACTGCTTTTTTCTCATAAATTAGAAAAATTTCACGAAAATACATGACAATTTTCTCAATCTTTAAACCCGGTAAAAAGAACATATGTGAAATTACCTGATCGCGAAAACGTATTTACCCTTCCCAAATATGAACATTTCCACATATAAAAGAAATAAAATATTCAAAAACTTTTACCTCTAAATCATCTATTATATTATAAACGTCACCAACGAATTCATACCGCTACCATTACAAATACTTAGTGTCAGATATTTAAATTATTTCCATGCACGTTTACTTCAACTAAAACGTATACCAAATTCCTACAAACATAAAATTCACAAAATAACTATCATTTCATTAAAATATAATTAAATTCAAAAACACTACTTAAAATATAAATGAGCACATACATTAAAGTAATAAAAATTACCTTACAATCCTAATTACTTTAAACTAAATCATTGCTAATAACAATTTTCCCAATAATACCAAATTCCTTTCCACCTTACATTTAGAACAATGCATAAAAATAATATCCTCAAATAATTAAAAATACTAACTTACCTAATCTTCTTCAGAATCTTGATTACGTGGCGGATACACTTTTCTAATTCATTCAATAAAATTATTATTTTTTCTGCGAATTTTTCCTCCATACTTCCTCCGCTAAATAAAAAGCAAACTTCTCTTTATCACAATGCCTAAATACCCATTTCGAATTCATTTTAGTTAGGGCCACGGGATCCAAAAATTAACCAACCCTGTTTCACACAACACAGAATAAAGCTAAATACAAAATTTCCAGATTTTTTCCCGATTTTCCTCCTTTTCCGATTAAAGAACCGTAATTCGTGCATTAATATCACATGACATATCCCATGATCTCTCATTTCCCTCACGCAAAATAATGCGTAATCGGAACTGAGTACTGCTCACATTATTACCAAAGTCCCAGGTAGTAACCTTTATCGCCTCCAAAATGTCGCCAAACTACCAGTTACCATATTGTAAAGATCAACCAAATTTTATTTTTATGGATTGGAATATTGATCTTAAGCTGCCTTATCATAACTTGGAAAAGTTATGATAAGGCAAGTTATGATAAGGTACCTTATGATAACTTGGAAAGTTAGAGATATTTGATTGAATCATTTAAAAAAAGTTTGAGTAATTGTGTCTGCCAATGGTTTTACATATGCCTGCTGCTGTGTGACTACGGATTTTTTTTCCTAAATTTGAATAAAATGTTATGCAACATTTTTTTATACAAGTAATTTAACTAGAGAAATATAAATGTATTTGTTCAAAACACTACTTACTTTTAATTATGTGTTTATCATTTTAAATGAAATCACCAGACATCTTAGTTTGACTGGAGTTGTCCCACTTTGAAGGTGTGGTCCTGGTGGCCCAGCCAGTCTGTCATTTTGTCCCAGTTACTTGTTAAAAATGAAAAAAAGTTAAATATACAGGATTTTTTTTAAATGTCTCCCTGTACTACTGTACTCTGTGTGACTTCCTGTACTAGTATACTGTATGCAGTGGCAAATATTGTGGTGCTGAAAAAGAAGAGAGGTTCTTAGCTAATGGGTATTTCATTAAATATCATGCTATATTTATTCTTAGTTAGATACTTATATTTTTAGTGTATATATAGTGTATATTTTAGTTTATATTAAAAATCTTAATATCAATAAAAGAATTAACATGCCAGTAACATATCGATTTTGGAATTGGGAGGTACCTCTCTATCTAAAAATTTTGCCTCCTACTGCCTTCCCTAAATTCTAATATTACAAATATTATTTAAAAAAATAAGTTGTTTAGACATCGCTATACAGTCAAAAGTTGTTAATTCGGACACCCATAATCCGGACCTCAAAGCTACAAACTTTCTGCGCATGCGTTGCGTTCACGCATGCACACAGGCGTTTAAGAGTGCGCGTAAGACCTTTACGGCTGCGAATATGTTTGTGCACATGCGCGTTTAATGCGTAACGGAGGTATAAGCTAAGCTAAAATTATCTGATTCAGTTAATGTTGCACATTGCGTTGCTCCTTAATCTTTGAATTGGATCCTGCTTATTATTTTTTGCAGACTTTTAGAACAATTTCATAAAAGTAAGCTTGAACTTTCGATTATGTCAAATAGAATTTCCGATATATATTTACTAATATGTAATTTATATCTACAAAGCGAAAGTATGTTCTGAAATTCGAAATCTGTTTATCAATTTCACGCCGCGGATTGGAAGTTGATCTGTCAGCACTATCCTTATCTTCAGGGCAGATGTTTTTATTTTATTTGGCTTATAATTCCTTACTAAGTATAGTATTTCATGTCTATGTACTCCGTCTTTGATATGATTTAAATCAAGTTCCTCGTCATTATAATTCGCTTTCGATAGTGAAGAAAGTAACCCAGAGGTTATTGAAAACGAAAACATTTCCATTGACAAATTAGTCGATATTCTCAACACAGCAATTATAGGACTTGAACAGCGGAACTTTGTAACTAAACGAGAAATTATGTCTGTTTAATAGAATTAAAGAGAAAGTGTTATCACATGAAACGAAGCAACTTACATTGAAATAAATGTTTAATAAAGTAAACAAATAAATATTAAGCTTTTTCTTTTTGTAAATTTTGATACCCTTTAGATCATAATTGTTCTTTGTTTCATAAATTATGGTTTCATATTTTTAATTTTGTAATTTCTGCATGCCATCTTACCAGATTTAAACTGATGATCTATAATCCGGAATCGCCGAAGTCCCGACGAGTCCGGATTAACGACTTTTGACTGTACTAGTAATTTCTCAAGCTGGAGTGTGTGTTGATAGTTATGCCATGATGAAAGCAAAATATTATAATAAATAATGATTCGATGGGTTTTCATTAGGAATATAAATTATTGAGTAGGTGTAAAATTAACGATGTTTCGATGTAAAATATTTCAGTTTAAGATGTATGCCAAGCAGAAAGATGGCTACAGAGCCAAATTATTGATCATACAGACTTATGCCAATAAATGTTTGTTTCTTCAGTATGGAGGTATTTTATTTAGTGCCAAAGTGAAATTAAGAATTGGGACACTCTACATGTTTTATTCTGAGAAAATGTCAAATGTACATGGCTAAAACATACAAAAGAAATTTCTAAAAAAGAGAAAGTTGCTTAACCCTCTCAGCGTTAAGGCTGGAAAATTCCGTACAGAAGGTTGCCTTCCGCATTCATTATACATGAAAATTTCTGCCAGCTTTTAATGTATCTGATTTCAGTTTGGATGTATATTGGAAGAAAAGGAATCAAGGTACAAAATGAAAGAGTCTTTTTTTTTAATTAAAATCAAGAAAATATCACTTATTCATGACATTTTGAGGAACTATGAAATTTCAAGGCTTAACCCGTAATGCTCATAGGGTTAAAGTTCAGATTTAAGATCATTCCAGATGTATGAAATCCGGATGTATTCTGGATTTCATACTTATATAGTAGTATTAGTGGATTTATTTCTTTCACAGGAAAGATAAATCATTTCCAGACTTTGGCATATCACTGTATCATTTACTAGGAAGCTTTATATGGTAGAATATTGCATTTTGGACACATCATGAAAATGTTAAATTAATAGTAAATTTTACTCAAGCAGCTCCTTTGCAAGTTCTTATTAGAAAACCCTAAAGATCATGATCTCGTTCTGTATACTAAAGTACGCTAGCTCAGTAAAGGCAAAGTTCTTACAAGATTCATAAATTTAATTAAAGGAATAAAAAAAATTATCTCTATATCAGAAATCAAAATTTTGCTAAACTAAGACTTGCTGGTTGGTGGACTTAAGGTTCTCACAGACATAATTGAGAATAAACATATAGCTTTAATGATAGGGTCTGTTAAGTCATTTAAAACTAAACTGGTGTTTTGGACATCACATCTGCAGATTAAGTCACTTGTGCATTTACCAAATGTGGGAGGGAAAAAATGATAGGCTAAGCTAAAATTGACTTGTTCTCATTTGTCATCAATCTTCAGTTACTATAGATCAGTATGAAAAACAGGGTACTTTTCCGTTTCGCCGGCGCAGATCTCGTCAAGCAGACTTTGTTGGCGACAACATACAGTATAATACATAAAAAATGTTAACAAATGTTAGTTCTAAGAATTTTTTATTTTGAAGGCATAAACATTTTAACATGGTTTATATTTTTGTAAAAAGCCAACAAATAAAGACAATAAATTTGTAAAAAGACATTAATTTAAGAATTTGCTGTGCTATCATGGTTCAACATCCTGATTTGCCAGTTTGTATCACGTGACCTCAAGTGATCTAATCTCATGTAAACTACGCTACAAAAATATAATTCTCTCAGTAATTATCAACATTAATTTCAAGTTAACCCATTCATGATGGGCACCTCTGTTACCAAAGCGTTTTCTTGGAACGGCGCGTTAACTGGATACGTCATCTTATGGGGATGGCAATTCGCACTGCTAAGCCTAACTTTGGAAAAAAATTCATATAAATTAAATTTTTCATCCAATTGTTCCAAATTTTGGTATATTATGAGAAGAACATTCAGGTAGTTGTCAGAATTAATTTTAAACCTTTATTGTTATATTTTCCTTAGAAATTTTATAAAATACTCATTCTAGAATAATATAATTTTTCCTTTATCCCACAATTAAATATATGGAAAAATATGCAAACAATCGCAGATTTTATTTAACACAACACATAATTAAAATTAAAAAATATTAAAACTGTCTTTCATAAAAATTCAATGTGCAAACAACGAAAAGAAAGCAACATTTCAAAAAAGAGACAGTGTGTGATATTCTTTGAAACATGGGTGTACACAAAGTCCATCGTTGCAAATTTTATAGGAATAGAATATCAGCAAATTTGACTCATTTAGCATTTGTGCATCTTTTACGGTCAGATAGTGCTTTCGTTTTGCCATTAAAAAAAAAAAAAATTTTTTTTTCGCTAAGCTATACAAAATATTCGTCTCAATGCTGGAAAAATCTAAGAGTAATAAAAAAGTCTCTAATGATAGAACATCTACTTCACTATAAGGGGATAAAAAAATAAAAAGAAATAAAATAAATTAAATTAAAAAGTATTCCAGAGCATCGAGAACATGTTCATTTGTTTATATGAAATGACCCAGTAAGAGCCATCACCTTACTCAACACTAACGAATTAGCATTTGTGTATATTCTTCTACGTTCAGATATCTATATTGCAAAAATAATAATAAAAAGTACTGCAAAGCATCGAGAACATGTGCATTTGTTTATAACAAATGACACATTTAAAGAGACATTACATTGCTCAACACCCACCCACGAATCTCCCTCTCATTGCGAAACAAAATACCAAAAATAAAAAAAAATTGCATAGGAATGTAGGTACACGTACTTAACTTTCGATAAATTTCCCCATAACAGATATACAGCTACATCTAGTGACAACAAAAAATACTAATTAAATGTTCTATCTAAAAAGTCAAATGTGGTATGCCCGACCATGGAGTGAATTAAATGGCGATTCAAATATGACACACCCGGCCGTGAGGTAATGTTCGCTGCTGATGCACATATGACACGCCGGTACTAAACGGGTTAAATCTTAATTTGAAATATAAGTTTAAATGCAAGAATTATTTCAGTTCATACAAATAGTTTACAAAGGAATTATTTAAAACCGCATTGCTTTACTTCGCTTGTGCACTCTCATTAGAATTGATGAATTTAACCCTTGATTTTGCCTTTTCTATATTTTCGCCTTCGGGTGAGCGGTATGATTGCTTCCTAACCATTCATGGTAATTTATACTGCAATTTTATGCCCTAAGACTATTTGTAGTAATTAATACCGCAAATGGTCTTAGGGCATAAAATTTAATTATCTTTGTAAATATTCTATGTAATTGTATGCCGGTATTGAAAGAAACAATCAATCTGGTAAGAAATGGCTGTGACTTGTTTTGAAAATGAGGCATAAAATATTCCATTTGCCATCAGTTGTACCATTATTGGCAACTTTATCGTTTGCACCGGGAAAATGGAAAAGTACCCAAAACAGTTTCAACTCGATAAGACTTTTCAGTCTTATCCAGCCAATGGCCAAATTTTTCATCAGTCATTTTACTTAGCAAGTAAATTTAACCTAACCAAACTATCTGCATGCAGTGCCAACTTTACTTAACCCTCTGAGTGGCCAGAATTTTCGCTAAGAAAGCACAAATTTCCCAAAACTACTATGAGAACAAATTATTTTCTTTATTCTAATGTAAAAACTCTCCTGGTATTTCATACCTGAATTTGTTTTCTTTTGATATATTGCCTTAATTATTTTGACATGTTTTAATATGCACGTACTATATATACAGTACTAAGTCCGTAACCTGGATGTCCATTATCCGGAATGATCTATGATGATCTTTGTCATCTGGATGTCCATTATCGGACCCCAAAGCCACAAACTTTTTTTTGTATGCTTTACGCATGCACATTTAATGTATAATGGACAGTATAAGCTAGACTAAAATTATCTTTACTGATTCTAAGGCATTTCAGTTAATCTTGCAGGTTGCACTGTTCCTTAATCTTCTAATTGGATCCGGCTTATTATTTTTTGCAGACTGTTAGAGCAATTTTATAAAAATTAAACTTGAACTTTCAATTATGTCAAAAAGAGTCTCCAGTTCTGGAGCTGCCAAAGGATCTACAAAGCGAAAGCATGTTTTGATGTCCATCAAACAAAAAGTGGAGTTGCTGCAAAAAATGGATAAAGGCATATCTGTTTCAAAATTATGCGAGGAGTATGACATTGGAAAGCCAACTGTATATGACATAAGCAAAAAGAAAAAGGAACTTTTTGAATTTTTTGTGGAAGCAACTTAAACAACTTGCATTGAAAGAAATGTTTAATAAAGTAAACAAATAAATATTAAGCTTTTTTTTTTTTGGTAAATTTTGATATCCTTTGTATTTTGTAAATTTTGATCATAATTGTTATTTATTTATAAATTACAATTTTATATTTTTAATTGTATAATTTCTGCATGCCATCTTACCAGATTTAAATTGATGATGTATAATCCGAAAAAACCCCTAATCCGGAATCGCCAAAGTCCCGATGAGTCCGGATTACGGACTTTGCACTTTATATGTTCCTACAGATATCACAAAAGTATTCTAGCTTAGATTCTAGCTTTCCGCTTAGAGGGTTAAGCAAGTACGGAAGAACTGGAAATAGAAATTTTGTATCTTCAATGTGACATTGTGCAAAACCCATGTTTCAGAGGGGCAACTTCTGAAATATAGATGATACAAACAAATTTTCATTCTGGAGCATTGCCCTAAACAAAATCATTTTTTAGTTTAACATACTTATGTGAATTATTGTTTTCAGCAATGAATGGCACAGAATCAGTGTTTTAACAATGAATGCTGCAGAATCAACGTACAAATAACATCTTGATGATTGCTCATAATCAGGAATGTCATCGTAACTTTCCTAATTATGAAGCGGTATCCAGTGAAATGTAATGTCAAATATCACATTGAATATAAGAGTTACATTTTTTATTAAACACTTTTATGCTAAAAAAATGTAAACCAAAGAATTTGTAAAATTTGTCTGAATTATTTATGTAAAATTACAATCAATAACCGGCAGTCTTCTGTTATCGGGGCCGAATTTAGAAATGCATGTGTTCATGTACGCATAACTTAAATGATATTGCAAATTAGTTCGCAACAATAATTAATCTTTTATTAGTATACAATTAAATTTTCATAATTTAAAATTTAAATTAGCTTTATACGAATGAGAGAATATTTGTTAAATTCAAATTATATATGTATGCACAAATATATATGGACATACATACACACATGCATATATATATACATTTCTGAATCTGGTCTCAGTAAGAGAATAGTATCCAATAATCTTTATAGCGTAAATATTTTAAAAATTCTTATTGTATATTATGTTTGTATTATATGTATGTAACTATGTCAACCTATAAACTTACCTTGAAAAAGTAAATGTGTGTGCCAGTGCACTGGTGTTCAAGAATGCACTCTAAAGTGCAAAAAAGTTGGGGATCCCTACTGTAGAGTGTATTTATAAGGACTTTAGGAATCTATACTACACTATTGCTGGAACTAGAAGAAAATTTAAGCATTTTGTTTTTTAATAAGAGTGGAATAGTTGAGCAAAAAATGGCTACAATTGTCATAAAAATTATAGTAAATTATATATACATAAAATATTGTATAGTGATAAAAATAATGATAGTAAAACATGTGCATAAAATATTGTATGGTGAGAAAAATAGAACTCGTTAAATATGAGAGAAAGACATATCTACTTCTCTTTCATATTATAGGGTAACTGTTTAAGTTATTTGGTAAAAATGTAATAAAAAAGTGTATGGATTGAGAGGAATTTCCTGGCACAGGTGAGTAAATCATTGGTTCCTTGATGGACAGATAAGTATCTTATTTTGATTCGGCAGTGGGAAATCTATAAGAAAATACTAAAAAATGTTACTAGGGATAGAGGAGAGTCTTTTATGCAGCGAAAAAATTTGAATGTTGGTGGGGTGGAGGGAAAATGCATGTATTAATAGCAGTGAAAATATATAATTATTCAAAACTTGTGAAAATTTATAGTATTTTAATTAAAAAAAAACTGTTTTCTGATTTTGCAGCTTATTAAGTGAATATAGTCAATTTCCAGAAGAAAAACTATGATTTTATAAAAAGATTTTCTTATAGTTTTGCTGTCTGCAATTTTAAAGGTAGAAGGTTAGATGCTAAAATTAGTACTTTTTGATTATTGGCAACCCAGAGAAGTCACCAACTTATTGGTGACGTAAGTTTCTTTGTCTTTTCAAACTTTAACAACATCTTAGCAGTGCTACAATTATCCTTTTGAATTTTATTCAGAATGTTTGAACATGGCCTTAAACAAAGTAAGAGATCTACGTTTCACTTGGCTGCCATATTTAAAACTATTGAACTAAGTATTCTTGTCTAATACATCTCTTCTTCCATAATTTGCATGCAAATTGGCCAGATTTCTATAGAGCTTTCGAATAAGTTGCATTCTCAATTAAAATAGGCTTCTGGTCGTATATTAAAACCAGTTCCATTGTATTAATTAAATTTTACTTGAGTAAGCTGTTGATTTGAAAAATATTTTTTGTCTTGAAGAACATACAAAATAACATCTCATATATTTAAATCTCTGACTAATAAAGTGTATTTGTTAAACAACCAGTAGATATAAGCTGAAAATTGTTTTATAATTCTCTTCTTGTTATTTTGGTGCATAACTTGCAAAATTATACATTTCGCATTTAAATTTGTTTTCAACTTTTTCAATGCAACATTTATATTTGAATGTGATGTTAATAATATACTAATAGTTTTCATCTACATATATGCAAGCTATTGGTTGACTATTGATATTAGACCAACAATATCATTTGTACTCTTGATTAACTAACACATTATTGCATATTTCTATTTTTTCATATATATAATTTAATAATTATTAAGTTACATTTAAGAGGAGTTTTATATCCAGGATGCAGGATCTCCATTAAATTTTTATAAATGACTTTCTACACTTGAAATGATGCATTTATAGTATAAAATATGTTACCTGTTTGATGAACTATTTTAGATTTTTGAGAAGATAGTGCTTTTACAACATATTTACTTAAATCACGCAATACAAGTTTTTAATTAACATGTTAATTATCAGATTTATGCTTGAGATTAGTTGGATAGCAAAGTCATACTAGAAGCTACATACTTTCTTGCATTGTGCTACCATGGCTTGTCAAAGATATTTTAAACAATTCTATTTGTACAAAAGGCTTCTATTTTGGGGGGGGGGGGAAGTGAATTCAGTAATTTAAAAAAATAGGTGAATAAATGGGCTTTAGTATTTTTTTAAATCCTTTGATATAAATCAGCGATTTTGATATATGATTAATATCATTAAATCCCTGAAAAATGTTTAGTGATTGTTTAAATTATTTTAAAATTGCTTTATTATATAATAATTGTTAAATTTAGGATCATTTGTTATTGAAGTTGAGTTTTTAGGCCCCCTTCTCAGTTCCCCCACAGCATATCTTTTCCTACACTAAAATGCTGATAAATATTAATGTGAAGTATTCCACTTTACTTTCAGAGCATTTTCAGAATGGCTTTAGAAGAAACAAAGATAATATATCATATTGATGATGAAGATACCCCATATTTAGTAAAGCTTTCTGTACCACCTGATCGTGTAACACTTGGAGATTTCAAAAATGTGCTTAATAGACCTAACTATAAATTTTACTTCAAATCGATGGATGATGATTTTGGGTAAGATTTTTTTATATTAATTGGTTTTGTAAAAAATTAAGTACTTATCTATAAATTTTGGTTTAATTACTTACAGCTTAATTTTCTTTGCTGTATAAATTGAATTATACTGCATGTTTTTCCAAACAATGTTTAGAGTAAAATTTGTATGATGTTATTTTTTATCTAATTTAGGGTTGTTAAAGAAGAAATAAGTGATGACAATGCAAAATTGCCATGTGTGGGTGGCAGAGTTGTATCTTGGGTATGTGTTGTTTAAAAAAATCTTATATTTAATTTTATCATTTTATATTTTGCTATAGCTTTCTGTGTATATTAATTCTTAAATTTGTGTTTTAAACTTTAACATTTATAATGCAAAATTTGGGTTCTCTAATGCAAAATCATCATAGATCATGCCAGAAATTATAAAATTTTGTTACAAACTGAGGTTATTTTCATGTAATGATTCTGATAAAATTACTGATATTGCATATTTTGATAAAAACAGGACTTGTATTTATACAAATAACAATAATTGGTACTATTCAGTTTTGAGGGCCGTAAAAAAATCGCCAAACTATTATTGATGCCAGTGCTACCAAAAATAGTTGCAGCAACCCTAACACAAAAAAGGTAGTATAATAGTAAATAACTATCTAGGATTGATGTTTTAATTTAGATGTAAAGTTAATTTCATGTAATACTTTAATAATATTATAATTTATATAAAAAAGGCTAAACATGACTGAATGGATGCCTGCATCGCTATTTCACTCCCGAGTTATCGCTAAAGGATAATTTTATCTCGTTGGTTGTTCAAACATAATTTTCTATAATGAATGATGCCTTTTCTATGAAAAAATTCTCGGTAAAGTGCAGAATCGCCCACTTATTTGCCACTTTTTACAAGGGTAAAAACAATTAGATTTTTGTCAATTTTCTTTTACTTTTTAAGTGAAAATTAGTCAGTGTGTACATAGATAAAGTCAAGGGTGTGCGCAGTGACATTTTTGTGCAATTCTGGGATTTTTTTTTTAAAGTGAAAATAGGTCGATGTGTACATGGATACCGAGTATGTGCAATTCTTAAAAACGCGTCAAGCTGGGGGTGATTCTGAACTTAACTCAAAATTCTATTGCAGACTTTTCGTCACGGGCAGTTCCCAAATTGTTAAATCCATAGGATATCAAAAAAGGATTTAAAATCAAAAAAAGGATTTAAGAATTAAACTAGTACAGTACAAAGTCTTTAATCCGGACGTCCATAATGCGCATAATCCCTTTACGCATGCATATAATACGTTTATGCATATGCGTTTAATGTATAACGGATGGTATAAGCTAGGCTAAAATTATCTAATTATCTATTTCAGGTAATGTTGCAGATTGCATTGTTCCTTAATCTTCTAATTGGATCCGGCTTATTATTTTTTGCAGATTGTTAGAGCAATTTTATAAAAAGTAAGCTTGAACTTTCGATGATGTCAAAAAGAGTTTCTGATTCTGGAGCTGCCAAAGGATCTACAAAGTGAAAACATGTTTCGATCTCCATCAAACAAAAATATTTTTAATAAAGTAAACAAATAAATAAATATTAAGCTTTTTTTTTTTGTAAATTTTGATACCCTTTAGATCATAATTGCTCTTTATTTCATATTTTTTATTTTATAATTTCTGCATGCCATCTTACCAGATTTAAATTGATGATCTATAATCTGGAATCACCAAAGTTCTGACTAATCCGGATTAAAGACTTTATACCGTATTTCAATGGTGTCTTAAGAAATATAGAACTATATAAACTTATGCAATCTGAAATCAGCGCATATGCTAGATTTGGCGCTTTTGTACATACATTTTCGTTGCAATTTTTTTACGGTCCTCAAAGCGGAATACTACCAATAATTAAATTATGCACATTAAATCTAAATGTATTTCTCTTGAAAAGAAATTAATCTCTAAATTGTTATATGATCAAATTTACCAAGCAAAAACAGAAATAAAATAAAATATATTAATTACGGCTCAATAATATAAAAGCATTTGTGGGGCACCAGAGGATGTCGAAAATATCTTGTAACAGTTTCATTAAAGCAATTTTCAATGAATATCTTGTTGATATGTGCTACTATGTATTAATTATGATTAGCACCTTTGATGATACCTGTATGATGATGATTTGTCACCCTGAGCATATTAGCCCTGACCTTTAACAGTTCCTGTCACTGTAACTAAGGTTGAACTCAAAACTGAAATTATTAAACAATTAGTTGAGAAACAGTTATGGACACAAAAGTCTCGCCATTTGATCTTTGCATTCATTTAAGAATAATCCAGGACCAAAAAATTAACCTTGTTGAAATAAAAAAAAAAGAAGTTAGCTTCTTTAACATTTAGAAAACAGAGATTTTTGTAATTCAAGTGTATTGAATAATTTGTATTTTGTAATGAAGTATATTGAATAATTTGTTAGTAAACATTTTAACTTAACTATATTGCAAACACTTTGTTTTACTCTCTGTATGATATCAAATAGTTTCAGAAATCATACTTTTTGACATTAAACATAAATAATATAGTATAACAGCACATACCAACAAGACATTCATCGAAAACTTTTTCATTTGATTAAAGTTTATAAAGTTGCTTTAATTATTTAAAAAAATCATTCATAACTGGGGAAAAAAAGTAAATAAATTTGAGAGAAATAATAAAAAGATTGATCCCATTATTATCTGTCGCCCCTGGGTCTTCAAATCTCTAGTTACGGGAAACCTTTTTATCTTGAGCGCATGGAACTGTGTATCGGAAATTCTAACGATATGCTCATTTTAAAATTATTTTGCGACATTGCTATTGAACTGAATTTTATGGTTTAAGTGCGAAGAACATGATATTTAATAAATAAAGGTAACACACAAAACGTTAAAAAAAGCCCCTTTGGACGTAATTTAAAAGCTGAAACATTTAATTATTAAATAGTTGGTTGAGCTTTCGTACTGTATTTTACGGATATTTTGAATTACTTTTTTTTTGGGGGGGGTTGTATATGTGTGTGTGTGTATTTATTGTTTTTCCATGTCCCCCTGGCTTACTGAATTATGCCAATAGGAAATGAGTAAATTCTAATCACACACACAAAAAAAAACTTTTGGGCATTTAAAAAAATTCGTCCCTGAAGAAGTCCATAACAAAGTTTTTTGTTGTTGCCGTTTTTGTTCTTTCATTTGTTTCATTTCTTCGATTTTCTTTCTTTACCTTTTTTTTTTCCTTTTCTAATACTGAAGTGTAAATATAATGCCATAACTGTCATCGTAGTTTCCATAAAAATTTAAATTTTGTATATATATAATATTGTATTGCAAAACTTAATAGCTTAAAAAACTAAATGTGATTTTATCTATTTGGAGTATAATGAACAGAATTTTAATAATTTTAAACAGGGAAAAAAAAAATTGATTTAAGAAAAAAAGAAAGAAAAAAAATCTTATTCTGTCCATTAACTGAAAATTCTGTATTCTTTGATTGATAGTAAAGAAAGGGCTTAAGTTAACTTTGGTTTTTCATGCTAAAAATAAATATAAGCCAGATATTAATAATTTTGTATTAAAAATGTAATTTTTATTTTAGCTTGTTACTGCAGAAGGTAGTAGTTTATCTGACAGTACTTCTCAGTGTACTGACACAATGTCCCAAAGATCTGAATTGAGGTTGCCACTAGAAAGAACTGTTGGTATTGGTGATAGTAGACCACCTTCTTTTCAGTAAGTTTTTTATATGTGACCAAAAAAAACTTAAGTTTTTATATATGTATATTTATGTATGTGTATATGTATTATGTTACATTTAAATATTATATGAAATCTGTTTATATTTCAAGGGGCAAATGATAAGGCATATTGTTTTTAAAAGTTATCAGTGTATTGATTATGTAAATGAAAACATAAAATGTATAAAGACTATTCCCTGATAAAGTTTTTTTAACACACTTATAAAAAATATTCCCTGACTAAGTTTTTGTCCACTAATGAAATTTTGTATAGATTTCTGTACTCTAAATAATTTAAGAGTAATTTTGATGTATATATGTTTTTAAAATAATACATTCAGCCATTCTGTAAAACTAGCAGCTAGTAATTAATCCATTTTCTTTTTTATTGTATGAATTATGTCTACTGCAAATTCTGTGTTTTCTCTATTTTCTGCTAAGTTGCTCCTTGATTACTTACTGAAGTCTCTTAAAAAAAGTGATTGTCCAAGTAACACAGTTTGAAGCTTTTTACTGATAAATTTAAGTTACTATTGTTTAAAACTCAGCTGAAGATATTTTAAAATATTTCCCCCCCCCTGCAAGTTTGTCTCCCCTGAGTGAGTTTAATAAATTTAGCATGAGTTTTACTAGTTTTAAAATGATGTGAGATATATATTATAACAATTTCAAGGTGTCAGCATATTATTGGTTTTCTTTGTTTTATTGGCTTTTGTGTAAAGATATTTGAATAATTTAAAGATTTTTTTCAAAGGAGTCGTTATTTCTTTGTCTGGCATATGTTATATATTGTCTGAGTTATTAAATTTTTATCACCTTGTGTAGATTTAATACTGACATTATATTAAATTTAACTTTTGCTGTATTGTGCTTTGATATTTGCATTTTTTATTTAGTCAGTTAATTTATGTACAAATCAGATTATACCATAGTAGAAAAAGTACTAGGTGTCTATTTTTTTTAATGTACCTCACTTTTTATTTAAGAAGAAACTAAATTAATGTTTTTAGTTCTAGAAAAAGAGCAACAATATCAAATCAATTATGTAAATTGGGAAATCATTTTTGAATATTTAATATAGTATAATTTAAAGTGCTTAAACTAAAATTTCTAGAATGAAGATAGGTATGCTTCAACATTTTTTGTAAATACTGTATCTTGTGACCACGATCTTGTATTTTCATTTCTTAACTGCCAAATTATTTTAATGATTTTCTACCCCCCAAAAATTTTTTTTGCCCTCCCCGTCTGTAATGAAATATTTGTTACTAAATAAATGACAATTAGTACCGATAATATGACATTTTTATTACATTTATAACAATTTAAATTTTTTACACACACTGAAGTAGCTACTTCCATGAAATCATAAAGTAGAATTCTAGTATAGTTCTAATTAAGTGATAAAAAATTGTGAGCATAAAACAAGAAATATATACTAATCCAGAATATGATTTTTGTGTATGTTCAGAACTACTGTTCCAAACACAAATTGTTTTGGATATCATTACACCAAAATTGTGTCCCCTTCTCTTTTTTCATTCAAGCAACGAAATTTGCATTTTTCTAGATTTGAAGACATGTAGTTAAAAAAATTATATTCAATGGAATGAGGAAGTTTTTTAAAAATAGTATGGCAACTGATGATTCCCCCCCCCAGAAACTGCATTGTTGTACTTATGTAAAGTAGCTTGAGCGCTATTTATACCATGTTGCATATCCCTGGGGGGGGGGAGATAAGGAGAATTTAGTTCAGAAACCTTATCAGTAGTCAATAAATTCATCATCACACACTTGTTTCGTGTCAATTTTAAAAAAACTGATATTCAAAATAATTACAATACACTAATAATGTTACATTTTGGTTTAAAATATGTGTTATTATATTTTTTAAAACAAATAATGTAATAAGTCTTTTTCATTATATTTTTCTGACTTTATTCATTACAGCCTATTCACATTTTGGCATTAAAATAATACAATAGTAAGGTATACTACAGGAATACCATGAGGGAG
Source organism: Stegodyphus dumicola (assembly GCF_044657685.1). Taxonomy (NCBI): domain Eukaryota; kingdom Metazoa; phylum Arthropoda; class Arachnida; order Araneae; family Eresidae; genus Stegodyphus; species Stegodyphus dumicola. The sequence goes on from NC_140772.1 coordinate 21,770,271, forward strand.
TTAGGGAGAGGAGTTTATAGTACTAAAAGAGGAAGTTAGGGGTACTCTATACTATAAGGCGTTATTAAGCAGTATGAAAGAGAGGAAAATTTGGGAATGACTGTTTTAGAGTTATATTCAAAATTTTAAAAATAAGTTTTTCCCACCGCTCTTCTATGAATTATGCAAGAAGATAGTCTTCAAAAGGGCTTTTTAAAATTTTTCAGAAGAATAAAGGATGGACTTTTTTTTAGTTCTTTTATGTAGTTTTCTGATTGACAGATGAAAGGGATTTCATAATCATAATAGTCTGTGCCATTTGTAAATAAATTATTTTTGAGGAAAATGATGTATACAAACAAGTTTTGGTTTGTGGAATCTTATGTTTTGGGGGGAGATATGCTGATTGCAGCACTATTGTTAAGTATGTTAATCAAATGCACATCCTTTTTATTTATCCAGCTCATAACCATTACTTTACCATTTTTAACAATTATGATTTTGACCTTCTGTAAGGATTTTCTGGCAAACCAAAGGGGCAGGTGTTTTCTTTTCTCCCCCCCCCAACTTTGCATTGCCGTAGATGTCTCATCTTTCTGTAGCAAGTAAGCCTGAAAATGTCAGTAATCTATAATAATGTATTCCTATCCTGTCCTGTATGATGTCTGTGTGGCTAGTTGAAGATAATTTTACTGCTTATATATGTAGCACACTCACTTGTAAGCCACTTTCAGCATTTTAAAGCATCATTTGGCCTATTTTTAGTCTGTATTGTGTGAGTAATTTTTCTTTTATATAGCAGTAGGTTTTTAACAACAAGATTGTATTACCTGTCTTGGGGGGGGGTTCCAATTTAATTTAGGTAGCTTACTTACAATCAAATTAAGATGTTGCATGTATTTTACTAGTGAGGTTTCACTATGAAAATTTCTGAGACAACACAAATAAAATAACTGGTAAGTAGAATAGTGCCGAGGTGAAATAAATTTATCCTGCCTCACCACTTATGAGTGTTAAATTGAAGTCTATAGCCCAGAATTTACAATCACCTTAATCTGTCTAATACAGGTTTTTCAAACTGCTCTTAATTCAAACAGTTTAATATATTTGCTAACAAGGGCTACAAGCTTCTTTAGACTACAAGTAGAAATTAAAAATATTACTAGTACAAAGCAAGCCTTTCCTAAGTAATTCAAGATCAGCATCGGAGTCATGACCAGAGAGTGAAATTTCACACAGCAAGGCTGTTGCAACTAGAAAGCTAAAACTCTTGCTCCCAGCTATTCATAATTAGTGTGACTTTTTAGTAAAACTGCTAACCACTCAATTCTACACAAATTCTGGAATGAGCAAATCCCATGGCAAAATGAGGCAGAAAGGAAAGATGTAAATTAAGTAACATTTCATTTAGTAAAACTTAAATGCCATAAGATTCTTATACAGTTTACAGAATGTGGTGTTAAATTTTCAGTCATTTCATAATCATAAATTAGTTTTGGATTCACACTTGCTGTAGCAGAAGTAATATCGTATGCATTTAGCAAAATTAAGTTTTCTTCCAAAGACATGTAATGCATATTTGATGGTAGAAGGAAAGAATATTGTTTATGTAGGAGAGTTTTTGCTTTAGCTTTTTGCATTAAAACTTTAGTTAAATATGTACTTTGATAACATTTAAAAGCAAGTTGCCATATTAAATATTCTTGTGTTTCATTGCTTTCTTTAAAATCATGAAAATTGTTTTTTTTTTTTAGTGCCACTGCTCTGGATCACAGAGATTTGGGTGATACGTGTACAGAAACTGAATCTGTAATTAGTTCTAGAAAAGGTAATTTTGCACCCAGAGTTTTTATTTTAAAAATATATGTGTTAATCAATGATATTGACACAAGATTTAATGTTATCTCTTTTAGATCTCCACTCACATATGCATCGACCCTTAAAACACAGAGATAAGCACTTTCATGAAGATCATGGTAATTTTTTGCACAGCTTTTTATTATAATATTACTTATTTATTTTAATAACTCCAAGAACATTTCTTTTCTTCATGTAATAAATATTTATTGTACTACTGATAGTGTACTATACACAGTGATGTCAAGAAGTTTGGAATCTGGAGCTATTGAAAGAAAATAAAAGTAAAATAAAAATAAAAAATAATAATTAAGGAGAGGGTTTCTTATTATGTTCTGAATGAGGTGAAGAACTTTATAACATGGTTTTGAAGCAAATATTTATTCGCTATCAGTACTAATGAAGGACTTTAATTTATCTTTAGTGTGAAATGACTAAACTTGTTTTAGGCAGATTGTTATTAAAGCATATTAGATGACAAAACTCATTTTCTATGCATTAGTGCTGGATTATTGTTGGGATTTGTTGTTGACTTTTTTTTTTTTTTTTTTTATAAATTCCTAAAATGGACCATACTAGAATAGAATGTGATATTTTGTTGAATTATTCTTGTGAGAATGAATTTAGCAATGATGTTTCTGATGACAATGAAATTATACAACATTCTTGGATTTTTTTGCGACTTTCAAGCAGTTCTGATTGAAGGCCAGATATGAGTGATTCTGAAGAAGAATGATTGTCAGTAGACAATCCACCAGTCTTGGTATAGTTTTTAGGCTGCTCAGGAATAAATACAGAAAATGTTCCAGATAGTGTAGTGGATACTGTAGCTTTATTTTTTGACAAAGGTGAAGTAATTTTGCCCTCAAATAGCAGAAAACCACCTACTATATGGTTAGAGTTCGGCAAGAAAATACCCATATAAGATGTGTTAAGTGATTGAAGAAATGTATGCCAAAAATTTTTTATGATCATTAGCTTTTAGCTCAGCATGCATGAGTAATGATCATATAATGCAGAAGAATTAAATTCATAGTAAATTAATGAAAGAAGTACAGTCTGAAGAAAATTCCTGGAAGTATTTTTTAATTGTATTATAAAGTATTATATTGAATAGGGCTAACATTTAGAAGTGATGTAATTGATATGTAGTCTGATTTTTTTAAAAAATGTTTATCATGTGTGCATTACTAAAATGGATAGACAGTTTTTTAAATATTTTATTAAAGTGTGTGTGATTTGTGATTCTGCGAGATCTGCTGTACTTATGATGATTCATATTATTAATGATGAATAAAAGAAATGGAATATTAGTATAAAAATTAGTGAGATTGCTTTTTTTTCAATGATATTAGATTCGTTGTTACCAAAAGAGCTATTATATTTGGGTATATTGCTGCAAATTTAGCGTTAGAGAAACATTTATTTGCTTCACTAGTAATACATAACATGATTCTTTACAGTTAGAGGAAACAGCGTTAAAACATTGGAGAATTTAACCTTGAATAATAAAATTGTGTTGAGAGAAATGTGATGATAACATTTCCAGTATGGAAAAAGCCTGTAGTGGTGTTTCAAATTAGAACATAATCATAAGAGGCATGAGAGAAAACATAATCCTTCTAAGTATTATATTGTATACTCTATTCATTCCTTAAAATTAACTGACAACTGTGTTATGAAATCGTGTTAGGAAGAAGTGCAGTATTTTTGATTATTCAAAATGTATATGTTTACTTTTAATCTGAAGTATGAAGCTTGGGAGTGTTGGAGGGAGAATCTTTGCTGCTTAAAAAAGATTACAGCTTTTAGAATTCCTAATGATAGCTGCCATGAAACTTTGAGGAGTGATCAGGCATGTGAATAAATATCAGAGGCAAAATATAACATTTTGCAATCACCCGCAATCTGTAGAGCAATGTGTATAAAGTGGAGTGTGAGATTGGCGAATGTAATGAATCTATGAAATTTTAGGCATTCTTTTGTCAGCAAGTCTCATGTTATGCACCTTCTGGAATTAGGTGTTCATATGCTGGTGAATTCTTGCCACTTTGTGTTGCAATTTACCGTCTGTCTCAAGAACCCTGAAAGTTTGCCATACTTCATTTAATGCTCTCTTGTATTTTCAGGCAATTGCTGCTAAGGATTTTAGCATTAGCATTGTGATTAGGTAAACATGAGAAGCAGTTTGTTCCCAAACAAAGTGCTTCTGAGTAAGCATTGGAATTGTATCTCATCTTGGGTTCTTTTGCATCAGTTTTCTCACTAATATTTGTAGCACATATGAGGTTATGAGCCATCAGGCTAACTGTGTAACCATATTTATTACTCCACAATTATATTTGGTAGTAATTGAATATGTTCTTATTCATTATCACATTGCTGAAGTAATAGTCATACATTCTTATATGGTGTGCATACTAGAAATGCATCTTATCACACAGTGAGCTGGTAACTTGCAGATACATTTTGTTTGCCAAGCCATGGCTGCAAATACTGCAATGTGTACACCACTTTATACATCTTGTTCTGGAACTTGCAGGTGATTGAAAAATCCTGAAATATTAGTATAAAAAATTTCTCTAGACTTTGCATCTGTTTTTTATATTTGATCATCACTGAAAGTTCCATCAAAAAGTTCAATAATTGTCCTTGTAAGTGAAATGCTTTTATACTGATCCTTATACTACATGCTCTTATACTACATTGGACTTGAAATACAAATATAAACTAATTAGAGAGACATTATTGGAACAATTTCATTTCTCTTGTTAAAAATGATTCTTGAGTTAGAGAATTCATCATTAGGTGAAAATTTTTTAATTTGAGAACAGAATTTTAGCAGTTATATAAAACCAGATTTTCTTGCAAATAAATTTTATTAATAAATCTTCTTCTTAAAGACCTGATATAAAATTATTAGCTAATAATTTATTACATTCTTTAGTTAGTTTCATTTTAGATGTAAGAAATAGTTTTGCTCTTTTAAGTAAATTTACTGTTAGATGAGACAAAAAAATGATGAGAAAAGAGGAAAGGAATTAAAAAATAACATGTTGAAAGCTTACAATTTAGAACTGAATACACTTGAATAAATGGAAGACGACTCCCATTATCAGTGCTTTTTATATAATATGCAACAATTTTGGAAATAATGGTTACAAAAGTTCTTTGATTTTAGAAATTAATCAATGAAGCAGCTTAGAAGTGTTAGATCTGCTTTTTTTTTTTTTTTTTTTTAAATAAATGAATAAATTAAGATAAGTGTTTCTCCAGACTATTATTGACAAAACTTAACAAACTTATGGGGCTGATATTCATACAGAAAGTTTATTCACAAAATTAAGTACTTTTTAATACTTAAACTGTTATTAAAAATATGTGCTGATATATAAGTGCGGGACTAAAGTTTACTCTTCTCAACGCAGAAGCAATTCTAAAAATATTTGGCTGAGTTTTAAAATGCAAGAAGAGAATGAAGTCAATAAAACATTTTTAATAAGAAACTTGGATCAATAAAATAAGTGGTCTATTATTAATATGCATTAAATTAGATCTATTGAACTTCGTTAATTTATATTGACATTATATATATATAATTGCTAAAACCAAAGCCTCAACTAAAAAAAAATTACTTTCACAAATTTAAATTTGATTTTATTATACTTTTGTCAATGCAAATATCTGTATTACAGCATTAATTTTATTTTATTAAATAAAAAATCAATTTTAATTAACTGTAAAAATGTGTATATGAATTTGAGTAATTGTATAGTTTATTTTTGTTTTTCTTGAGGATGGGAAAAGTTTGTAATGATGTGACTGTGGTTCTCCAAAATATAAATGTTGCCTTGTTAATGTATATGGTTGAAAATTGTTGTTGAATAGAATTCGTATTTAATACAAGACAAATTTGCAGTACCATGTGGGTGCCCAACAACTAGAATCAATGGTCATGCAAAACCAACACATCCTCACATCCATTCATCCCGCCATAGAAGTGGCCATGGTTATGAGTCTTCCTCTATGATGACTAGTGATATTGAAAGTACTAGTTTTTTAGACTCTGAAGAAGAAACTACTAGCAGGTAAATTAAACATTATTATGTATGTGGGGTAATATGCGAAACTTTAAATTGATAACTTTATCTTTCTCATTGGAAGGCATTTTGAAATAAAAATATTTATATTTGAAATAGAGAATAGAGATTTTCATTCTGTTTCCTGCTTTTTAAATGTTTCGCTTTATTGAAAGGAAATAAAAAATTTATAAGAAGTAAATATTAAGAAATAAAATTTTAAATTATTAACATTGCTAGCGAATAATTAATAGGTGATCTTTTCTTTTTGGGAGGGGGAACTGAAGTTATTGTGTATATAGTGGAGAATGCATAAAATGTTCAGAATATATTATAAAATTCAGAGTCGTCACAAAATGTTCAGAATATGTTATAAAATCGAGAATCACTATAAAATGTTCAGAATCAATATAAAATGTTTGGAGTATATTAATATGATTATTTCATTTCTAGTCTAAAGGTAATTAATATCTTGTAATATTTTTTTATGTCTAAATATTTGAGTGATTCAGGATTTTATTTAAAGTAGTATAAAATTTTAATGCTGAGATAAATAACTAGTAATGAGATGTAAATTTCTTTCTGAATATGATTTTTTCATTTATGAGGATTGAAAAATAATTTTTAGGTAGAAGTTGTGTTTAATCTTCTCAATTTCAAGTACATAGAGTGCAGTTTGTCTTTACCACCAGTTTTTTTAACTCTTTTTGGATTTATTTTAATTTTTATGAATATTGCAAAGTATTTTTAGTAAGAAATTTTATAAAAAAATAATGCTGTTGAATTAGATGAGAATTTATGTATTTATTTGCAGAATTTCTACTACTACTGAAGAAAGTAGTGTTTCTAGAATTCATCCAAGACACAGACGACGACGACGGCGGCATCGTATGCCTCCTATGAGTCGAGTATGTATATCTTTTGGCTAAAAAATATTAAAATTTAACATCTTTATGCACACGTTTAACTTTTGTAATTCTTTTTCTATGGACTGAAGACATGCTCCTCTTCCCTCCCCCTCTAAAAAAGAAGGAAAAATTATCTTGTTCAAAGTTTTTAAATTGTAATTTAAAATGGTCCCATTTTAATTTTACCAGATAGTTATTTTATTTTCAGTGTATATTATTAGCCTGTTGAATTACAAAACTGCAGCAACAAAATAAACAAATAAACACCCTTTGGAAGAAGGTTCTGGAATTCACTAGTGTTGAACATTATAACATATATTCACATCTCATTCACTGTGTTACCACCCTATAATGCATATAAACACTTCACCAGAGGTCAAGCACATTTATCTTAGACAGCAATACTCATATGTGTTCTGTTATTAGAGTCAATAATATTTACCATGAGAGTTCTGATTTGCAGCTTATATACATATATGCTTGTACATATACTTTTAAAGTTAAAAGTTAAGTAATAATTTCTTTGTTTTTAAGAAAAGCAAGATTTGATCATTAGGTAAAAGTAACATAATGATTTAAATCTTATTTTAGATAACTGAGAAAATAAAACTTGATACTACATATATCTACATCTACCTTTTGAATGTATACTTAGCATTTTTTCTGCATGCTGTCAGTTAGACAACCATTTTTGTTGGAAACCAGGTATGCCTCATTCCCATTTCTCTATCTTATATAATTAGCTTGAAGGAAAGAGAAAGAAGTTGCTTCTTTTTTTTCGCTGTTTTCTGAAAATTCGTAATTTGTCAATATCTGAACAAATGCTTTGGACAAAAGACTATGAATTTGCCAGCAAAATTGTATTTATAATCAATACTGACAATCCATCTACTGAATATCTTAATTGATGAGACATGAGAGGAGAAAAAGTATTATCATTCATTAATAAACAGGAATCACTTATTGGAGTAACATATGCCTTTGTTACTTCTGAATTATGCCTTTGTATTCTAATTGAAAGCTCTATTTTTATATCCCAGATTGTTCAGAAATCCATCAGCAAATACATGATTTGCATAAGTAATTAATAAATTGGAATTTTTATTGGAGTAACATATGCCTTTATATTCTAATTGAAAGCTCTCTTTTTATATCCCAGATTGTTCAGAAATCCATCAGGAATTATATGATTTGCATAAAGCGTATTTTCAGATTCCTGTAAATGAAAATGATAAGCCAAAAACTGCCATTATAACCCCTTATGGTATATATGAATTTAACTTCATGAGTTTAGGTTGCATAACACACCTTTCAAAGATTTATTAATGAGGTATTTAGAGTGCTAAATTTTCTTTTCTGATATTTGGATAATGTTTTGATTGCATCAAATACTGCATGAAAGATCTCTGCTCATATTTGTGATAAGCCACAAAACATTCTCCAGAAAGTTTTCAAACCAGTGGACAGGCTAAGACTGGCATTCTTTAAATTATGTTCTCTGATGAACTTACTGTAGAGCAGAGTATCTAGTGTTATTTTTGCAACTAATATTTAGCAGCCTTGTCATTTCAATCTATAGAGCAGTTATTCTATCCGTCCAGTTGCTTGCCATTCTAGAGAAATAGACTTATTTCTTTGAGATATTACTTGCAGTATCTCATGCAGAATTTCACTATCCAGTTATGACTTTTAGCTATATATAAGTAAAATTGTCTAGCATTTTCAGTTCAAAGTGTTTGTTATTTTAAACAATAAATAATATGCATGTACGTTGGACTCTTATTAATTTCAAGTCGACCAGCCATCTTAAAATGTTTTATATTTATCTTATTTCTGAAGTCACGGATGTATTAATTCTATAGGAGCTGTGAACAATTACAGTGAGTAAATGAAAGGAGTCTATTTCAGTATGGCAGGAAATACACGAAATTCTGCCGTTTTGACTGGGGAAAAAATTGTGTGCAGTTGCTTGTGCTACATTTTATTACAAATGTGATTATCACAAAGTAGAAAATACCATGAAAAGTCTGCAGAGTATTGGCTTAGTATATTGAGTTTAAATTCTTTGCTGGTGTAGTTTTCATTTTTTCCCCCGAATTAAATATGGATACCCTTTACATAAATTGAACTGAGAGGCCAGAAATAGTTTGAGCATTTCCAAACCCTTTGTGCAGTCAGTAATCCCGTTTTAAGACATGAGGTTAACAAACTGAGTGCAGTCTTCTAGGGACCATTGGTAACAAAGTTAAAAAATAAATGCAGTTTCTTAAAATTTATTTCAAATTATTAAAAATTGTTTATTATTTTTTTGGGGGGCATCATAGGCACTTGTAAAAGGCATAATGTTTGGCTGATTGTGTTTTCTGTCAAACTGTTAATTTTGGTTACTGGTTTCATTAGCACTTATCCCACAACTGTCAATATCAAGTTCCATTGCCTGGTAAAATGAAGTATCATTCAACAATGACAACCATAGTACTTGGCGATGTTGACATTTGGATGATAAAAATAATTCACTCAATAAATCACCATCTCCTTCTCGTCCAAACATTTTCAGTCTCATGGGGAATAACTACTTAAAAAAATAAAATAAAATTTTTGTTTTGTGTTTAAATTTCAAAATAAAATTTTCTATTCTCAAATCGTCTGCACACTTTAGGGGCTGTTTACTAGCTAATCGTCTCATGTGTATTGGCTGCATCATTGTTGCATTCTAAGCGAGAAATAGAGTGTGAACCAAAAAAGTCCTCTGTTTGTTCTCCCAGTGCTTACTGGCTGCAAGCTGAATGTGAAGGACAGCAACATTAGCACAGTGTTCTATGTGCTAATCAGTCCGCTAGCTGCACAGTTATTAAATTTGTTGTTCATTCTTTTTCAATCTCTCCCAAATATCTGGCAAATTCATAGTCCTTTGTCCAAAACATTTGTTCAGACATTGGCAAATTACGACTTCTTTGAATGGTCAACCACTTTATTAATGCTTCTTCAACATTCTTCTAATCTACCTTTCTCAATTTTTTTCTCATACCCACAATTTTTCTGTGAGTAGAAATAATCACGTTTTGATTTTTTTCATATGTTGCCAACAATAAGTTTGGATAAACTGTATTTGTGGCAGATATTGATTTGTCTGCTTACATTTTATTATTTTCAAATAATGTTCACCTTCTCTTCAGTGCAAAAACTTTGTTTACAGCTCATCTTGTTTGTGTTTCATATCTGTCTTGCACAGTATTTATTTAGAATATGAAAGAAAAGTGTATTGAAGATAAAAGGAATTAATGTAAAGGTGTTTTCCTCTAACTGATTGAATATGGATCCTAATATCCTAAACATGGATGATTTTGATGTTTAGTAGTTTTTCCCCCCTAAATCGCAGAATTTGGGGAAAATATATCCCCCCCCAGTCAAAGATATTCATATAGTTTGTTTTATTCGATTTTCATACTCTTAGAAGTTTGCTGTAGCAGTTTAAAATAGCATTATGTGTGTATAGGAAATGGGAAAGGATGGAAGGCTTCATTCCTCATAAGCCATGTTCTTTATAGCTGATATTGATTGTAAATAGAATATGAATAAATGTTTTGATAGCCTATGAAATAAGGGAGGAAAAGAGTACATGTCAGTCTTAATAGCCTAGCAGAATGTAGGAAAAAATGACTGTGAGCAATTTACCGCCTACAACTGATCACCAGGAATTTTATCACGTAAGCAATTTATAGCCTACAATTGATTGCTAGTATATTTATTGCCACGCAATGTGTCTAATGATCTTTGCAAGTAACTTGTCTTTTTAATTTTTTTAAAATTTATTATTTTTAATTAGAATTCTGCCTTTAAGGTGTAATAAAATAAAATAATTTAACAGGTACATTATATATTTTAATAGATACAAATTTCAAAAGCATAGGACATAATAAATCCATTTCTAAATAATATTATGCAATACAAATTATAATTCAACAGTACGTTAAATCTAAACTAATTAAAATGCTAGGTTTGTCATAACACAGCAGATGCAGTATGACAAACTGTAGTACTGTGTTAAATTGGCATATGCCTTTATTATTAAACAGCAGGTTATATTTGAACCATCGTTGAGTATGTTATAATACAGTATATTAATTAGAAATATTATGCGGTATACCTCTTAAAAAATAAAAAAAATATCGCACCACTCATGGTATGTATTAATGAGCCTTTTAATTGTTTATTGCTTTTAATTGAGCCTCCTGCCAATGTTTCAGCATCTAGTATTAGCACATGATGCTTTTGAAAAAAAAGAAAAAAGCCAAGTTCTTAAAGCTAACAAGTTCTGCGACTGACCCCAACTTCTGGTTTTGGTGATAGATCTGGTTTCATCAATTTTCTGTGCATGCAGCACAAATGCAGTCCCGTTTCCATTAGTCCCCCTTTGCATAAGTAGATAATCGTAGTATATTTTATTAGATTAAACAATCCAATGTGATTCATGTGCACAAACCTAACAAAGTCAGTTCAATCTTTTTTCTATGCTTTTCCATAAAATTCAATATGGTTCTTAAAGCAGTCTAATTAATACAAGCCATTCTAACCCTTTGCCATAATAAAATAATTCAATTGAATTTGGACTGTGTCATTATAAAATTGTGAAATATTTTACTTTAGTTAGATTGAATTAGAAGTATGTAAAATTGGGGTTGTAAGTATTGGGCATGCAGATTAGATTATTTTATTATGATAAAGCATGTAAAAAGGATTGATTCAGTCCAATCATTTTTGCCATAAATAAATTTTAAAAAAAATCCATACTAGTTCAACTCTCTAATCCAATTTGCTTCCATAATCTATGTAAAAAGGAAATTCTTATCCTTATTTTTTTGGCAGAGGCATTGAAATAGTCATTTTCTAATGTAATATATTTTGTATGTATGTTAAGTTCTGTGTTCTGTTGGGGTGTTTTGCATATCTGAATTTAACTTCCGCGTGTTTATTTATTTATTTATTATACAAGGGCTGTTCAATAAGACTAAAACTATAAAAAAATACAGAGAATACCTTTAATCGTCAATATTTACGTAGTCTTTTTCAAAGTAACTACCGCTGCATGCAATGCATTTATCCCAACATTTTGTCCACTTCTGAAATACATGTAAAAGTCCATTTTATGAGAGCTTTTTCAAAACTGCCTCTGCAGCATTTAGACATTCTTTGTTGCTTGCAAAATATTTGCCTTGTAATGGTTTCATAAGTTCAGGAAACATCTAGAAATCGAATGGAGCGAGATCAGGACTGTATGGAGAGTGCGGTAAAATCTCTACGTTGTTCTGCTCCAAAACATCCTGTATGCAACAAGCAGTATGTGGTCGGGCATTGTCATGATGCAGTAGGAAGCCATTTCGGAGCAATGGACGTTTCCTTTGAATGTGTTGTACCATTGCTCATAGGACATTCGTGTAGTACGAGCTGCTTATGGTATTACCGGGTTCAACTGCGTGTTGATACACAATTTCTTCATAATTAAAAAAAAATATATGGTCATAACTTTGCCAGCTGAGTTTACAGTTTTTGCTTTCTTGGGAGTAGGCGAAGACTGATGCTTCCATTCACTACTACTTTGTTGTTTCATGGTTGGGTCATAGTGATACAACCAAGCTTCGTCTGCTGTGATGATGTGTTTTAAGAAATTGTCACCTTCTTGTTCTAGTCTTTCTTTGCATTCTGAGCACACATCCTTTCTATGCTGCATTTGCTCAGGTGTCAACAATTTCAGAATGCATCGTGCACAAACACGTTTCAGTTGCAAATGTTCTGCCATGATTGAATGAACACTTCCTACAGAAATATTCAAGAGAGCATACACCTGACATACTGTAATTCTGCAGTCCTCTTTAATGATAACCACAGCTGTGTTAATTAATATCTCTGTGACAGACATTGAAGGTTGTTCCTCACGTTCAGTATCTTCCATATTTTGCTTTCCTTCCTTAAAAGCTTTATGCCAGCGAAAAACACTTGCCTTCGTAACGCTTCATCGTTGAAGGCTTCATGTATCATGTCAAGGTCTCCGATGCTGATTTTTGCTGAGTGCCCACAAACACGCTTTAGTTCAATCACGTGATACTCAGGAACATGAGCCTGTACACGCCATTTGTCGGTATCTTTTGTTAATACAGACAACAAACTTTTTTATGCCACAGAAATTAACATTTCGATGAGTAGTTTCGCAGCAGTAAAATTAGTCTTATTACTTACTGCACAGCCTATATATATTTTCTTATTATTACTTCAAACTTTATTTCTTGTTGCTCTTCTTTCAGTAAGCTGATCTAAAAGCTATTTTTAAATACAATATGACTACATTATGAAAGGTCTTTTCTGTTTAGTATTGCTAAATTTGTTTCAGTTGTGTTGTATAATTATTTCGTAAGAGTAATTTCATATTCAAAATTATTTAGGTTTGTTATTTTATTATCTGTTATGTTTATAGATGAATGTTGACTGTTCATGAAGATTACTACGAATGTTGCTTAGCCAATTAATAAGTTTACATAATAAGAAGGTATATTTGTTGAAGTAGTGCTTTTATATTCATAAGAGACGTATAACAGAATAGCCATGGTGGGAATGTAAATTGATTGCTTGGTACATTTTAGATTTAATGTTATTTTTTTTAAAAAAATTATATTATAAACAAATTTCACTAATTTTATCCATAAATGGCTGAATTATTAAAGCCACAAAACACTCATACTGTATTGCAGATTCTGTTTCCAACAAGTGGCTGTCTGCGTATAATTTTTGTGGTTTTCCTGATGCATAATGCGAGTGTAAACTGCTTTCTTTCAGAAAGATCCAGCTCAAGCATCTATTCTGTTAGATAGTTCTTTGCTTTGCCATACATAATGCTTTTGTCTAACTTCATATATTTAAGGTTACTGTTAAAAAATTTCGCACTTTATGACAATATTTTTCAATTTTTAGAATATAATTTTGTGTGTATTTTCTTATTTTATTTATATAGACGTCTTCAATCAGCAGCATCACAGATTCTACTATGTCATTGAATATAATTACAGTTACATTGAACTTAGGTATGGACTTTTTATGCTTTTTATTTTTATGTGGGGAAAAAAATTTAAATTGGTTTTGAATCTCTGTATTTTTGCTGATTTTTGTTTTATTTTATTCAGTTCAAATATTTTTAAGCATGCATTTCTTACCTTTTAAATGTTATTGCATGAAGTTTTAGATTTGTGTGACATCATTAAAACGGATGCAATTTAATACTACAAGAGGGTATTTTATTTTTGGTGCTTAAGATATTCCTTCTTAATAGCTATTCTCAAAGAATATTGATACTTCTCACCCAAAAATATTTTTTATATGCTTTTAAACTTTAAAGCGACTGAATGCTTGTAGCTTATTACTTCTTGAGGTTACTTGCCTATCTTCAGTTATAAGAAAGCAGTTTATAATTTTAATAATCCGGTAATAACACACATTCATAAATCCGGAATTTATTGTTTTTCTGTTTGTGATATTTGCTAATTATCTGTACTTTCAAAATTTTCCTTTGTAATCATAATACATATATTGCATCTTGATTTTAAATAGCATTTTGCGTTTTCTTGTCTGTATCTTTATGTAATAATTTCCATCTAACAAATTTAATCTCGTGTATGATATGATAGTTATGATTGATTTATAGTTGTGAATTTAATATTTGGAGCGAACACATTATGTTGTATACTTATGTATATGTAGCAATGGTAAATTCTCTGTTATGTAAAATTTTGCAGATACTGTGAACTTCCTAGGCATTAGTATAGTTGGACAATCAAATAAAGGAGGAGATGGTGGTATTTATGTTGGTTCAATAATGAAAGGGTGAGCATAATTTTTTTCTCTTAATGTAAGTAATCATAAATTTCTCCTCAGATTTTCTCTGCAATTTGTTTATTATCAGATATGATAGACATTATTGATATTTAATGACCATTCTTTAATAAAATACTGTGACGAATGATTTATTTTCTAATAAGCATTTTACATTTCAGTACGTTATAGAACTTAAGAAATAATATTTTCATCCATACAGATTCCCTCGGGGGATCATTTAGTGAGTAGTCACAAAAAGCTCTTTTATTTTCTTACTTTAGCTCTTTTTTTTTTATTTTGCCTCTTTTATTAGCGTATAATTTTCCCTTTCTTCCTTATGGTTTCCTTGTTGGAGATCTGGGTTCAAAGTGAGATACTGTTACAGAACTTTTGTCTCTGTCTACTTATGAGGAGAAAACTGTCAACACATTTGCCATGTATGGAGACCTCTAAGTCTGGAAAGGAAAATCTTTTTTAGTTGAAGGTAGAGGAACTGTAACCAACACATTGGCTGTCCCAGCTAATGTGAATTGGCCGGTCACTTGTCTTTAGTGTTAGTGCCTTAGTGCCGGTGTCGTTAGTGCCTTGCTTAAGTTCCTGCTTTCAAGAGAGCTGATTGTGAGACTAGCTCTGATACAGGAATCTGTTTTCCCTTTTTGGGTTTTATGGTGAATGGAATCAGTGGGTCCAGATCTTTTATTTTTTCCTAAAAATTCAAACCAAGGTAGAAAATCATATTGCGTCTTAATTTAAAAAAAAAGTAAAGGTAAACATAAATGTCAATAAAGAAAAATTCCACCATGCTTCCTTGTCTTCAACAACACCACAGGTGATTTAAAAAAATGTCACTATACCTAATACACAGATACAAAAGATCTTTTGTCATGAAGCCAAATAAATAAAGCAGACATATTTTTCCAGTATGCTAATAAAAACTGTCTCTTCAAATCAATTTGTTACCCGCTTGGATTAAGGAAACATTAGTTTTGCATAACAGATCACTGAATTACAATCATGATGTTATTTCTGAGATCAACTTCTTCGTATCAGAAGAGGATATCGTATCAGAGCTGCCTGACGAAAATGTTTGCACTGCTAGGCAGATCAATATGTGCAACGAAAATTAGTTTATGAATATAAAACATGTAACTTCTGACTTTCCACTTGCTTGATCTTCTGAAAAGTATTAAAGCTAGGTAGTTTACTTTGTAAGATGTTGCATTTCAAATTTTTGCGGCGTTGTGGCCATTAGAAGCTATCCTATCATGGCAAACTCTTATGTACACATTTTTTGTGGAAGTCCATGACAGTGAAAATTGTACTGTGCAGCTACTGTGTGTAAACCATAAAGGGGAGCACACAGCATTTTTTTGACTATGCCAAAATGGAAATCAGATGAGGAAATACAGATTGTTCAAAATAACTGAAATTATTTTGCATAGGAAAGCAAGTGGCAGAGGAGCAGCCATGTGAAATTTTGTCATAGCAGCAAATAGCTGAAACTCATAGGTATCCAAACTATTTTAAATATACAAAAGAATTAGACAACCCCAAATTTAGAGGTAAAAGCTGTGCAAAAGCCAACTGAAAATACTTTAAATAAGCTAGAAATAAAAAGCACTGAAAGAGAAAATTAAAATCCCAAAAAGAAAATCATGTAATTTTTCAGGGAGTGTAAGTTCTTTTGGTACTTTTTGTTCTGAAAATGTAGATTCTTAGATGAAAGTGAAAGAAAGGACTAGATATCCCCAAACATCTACTTTCATGTGAAACCAAGAAACATACCAGAAAAATAAGCATCTTGCATGTAATAGCTAACCTCATTTAATTAAATTGTGCACTTTTTCCAAAAGCTTGTTAGCACTAAAATCTGATCAATTCCCATCATCCTTGACAGTACAAAAAGCTCTTCTGAAATCAGAGCAGCAAGCTAAGTTTTCATTCACCAGGTGTAGGTTCGTGTAGGTGAGCATGAAAGTGGAAGCTCCATCACCTCGCTTGATTATCCTGCCAATTTGTTTCTTTGAACAAGCCATTGCCGTATATGTAAATATATAAACATTAGTTTATTCATCCTGAAGTATTGTTGCATGTATGTTAAGTTTCTGATCTAAATTTTTACCCTGATATTTCAAAAGTACTTCCTGTATTCAGTATTTTTTAGTTCAGTTTATATTTATATTTATGTAATTAGTTCTCCCTGAGAGTTATTAATAATGCAGTACATATTACAGCACATTTCATGTGTTGAATAAAATGTGTTTAGTTTGTAAGAACAGAGAAATTGAGTTGTGAACAGAGAAATTGAGTTGGGAAATACAAATACAACTGTGTCATGAATAGCATTTGCACTTCTGCAGCTGAAGATGAAAGTTCTTTATTTAAACTTTTGAAACTAGTCCTCCAAATTTATGAATATTATGCTGATTCTTGTTGTTTTAACTTCTCCAATAATAACTGAAATCATGAAATACATTTTTATTACCCTCTGTGTAAGTCATTAATTTATTTACTTTTCGATTAGTGCTTTTATAGGGGGTAATTTTTTTTTTTTTTTTTTTTATAAATCAACACAGAAAGTGCTGCATTTAAATTTATGTTATTAACTGTTCCAGTTTATATGAATGTGTTTTAAGGCTGTATAATCTAATTTGCTTTTATTATTATACTAATTATATACTCTTTTTTTTTAAATAATTGATTATTATACTTGTTATATACTTTTTTTTTTTTTTTTTACTCTGTGAATATTTTTAATCTTAAATAATTAGTCTTTTTCTCATCGTATTTTCATTGTAAAAAAAGTCTTTAATTATAATTATAGAGGAGCTGTTGCCTTAGATGGTAGGATAGAACCTGGTGATATGATTTTACAAGTTAATGACATAAATTTTGAAAACATGAGCAATGATGATGCAGTGAGAGTCCTGCGAGAAGCTGTGCAAAAACCCGGGTAAATTTTCCTATTTGTCTGCTATAACATGTTTAGCTCCTTCCTTTCCAGTCAATTTTAGCCATACATGTATAGCTTAAGCAGTATGTAAGTAGTTATCTAGAAACTAAGCAGAAATATAATTTCAGGTGTTTACTTCGAAAAGTTGTGATAATAAAGTAATCTTTCAGCAAGTTTTTTTTTATGAACTTCTTGATCTTCTTTAATATGTGTGTTTCTTGTCTTATGAAGTTCTTGATTCTCTCTCATATTTTTTTCCATCTTCTTTTATTTGATTATTTTTTTATTTCATGTTTGTAAACAATATATTATATAGTAACAGCTGTGTTAAAAATTAAATTTGATTGTACATGCTGTTGTTGTTTTTCATAAGAATCTTTCCTCAGAAAACATATTATGTATTTTCTCTGGTATTCATGAGTAACATTCATTTTGGCTGTTTTACACTGAAGTGACAAAAGTCATGGGATACCTCCTACCTAATATTTTGTCGGTCCTCCTTTTGCCCGGCAAAGTGCAGCAACTCGACGTGGCATGGACCCAACAAGTCGTGAT
Organism: Stegodyphus dumicola; assembly: GCF_044657685.1. Classification (NCBI taxonomy): domain Eukaryota; kingdom Metazoa; phylum Arthropoda; class Arachnida; order Araneae; family Eresidae; genus Stegodyphus; species Stegodyphus dumicola. Next base: position 21,788,462 of record NC_140772.1, read on the forward strand.
CGTGAAGTCCCCTGCAGGAATATTGAGCCATGCTGTCTCTATAGGCATCCATAATTACGAAAGTGTTGACTGTGCAGGGTTTTGGGCACGAACTGACCTCTCTGATGTCCCATAAATGTTCGATGGGATTCATGTCGGCCGATCTAGGTGGCCAGATCATTCGCTGGAATTGTCCAGAATGTTCTTCTAACCAATCGCGAACAATTGTGGCCCGGTGACATGGCGCATTGTCATCCATAAAAATCCCATCGTTGTTTGAGTACGTGAAGTCCATGAATGGCTGTAAGTGATCTCCAAGTAGCTGAAGGTATCCATTTCCAGTCAATGATCGGTTCAGTTGCATCAGAGGACCGAGTCCATGCCATGTAAAAACAGCCCAGACCATTATAGAACCACCACCAGCTTGAACAGTGCCTTGTTGACAACTTGGGTCCATGGCTTCGTGGGGTCTGCGCCACACTCGAACCCTACCATCAGCTTTTACCAACTGAAATCGTGACTCATTTGACCAAGCCACAGTTTTCCATTCGTTTAGGGACCAACCGATATGCTCACAAGCCCACGAATGTCACTGCAGGCAATGTCGTGCTGTCAGTAAAGGCACTCGAGTCGGTCTTCTGCTGGCATAGCCAAAGGAAGACAAATTTCGCCGCACTGGCCTATCGGACACGTCCCTCGTACGTCCCACATTGATTTCTGCGGTTATTTGACGCAGTGTTGCTTGTCTGTGAACATTGACAACTCTACGCAGACGTCGCTGGTCTCGGACGTTAAGTGCAGGTGGTCGGCACTGCGCTGTCCATGGTGGGATGTTATACCTGAAATTAGATACTCTCGACACACTCTTGACACTGTGGATCTCGGAATGTTGAATTCCCTAACGATATCCGAAATGGAATGACCCATGCGTCTAGCTTCAACCACCATTCAGCGTTCAAAGTCTGTTAATTCTCGTCGTGCGGCCATAATCACGTCAAAGCCTGAATAACTTGAACATGAATAACTTGAACACAAATGAAAGCCCTGCCAAAGCACTTCGCATTTATACATTTCCTACGCGATATTACTGCCAATATACAGATACAGATATTTGCATATTGCTGTCCCATGACTTTTGTCACTTCAGTGTATATCACAAACTAAGTTGATGTTGGCCTGGCTAGGCTTTTGTGTTTAATAAGGGAATGAATAAGTCTTATCTTGCACTTGTTGATTTCGCTTCTACGGTACATGATGAACTATATTTGGACTGCCTTAAATACCTCCAGCTCTTTTTTTTGGGGGGGGCATGTGAGTGGGAGGGGGTAGTCAAACTGACTTAATAGTGATTTTTAAAATATGTATATATATATTTAAACACCCACTAAAAGTAAGAAATTTAGAACCAAATTCACAGACATGAAAGAAATGAAATTCATTATCGGTAAAATCAAAAATTTCCATAAATATGTAAAAAATCAACCTATTGTCACCTAAACAGAAAAATTGCAAACTACAGATATGCAAATACAAAAAATTTAACAATAGTTGATATAAGATATATATGAAAATAATAAATGATACATATTTTTAATAAAAAGAAACAAATAATAAAGGCGAACGAACGGGCTGGCTGCATGGACGTTTTCGTGGTTCTCCCCATGTGTAATGTGTATAATAAATAAACCAAACTAAACAAATAATAAATTTTAAAATATGTACAAAAATGGTAAATACGTATTTTTTGTATTTCACATACCTGTAGTTTACGAGAGTTTTTCTGTTTTGGTGACAGTAGGTTAATTTTTTGCATATTTATGGGAATTTTGAATTTCACTGACATTGAATTTTATTTCTTTCATGTCTTTGTGAATTTGGTTCTAAATTTCTCACTTTTTATCTATAAATGAATAATTTTTCAGCAGCATATTGCATGGAAATAATATTGAGATCATTTTGTTTTAAATTAAAAAAATTATCATTATATATCAGAATCTAAATAATAATACATAAAATCTGCATAAACCTCTACACTGAGTGAGTACATGACAAAAGGAGGCGTAAAAGAAAGAATCAACATAAAGCTAACTAAAATAAAATTTAAAAAAATTAAAATTTAAATAAAATCTTCATTAAAATATGTGGAATTATTGTAAGTTTTAAATATAAATGTTTGAAGAAGTTTTGTAATTTAATGCCGGTAATGTTATAAATTTTATGAAGTGGAGTTTATTCTCGTATTTGTTGTATAATTATGGTAAATATTGAATTTTTTGTAATAATAATGCATGCTGCATACAGATCTGTTTTGTTCATAGAGTGATATTACAAAAATAAGTTTGGGCATAGATAATTACTTGAATTTCTTCAAGCTGATATTTACCCAATAAGTTATTTTTCCTGCCTTCTTAGCATGCCTTCGTGGTGTACTATTCAAGAGGTCCATGGTTCAAGTCCCGTTGAGGGCATTGCACATTTTTCTTATCTCTTGCCATTGAAATAACCCAATGTTTCTACAGTGGCGCCTACCACCAGGATTTGGTGATTGGTTGCCCTAATTTCCATTCGTCCTTTAAAAGGGAGGTATATAAGGTATTTCTCCCGCCTTAGCATGCCTTCGTGGTGTAGTGGTGAGCACACTTGTCGCGTATTCGAGAGGTCCATGGTTCGAGTCCCGGCAAGAGCATTGCTCATTTTTCATCTCTCCAGCTTCAAAATAACCTAAATGTCTCTATAACCCGTTTTCTGATAGGTCCTTAATTTTTTTTGGTAAATTTTTCTTAAAAGTACTTAATTTCCATGTGTATGAACTCTGTGTTAAATAAATAAGATGAAATGAATAGTATATTGTTCTTTGAAGCTTGCCTGTAGCTGTTGTCTTTAAACTATTCTCTTTTTATCTACACTACATAGCACATGAATTTTCCATTGCTGGAAACAATAGTAATTATATTTACACTCGTTTTCGTGTATGAGATTTTTAAGTAGTGCCATCATTTCATCTTAATTACAGCCTAAAAATGCATTTCTTTTAATGCGGTAAAAAAAAAAAAACTAAAAGCCACATGATACTCAGTGTGGTAATATAGAAAAACAGGCCAAAATCACATGGTGGATAAGATGACCCAGTAACTGAGATTTGGTATATTGTCATGGTGAAGATTCTGCACAATGTTCTTTCACAACAAAGCTTTTCTTCTTCACTTATGGTTTAATTTGGTCAGAATTTTGAGGTGATTCTGCTAATTCCTTGTTTTACTTGGAGGTACGCATTTTAGTATAACCAAGCCATTAATGTGAAAGAAAATGTCTTAACATTGCTATCACTTTTAATTTATTCTTCTTTTTCTTTCAATAATGTGAAAGTTTCCTGGTGTATTCTCTCAAGTTTGTACTGAAAAATCTTTATTTTGTTGTATATGATGATCCTTTTCTTAGCAAATCCTATTCAGTGATGTGAATGCAAATGCATTTCCGGACATCTTTTGTATTCCTGTCTGAAATTTTGGGAGACTGCTGTTTTACCACTGACTTTTTACGTGTACAATTGGCTGCATAAGCTTTGTTGTGCAATCTCTTTGTAACTGTGCATCATGTCTTCTTCATCTAAATGTTAAATCAGTGATTGTTGTGAACATTTTCATAGTTTTTTTAATCCTTTGATTGATTTTTCCTGTAGCAAGCAAGCTGGTCATTCATCCTCTTAATTTGTTTACTTTTTTGTTGTTTCATTTTCTTTTGGTAAATTGTTAGTATTTTTCAAGTACACGTGCATGTAATATAACATTATTGCCATATAATTTCAGTAAAAGTTTCAGACTTTTAGAATTTTTTCATACTTGCAATAAATTCTAGGTTAATGTTCTGCGTGGATTTTCTACAAGTAGAAGTTGCATCCTTTCCCTCTGCTTCCAGTAATTCATATTAACTTACCATGAATGTGCTATTCAATGCTAAATAAGGGGTTGCTGTCTCATTATTTAACGGCTGTATTCCAAATATTAGTTGGTTCTTGACAAGCCCCTGAAGATATATGTACTGGAAAATAAAAACTTTTTTGGAAGGTATCTTTACACAGAAATATTAATTGCATTAGCTTTGTTAGCTAAAATATTATAAATTCATTTTTTTCCTTCTGTATTACTAAATTATTGTATGAAGTGTGAAACAGTTATTGCTATTTGCTGAATTAATTTTATGAATTCAAATTTTAGTCCAATTAAACTGGTGGTTGCAAAATGTTGGGATCCAAACCCAACTGGCTATTTCACTATTCCTCGCACAGAGCCAGTTCGTCCAATAGACCCTGGTGCATGGGTTGCGCACATCGAAGCCACACGAGGTAAGATCTTAAAATATGTGTATGGTGATTAAAATTATGTTTCTTGAAAGCATATTAAAGCCACACAAAATTAGAGATAAAAATTCAAATATGTATCTGAATAAATAAAAAAGAAATAAATAATTGACATTCTTTTAATGGTAAAAGTTTGCAATTGGGTGCCCCTTGTTTATTGGCGATTCTTTTTTGACACCAGAGAGGCACAATTTCAAGATGGCTGCTACACAAAACCAAAATAAGAAGTCAAAGAATTGCACAAGATCTGTGTCCATGTACACATTGATCTGTTTTTACTTAAAAAAACATCCTAGAACTGCACAAACTAGGCATTGTACACTGCCTTAAATATGTCCATGTAACGCATCAATCTATTTTCATTTAAATAAAATCGGGAAGCTAAAACAAAGTTAAAACTATCGTGGTAACCAGAAGTGAGGTTTCATCGCCAAAATTTTTAAAAATTGTCTCCAATCGAAGGGGCACTCAATTCTACACTAGAACCCTTTTAATATTTAAAATTAAGTAAAACAGCATAGCAACTTGTCATAGATCTTAATTAAAAAAAAAAAAAAAAAAAAAAAAAAACTTTATCAAATCCAATCTTTCTGTTTTGTCAAGAGGGGAAGGGAACTCTGATTAAAATCTGTACCAAGCACTTTCTGTTTTGCCTAATTTTAAGTTTTGCTTTCTCTTCTCTCTTGATTCATTTTAATGCTTGTTCTCTTTGTATGTTTCATTTCATATGTGTAAGTATTTATTTTATCCATTTCTTTTCAAAATACTTTAAGAATCCAATATCCACACAGGTATTTTCATTTTGTAGGCTTTAATGTATTTGTTTGCATGAAATGCATATAGAGCATTTCATTTCATATTTTCTGCAATAAGGAGTTAGAAAGTGCAAGAGAAAAATAAATGCTATTTATTTCTGGAGGTTTTTATGTTACTTTACTTTGCTAATGTAAGTTTTGTGTCAATACCTGCTTTTATTAAAAAAAAACTGGAAACCGAACCTGAAATTTGAATGGTACTTATAGTATTAAAATAATATTGTTACACATGTTAAACTATTTGACGTTGCACTAAAGTGAAAGTTTTTTCAGTTGGCCGATCTATTTCATCATACAGAATTCAAATGAATAACCTGATGTTCATCTTCTTTTACTGCATTTTTTGCAGTTTCACATAGGGTTGCAGTACTATTGATATCCAGATTTGTGGGAGATAGAAAGGTAGTTCCCTATTATAACATGAATTTATAGAAATGGCTGTAATTTCTATGATTTTAAGGTTTTTATGCAAATGTTTATTGTTGGTTTTAACTTTTTCCCATTCTATGGAACCTATATAGAAGGGTTCTATATAATATATTCCTCCATATTTGACTGAACCAACACCCGACCTGGGTTTAATTTAGTTAACTCCATTACCATCAACTACAAGATATCACATATAATTTATGAATAAATTTTAATCACAAGAATTTCTAATAAACATACAGAGATAAGAAAATTTATAATTTATTCTACCTGACCACTTGTGAAGGTCAGATTTAAAATATGCAATGCAAAATTTACCAGTCACCTGAATTTAGCTTAAATACAAGCTTTCTTCAAACTACTGTAAATTCAAACAATTTAACCAAAAATCTGCAAGGTGCTGCAAGATTTTCTTAATACTGTGACTGTTTTGCACAGGCACTACACTATAATTCAGTAAACTCAGGAACAATGGACTGTATTATATCTCGCTTTAATTCTCATTAATTTACATAGTTCATGGCCACTCGAAGCCACGAATTCTCTCACACGCTCTTCGCTCACAATCTCATGTCACGAACTCCAAGAGCTCAAGACGCATGCGCCGACGCTAGTTATGAAATGCGCGCGCAGGCGCAACATACCGCCCGCCTTGACATGATGTAATCATTCAAAATTAAATCTTACAATAAAAAATTACACAGAGTGACAATACGAAATACAGGTAAATAATTGTAAATATCAAATAATAACATCAAAAAATCAAACTACTATAATAAGAAAATACAATAATTAATTACAAACATACTTTTTGTTTAATTTGGCATAGGTAAAAGACAAATTTTATTAATTGATCGCTTAAAAATACCTCCTTTCGTTTTCACTGAAACTACTCTAACCTTATTGTCTTTACCTAAGAATATCTCTACGATTCTGCCAAGAGGCCAGTTACATACAGGAACATTATCAGTCTTTAAAATTACCATAGTTCCAACCTTGACATTGTCTTTTTCAAAGAACCATTTAGTTCTTCCTTGCATTGCACTCAAATAGTTATTTCTCCAATACTTCCAAATTGTTTGTACTATTTTAGTCAATTTTTGCCAGCTCTTTAATCTATTATCGTTAACGTTTAAAATATTAGGTTCTGCAATAGCCGTGATAGGTCTGCCTATCAGGTGGTGTATTTCAACGGTGTATTTAATTATGGCAAAGCACACTAGGGCTATCTGCCTAAGAGGAGGGATGCCTTTCGTGGAGGACTTTCTAAGGGAAACTGGCTCGTATACACGTTACACATGGGGAAAACCACGAAAACACCCACTGCCTATCAGGAAGTGGCCTGGTGTCAAGATATCAAAATCCTCTGGTTCGGATGATAAAGGTTGCAAGGGCCTAGAATTCAAAATGCCTTCAATTTGAGCAATTACTGTAAGAAACTCCTCATAGGTTAGTTTCAAATTGCCTACTACGCGTTTCAAATGAAACTTAACAGATTTGACACCTGCCTCCCAAAGACCTCCATGATTGGGAGCTCTAGGGGGAATGAACGACCAATCAATACTCTCACTCGATAAATAATTACCTAATTCATCATCTGGTTTGCTGACTAGCTTATTCAATTTCTTTAATTCTGCGTTGCTACCAACAAAATTGGTTGCGTTATCTGAAAATATGTGTGCACACTTGCCTCTCCTGCTGAAAAAACGCTTTAAGGTTGCAATAAATGCTTGACTAGACAGGTCTGTTACCAACTCAAGATGACAAGCTTTGGTAACAAAACAAACGAAAATGCACACATACACCTTGTTAAGGCGACCTTTTCTCTGATGTAGGTATTTTATAAAATAAGGACCAAAAAATTCAACTCCAACACAATTGAATGGAAAATTCGGGCTGACTCTTTCTTGAGGGAGTTGACCCATAAGTTGTTGACAGGGCACTGGTTTTGCTTTGAAACATACGACACACTCATGTACTATTTTTCTACAAGTGTTGCGCCCGTTTAAGGGCCAAAACCCTTGTCTAACAATAGACAGTAAGCCTTGTGGACCAATATGCATGTATTTCTTATGAAACATCACAATAATTAGATTAGTCAACTTATGATTCTTTGGTAAGATTATAGGAAATTTTCTATCAAAATTCAACTTACAATTAGCTAATCTGCCTCCAACTCTTAAAATTCCATATTGATCTAAAAATGGAAAAACACTTCTTACCTTGCTATCTGGAGGTACCTTACCCTCCTTTTCAAGGCTTGAGATTTCTTTTTTAAATTCACTATCTTGAATTAGCTTAATCAGTTTAAGTTCAGCTATTTTTAATTCTGAGCTCTGAAGAGGACCTGAAACCTTATCCTTCCCCTTGCAGTTGCTTACAAACCTAAAAATAAAACTTAAAACACGAATAATTTTAGTGTAATTGTTACTTAAATTTAAGAAATCCTCAATGAAAGGGTTAGCTTTCACATTAAGAAAAATATTAGAGTCACTAAGGATTTTAAGTTCGTCTGGAAAGTCCTTCATAATGACTTCCACCGGAATCTCTCTATTTGGATAGTCGTCGTATCTCAGGAACAGAGGGCCTTTCCACCACATATCATTTTGTAGAAGTTTACTGGGATTCAAACCTCGGGATATAAGGTCACTCGGATTCTCCTTTGATGACACATGACGCCATTGATGACCATTAGTCGACTCTTGAATTGTTGCCACTCGATTTGCAACAAATTTCTTCAACTGGTAAGGCTCCTTTTGTATCCATGAAAGCACGATCATGGAGTCACTCCACAGATAAACGTTGTTCACAGAAATCTCTAATGCAGATATTACTCTAACCATCAACCTTGCAAGTAGGACTGCCGCACAAAGCTCCAGTCTCGGAATAGTAACTCGTTTAATAGGCGAGACTCTGGATTTACTGGTCACTAGTCTTGTCTTCACTTCACCATCTCTCGAACGGCACTTGCAATATATGGTTGCTCCGTATGCTACCTCAGAGGCATCTGCAAATCCATGAAGTTCCACATAGTCTACTTCTGCAATAAGAATAAACCTTTCAATTTCTATTTTACTTAAAACTTCCAGTTCAGTAGAGAACTTCTTCCATTCATCAGCTTCATTTTTTGGTAGTGATTCATCCCAATTCAGCTTTAACAACCACAACCGTTGGAGGAATATTTTGGCTTTACTTATGATTGGCCTTAGTAAACCAATCGGGTCAAACAATCTTGCAATTGTGGACAATATTTGTCGTTTGGTAACAACTATGTCATTATCGAGTTTCACTCTAAAACAGAAACAGTCTCTTCTAGACCTCCACTCCAAGTGTTGTAGATTCTGCTTCATTAGGAAAGGAATAGGAGTGATCTTCTTCCGCAAGTTCAGCATGATTACTGCACCACTTGTGCAGTGTCATTCCTGCACTCTTCAGTATTGCAGTTAACTGAGATTTAAGTTCCTTAGCTGTACTCAAAGATTCCGCTCCACTAAGCACATCATCCATATAAAAGTTTTTAAGTAAGACTGGCGCAGCTAATGGAAATTTTGGACCTTCATCAATCGACAATTGTTTAAGAGTTCTCATAGCTAAGTATGGCGCACTAACTGTACCGTAAGTCACGGTATTAAGCTCGTAGATTTTCACAGGTGCATCATTTTCTTTTTTCCACAGGATTCGCTGCAAGCATCTCTGTTCAGGGTTAATTTTAATCATTCTATACATTCTTCTAATATCCGCCGTAAATGCGAATGGGTACTTTCTAAATCTAAGCATGATTGAAAAGAGATCATCTTGAATAACCCCTCCATTACGTTGTAAAGAATTTAGCGAAATTCCATTTGATGTTAAATACGATGCATTAAACACTGTTCTCAATTTAGTTGTTGTTTTTTGAGGTCGGTATATCCCATGATGTGGCATATAGTACACTACCCTAGGCTCATTTTTCTCTTTAACCTCAGTCATATGCCCTAGCTCTTCATATTCCTTTAAAAAATCCTGATACAGACTCAAATATTCAGGGTCTTTAACTAATCTTTTCCATAGGGAATTTAATCTCTCAAGGGCAACATCCTTTGAATTTCCTAAGCAAATAGGATCTTCGTTTAGTGGCATTGTTACAATGTATCTCCCTTTTTCATCCCGCTTATGAGTTTGCACATAATGTTCTTCACATATTGCTGTTTCTTTATTTTTTGGAATGGCTATTTCAACATTCTCTATTTCCCAAAATTTTCTCATTGTTTGTTCTAAGTCATTAGATGTTTTCATTAACCCACAATGTACGCGGCTCTGTTCTTCTGATGTAACGCTTCCCGACACTATAAACCCGAACACGCTGTTTTGTAAAATAAGACTCGAGTTTTCATATCGAATTTGTTCAGATTTTAATATCTCAAAGAAAACCTCAGCTTCTAAAAGCATCTCTATACGTTCTGGAACATCAAAATTCTCATCAGCTAATTTTATGTTACAAAAATCCTGCATTTTAATATCAATTTTCCTTGAAGGAATCAAATCTTGCGTAATTTTTGGTACTACTAATAAGTCTAAATGTTTCATGTAACTTTTATCTTTATTGCTAATGCATGCCGAAACTCTTTTTCAAATTGTAAACAAGGAATCATTTAATCCGGAAATCGCAATGTTTACCTTCTCATAATCAAAGTTGAATTTATTCGCACAGTCTCTGCTTATAAACGATGAAGTACTGCCGCCATCAAATAATGTTTTGACTGGATGTAGCTTACCCATACCATCACTAATAAAGCAAATAGCCATGCTCAGAAGAACACTTTTTCTGGATCTGTTTACACTAGTTGCTGTAAGTAGAGTATTACCGCTGTTAGGCAGAAAGTCTGGCGCTAGGGGGGAAAGCACACTGGAACTACTCGCTGTTTCGTTTTTATTTTTTTTCTTCTCTTTCGATGATTTATTTTCTACTGGAAAATGCAATGTCATGTGGTGTCTTTTCCCACAAACGGAACACGAAAACTTTGATTTGCAGTTTTTGACGGAATGGTTTAATGCTAGGCAATTAAAGCATAATTTATGACTTTTGATGATTTCAACCCGATCATTCACCGGTTGTCTCAAGAAATTTGGGCATTTTGCCAAAAAATGATTTTCCTCACAAAGAACACACTTTAATCCTTTTACGTCGGCGAGGAATACCTTTGAAACATTTCTCGACGTTTTGTAATTGTTGCGAAGTTTTTGAAAACTGTCCACACTTGCGGCAAGGGACTTTCCGCGAGATGTGAAAAATAAATCTGCTTCCTTTGCCATTTGTTGAGGCGGAAACCAACTTTCAGCTTGCCTTATAGAAATATGGGCTGACGTTTCTCGATCTAATGTTTCAAACAATTTGTCTGATATTATTAACTGCTTCAGAGTTTCAAAATCAGACACTTTCCTCAATTTTAAGTAATATTCGAAATTTGTGGTTAATCGCGACACGAACTGCACATGTACACTCATTTAGGCGTTGAGCCTTTTTAAAATTTTCTAAAACAATTTGTGGTGTAGGTTCGAATTCTTTTAGAATAATAGCTTTTACTTTTTCATAGTCACTTAGCTCCTCATCTCTAATATACACGATAATGTTCGAAGCCCGTTCCCCTAACAAGTTTAACAATATTTCCGCTTTAGATTTCTCAGGCACATTTTTTGTCGCGAAAGCTCTTTCTAAAGACGAGAAAAAATAACTCCAGTTTTCAGGTTTACTCGGAACCTTCAATGTTAGTGTTCTTATACTTTTAATAAGAGAATCTAAGGAATCGGAACTTTCTCCTTTATTTTCGTTTTGATCGTTATTAACACTTTTGGTTTCAGCTCGCAATCGAGCAATTTCCAGTTCTGTTTTACATCTCTCTAATTTAATTTGTTCTAACTGTAATACTTTAGCTTCTTCAGATTTACGATGCTCTACTATGGAATTACCCAACTCTATTACCGAATTTGGATCGGATTTAAAAGCATCACTACTTTTAATCGCTAAATTTAAATCTGTAACAGTTATCTTTTCACTTAATTCTATATTCAGTTCTAAAGCCAATAGCTTTAAATCCTCTTTAAGTGCACCTTTTATCAACATTGTACTATTAATGAAATAACACAAGATAATAAGTAATTCTTCTCAATTACTTAAATACAGTAACACAGTATATAAATTTTCTCAAAACTCTTACACGGTATCTCAAAATAACAAAATGGCACTTTATTCTTAAATCGAAACTGCTGACTTACTTGTAAATAATTCTTAATCCGTAGATCTCTGGCCCATGACGGACCACGATGTTTTGCACAGGCACTACACTATAATTCAATAAACTCAGGAACAATGGACTGTATTATATCTCGCTTTAATTCTCATTAATTTACATAGTTCATGGCCACTCGAAGCCACGAATTCTCTCACACGCTCTTCGCTCACAATCTCATGTCACAAACTCCAAGAGCTCAAGACGCATGCGCCGACGCTAGTTATGAAATGCGCGCGCAGGCGCAACAGTGACAAATTCAAGCTTTCAACTTTTCAACACCAACTCTCTTGTATAATATTCAGTTCAAGGCCGACGCTAAAGTTGCCAATAGAGAGAGTGAAACATTACATGACAAGGCAATGGGCAAGCCAAAATGTGTAATTTTAACTTTATTGTAAAACCTATTGCCACTAAATCTACCTAAATTGTATGATAAGCAAACATAATGGTGAAATGAAACAGAAAAGAAAGAATTTGCATTGTTGGCCTTTATGTTTAAACTTTGCCACAACCTAATCTCAAATGACTCTTCCTAAAATATTATTGTCTCTACCAACAGTCTTTAAGCCTTTGAGGATGTTTGTTGTCTTCCTAGTAATGGGAGGGAGACTATATGTTGCATATAATGTTTCATTACTGCTATTGTAACATTGATTGATATTGTACCTTAAGTTTTCAACTCACCCAAATTAATTTACCTTAAGTTTTCAACTCACCCAATTTAAATTAGTCTAAACAGTGTGTGCTTATTATCATAACTCTTATGGCTAAATCAACTGTGTTGCCTAGCACACAAAATGCTGTACCATGCAAATTTCTGTCGAAATGCACATGTAAAAACTTCTCAAATGATTGTGTGTGCAAGCATATTAGATGAGCACATAGGATATTTAAGTATCCAAACAATATGCAAGGCCATCAGTTTGGTGGCATTGTAGCTTAATATGCAAGTTTTCCAGCTGTTTCTGAGTGTGGTCAATGAAGACAAGGTTGACTTTATTTTACCTTTAAGACATTATTTTACCGAGTATCAGTAAATGGAAGAGTTCATATGGAGTATTTATGTCAGGCTTTCATATAGCTAGTTATCCTTGCACTCTGTAGCAGAAGAAACACAGATTGATGACACTATTCTTGCTCATTTTTTAATTTTCTCCTTGATTCATTGTCGGATTTGTCAACAATTAATTCATAAAAGAAACAGGCAGCACCATAGGGGGTCTGGTGCAAAAAGACAGACATCAGAGTGAACAAATTACTTCATTGTGTTGCACTGAACTGTGTTTTGTGTAAATCTGAGTTGTCCATGTATAGATATTTCTGGAAGTCAAGTTTTCATTTCCCACCCTATAGGATTAATTGTTTATTTTGATGGTGTTTAATGTAAATTATAGTTATAACATCTGTATTGTACATAGGAAATATATTTAAAATTCTATATTTGGAGAAGAAAATTATTATTTATTGATGTAAAAGAAAGGAAAAGTTGCATTAAAGTATGTACCATGCGAACATTTATATTTATATACATTTATCTGTAGCAACTTACAGAGAAAGAATTAAAGCTGATTTGAAGGTTTTCAAGTATTGCTAACAAAAAGGGAAATTTTCCAATTAATGGAATTTGTAAAGAAATGTGGAGAAGTAGTAATAAATGAAGATATTATAACAGAAGTTTTACATTACAATGACATAACTCCAATAATCAACTAATGGACAGCAAAATCTGTGGTATGGTTCTAATTCTAAAAAATGTTGCTACCAATACAGAAGAAAGTGAGAGGTTATTGAGAAGCAAAAAATTTTATTGATAATTTAGTAGAAATTCTCAACACAGGAATTGAAGAACTTGAACAGTTGAGCTTTGCAACCGAACAAGAAATTATGTCTGTCTGTAGAATTAAAGAGAAAACATTAGCACAAAAAACAAAGCAAATAAACTTATACTGAAAGAAATGTTTGATACAGCAAACAAATGATGTTCAGCTTTTTGCTTTTTTTTTTTTCCAATAAATTTTGATTCCATTAAGGTCGTAAATGCTTTATTATTACAGAAATCACTTTGCATATTTTTTACTTTATAATTTCTACATATCATCTTACTAGGTTTAAACTTATAATGTAATATCTGAAAAAATCCCAAATCCAGAATCTCCAGAGTCCTGATGATTCCGATCTTTCACTTAGTATCTGTTTATTTAATTTATTAATATTTCTTATTTTTATTTATCTTTTTTTGAAATCTTTCCAATTTGTTTGCTTGTAGCTCGTGTAATCTTGAAAGAAAAACTTTTATTAAATATATATTTGAAATTGGCATTAAGTGCTTTGTAGGAGAATGTATTAAATAATGAATTTTTCCCTTGTTGTCTTTCTTAAAGATTCTGGTAATTTAATTTTAGGGGAAAAAAAAAAAAAAAAACAAGAAAATTCTGTTGAATCGCCTGAACATGATTTTTTTTTTTTTTTTCCCCGTGTCCTTTTTACTGTTTTTCCAACTCTTGAAAAATACCCTTTTTAAAAGAAGTCAGATTTATTCATTAAGAAGTTATTCACGTGCTTTTTGACAGTCTCCAAAGAAGTGAATTTGAAGCCCTTTTGAGAATTTTATAGTGTCCTGAAGAAGTGAAAATCCAAGGGGGCAGACTCCAGTGAAGTGAAAATCCAAGGTGAATACTGGGCGTGACACAAAACATTCCAGCTATACTCTATAAGTCTTTGTCTGGCACTCGTCGAAATGGGAGTCAAGCACTGTCATTATGGAAGACAACAGCTCAATGATTAGTCAGTTCTATGTGCTTTACTTCAATTTCTACTTTTAAAACTGCCATTTGGGAACAGCATTCTTTTGAATTTATTGTCTAATTTGGTGTAACAATTTATAATGACTTATATTTCTAGTCTTTGTAAGGTGATGATGTACTGTACTTTTCAGAATATTTAGTCTGTCTGATTGTTACTAAACTGTGTAATAGGATTTTCAGAAATGGCTTCTTTTAATAGGTCAGGGTTGTCACGCTAACTGGAAAACGGGGAAAAATCAGAGAATTTGAAAATTGACCAAAAAAGTCAAAAAATTTAAATATTTTAGTCAAAATCTGGAGAAGTTGGGGAATTTCATAGTGTGATCTCCAAAAAACTGTTTTCGCACCAATGGTGTATGCGATCGCTTTCTTGGCGAAACATGTATCGTGTGAGCATCATTTGGACAACTGGTGTAAAGCCAGTTTTCACATTGCCAATCAGATGGTCTTTTAGAAAGGCAAAGAAAGTTTCTAGCATCTTTGGTTTCCAGTAACCTCGAGAATCCACAGAGTCGCATGTTCAGTGCATGTTGAATGAAAGTAAATTCCTCACATACTTGTATTAAAACAAAATCTTTTAAAACATTTTTTTCTTTCTTAAATACCTTATTTGTCATTTTGCAGTGAAATAAAAAAAAATTAAAATCATTCGTTTAAGGTAACCATTTAATGTACCTACCTATATTCATCAAAATACCATTGCATTTTGCAATTCAGTTTTTAATCCATAAGTAATTAACATATCATTTAATAGGTCGTCATCCTTCTAAATGTATTTATTATTAGTTAATAATACTTTCATATTCCAGGCAATTTTCTTTAGCATACTTGTGAAACTAATTATAGCAGTAATATGACATACTATTGTCCATTTGCAACACAAGTTTTACAAGCAGGCTGACTAGCATTTTTTCCCCCTTTTTAAAATAAAATAACCTAATGTGTTGAAAATGAACTTTTGGTTCTTCATTCTTAGCACTGCATTGAAAAGAAAAAAAATTATACTGCAGCAACTGCTGGAATTATGCAACTTGAGCAAAAAAGTCCATATTTGTATATCTGCTTCAGTCAAGATCATTCCTTATAAACAGTAACAAAATAATTAGAAATAAATATGGTTCAATTTGAAAAAATGCAGAACTTTTGGGTGACTCTATACTTAAAATAGGAAAAAAATAGAGAGATTGTGTTTTGATTATTTTTGAATTTGATATGCTTTTTTTTAGCAACAGAATATCCATTGAGGCCACCATCTGTTAGCACTTTGACATCAACTAGTTCATCTATTACCAGCTCAATACCAGAATCTGACAGTAAGTTTTTTTTTCACAAATTTTGATAATTCATGTAACAAATGTATAAACAAATTAAATAATGAATCTTTATTGTTTTAGGGCCATTCCAAGAAAATGCTTTAACAGTAGAATCAGACATGCTGTCCATTGTTAAAGCTATGACAAATCCTGAATCTGGTTTGGAAGTAAAAGATAGATTGTGGCTGAAACTTCTAATACCAAATTCTTTCATAGGTATAAATTGCCGAATTTTATTTCAGATCCATAAAATTGTAATAATTATGCTGTTTTTATAAACTTAGCTTTAAAATATTAAAATGAATAAACATATTTTACTTTTGATTTTAGGAGCGGATGTTGTAGACTGGCTTTTCAATCATGTGCAAGGTTTCCAAGATAGGAAGGATGCCAAAAAATATGCAACTTTGCTACTGAAGGCTGGATATATACGTCACACTGTAAATAAAATTACTTTCTCAGAGCAATGTTACTATGCCTTTGGAGATCTCACTTCAAGTAAGCTTACACTTTTTAATCTAATTTTATTAATTACTGAAATTGTTCTGAAGCAGATATTCCAAAATTTGATAGTTATTCAAAGCATATTTATGCAATAGTGAAATGGAAGCTTTGAATCAGGCTTGAGTTTATAAGATCTTGATCCAGTTTTAAAATATGGTAGCATTAAAAAAAATTGGCATTGCTTTTAATTTATTATATATTTAATTTTTTATCTATTATAATTATGTAATATATTATTATTAATGCTAAATTTTGCCTTTTAGTGTTATGAAAAAAATTAATTTGGGTCCTACGAACCTTTAAATAACATTAATTTTTTAAATACTTTTTAAATATGCAATCACTTATGAAAGATTAATGGTTTTATGAGAAACTGTGCTTAATATTTTCATTTAAAATAAAGAAGATAGCAAGACTCATGATATAATTCCAGGTACATAAAAAAATCTTATGTAAAACAAGGTATCTGAATTGAGCTCTTAAGCCATGCCAGTTAAATGCTAAATATTTACCAGTTTTTAGCTATATATGCAATAATTATGAAAGGAACAATGATGAATCTTACAGACTCATGAGAATTAGTCTTTCAATTTAATTTTATATAGTATCTTCATATAAAGAAGAACACTCTGAATTCCAAACTATTTTCATCTTCCGTGTGGATAATTAAAGAACATGATGATCAATGAAATTTAAAGCAATTTTAATACCTAGGAGACATAACTTATTATTTGTTTTATCAGTAAAATCCCATCCATTTCTAAGCTTCAAAACATGAAAGCACTATGCAATTGATGCAAAGATTTTCTTGTAAAATGAGCATTATAACAATTCTACTGCATTTGTTACTATATTCTGTACTAGACAACAAAAATGAAATTTAATAATGTAATTTTTAAGGGGAGGGTATTTAAGACTGTTAAATGCTATTCCTGGTTTTTTAGCTGTGTGCTTCATATAAGCAAAACAGAACGTGTGGCAGTTATGTTGTACTGTTTATGCTATTAAAACATTAGGGACTTCTATGTTTTGTTTTTTTAATGCTAATGTGTTTCTGTAACATTAACAAAAGAAAGCATTTCATATTTTTTTTCAGCAAAACAGTTGCCTATATAATATAATTATTTTTAACATTATATTTAGTAAAATATCCCTTATCATAAAAGTCATGTATTAAATTTACATTGTAACACTTTTATACATCTTATTTTTGTGTTAAACTGCATCTTCTTGATGGATAATTTGATTTTCTCACATGACAAATCAAGAAGATAGAGCATCTAACAGCATGTTTTATCATATTTTCCTTTGCCATGATCATATGAAAGCTTTTTTTCTTTACTTCCTGCTATGAGTATGTGTAAACAGCTCAATGTTATCAGCCACAAAGAATAAATAAATGCAGTTCAAAAGTCCTGTGAAGTTATTCATAAAATATGAAGAGACTGATATTCCTATTATTGGTCTTGATATATATATTGTTACGAAATGTACAGCGCGGTAAGATAGCTTCCCCGCAAAGCAGGTTTAGGGTTGCCACATTTGGTGAGAAATTGCCCATTTGGCGACAAAATTGGCGATATCCCATGGACGGATGGAGAACCTTCTGGAACGAATTCTTACTGGTTTAGCCCAGAATGTTCTCGAACACAAGCCGAAAGCTATATAAGCTATATAAACCCTGCAGGTCTGTAGTCAGTGAGTGTGTGTTAGTGAGTGCTTCATCGAGAGGACGAGTGTGTGTGCCTCGTCTAGAGTGCGAGTTAGTTTCGAGTTGGTGTCTCGTCTAGCGAGTCAATCCCTGCGGAGTCGATCGAGTTGACAGCCAGCCAGTGAGTGCCGAGTAGGTCGTCGAGTGCATCGAAAGAGTTTCGTAGTGTATCATGGTTAGTGCATCGTTGAGAGAGCGTGTTGAGCTCTGGGAACGACTGAACCGAAGAGTCGCGAGCTGTGCTCTGTGTGTCGTCGAGTCATTGCGAGTTGTAGCGTGGAAAGTCTCGAGAGTACGTGGAGTTCCGAGAACGACCAAGCAGAGTCAGGAGCTGTACTCTAGTGCTTTGCCGTGAAGCTGTCTCCACCGTGATAGCCTGATAACCTGGAGACTGTGTCGCTGATTGTGTCAGCATGTATATAGTAGTTCATCGATGACTGTAAACATGTTTTGGAGCTGTCCTGACAATACTGGCCAATAAAGTGGGTTTCGATACTTCATCAAGTAGTGTCATAGTTATTCACTCCAAATCCACATACGTGAAGGAAGAAAATAACGTAACAATATTTTGATGAAGGATTTGAAATCGTTGAAAACCTTTGTTTTTGTAAGCAAGGCCTCATTACTGCTTAGGCTTACAAAGCTATAATGTATAATTATATATTATTTTCCATGATCATTATTAATATTATAATGCTGATCTTCCCCCCTCTCAAATGTATTGGTTATTATGTGTGTCATTAATCATTTACAAAGGTTTCACCATGTTATATCTTGTAATTTATGAGCAATTGTTACAATTTATATTATCATTATACGTTTAATTATTGTGTATATAGTGTTCATCTGTTTATTTATTTCTATTTCATTAGATATTGCTGCTTTGAAACTAAATGAAGATGATTCTGTCAGTGAAGCTGACAGGGACACATTAGGACCTTTGCCACCTCCTTCTGGCCCATCTCCATGGGGAAATCAATTGCCTTACTCTGGTAGCTATATCCCTCAGAACACTGGGTTTTTGCCTTTGCCATTTAATTATACTAATGACAACAACAGTACCTGCAAAAACTTTGTACGTGATGGAAGTGTTCACAGTGGATCAGGTAACTAACAGCGTGATTTTTACATTAACTTGTAGTATTACTATTTTATAGAGCCTCCAGAAATATTTTTTGCACACCCTAGATTAGCCTTCATTTGAAGGATATACATATTATGTATCTGAGAATTTTCGGCATTTTAGTACCAGTTTTTTAATTTATAAATTATAGTCTTTGTATATGACTTCGTGGTTACTGGTGAAAGGGAAATTTAGCAGAAAGTTAATATCACTACTACTTATGAAAATTCTTGCTCTAAATATAGTTTCTTAAAAATGACTGTAAAATACTGTATTTAATTTATATTAACACATGTAAGGATATGTTTTTTAAAGCCTATTTATGCATTGAGGTCCAAAATTACCTTCATATGCAGAAAAATTGTAATTTTTCAAAAATTTGTAAATTACATTTTTAGACAAATGAAGGTGCAAGTCCCCTCTTCCCGTGATTTAGAGTTGACTTCTGTTTTTTGTAATTAGATCAGTCAGAGCACTGAATCCTCATTTCCACAAGGTAGGAGGCAGGCAAGGCAATTAAAAATTTTTTGACGATAGTATACAATCCTGGATAGAGGTGAGGGGTGACGTAGTTGCGACCAAAATTCTACTTCCACAGAGTGAGCTTATGAAGGCAGAAGTAAAAGATTTTTTTGTGATCAAATTGAGCTCTTTGTCTTGAAGCTAAAAATTAATTCCACTTAATTTTGCAAATAAATTGGTCATGTAAACAACATCAGTGTTGAATTGTAGCAATTTATCTTTCAGAGCTAAATCTTTACTCATGTACAGAGTCAAAGATTTCAAAGCCTATTGAGGCAGGCACCTTTGGAGAACCAACAAACCTCGGTTTGTAGAAACAAACGATTGAATTCCGTATCCTTGTCATTACCCAGCTGTTCAAATAATCGTTCATTGAGAGCATTATTGTAAATTTTGTTTACAGCAGAGATCACATATCGTAATGACTGATGTAAACGGTCGCTGAGACTTTCTGCAACTAAATGCTGTCTATGAGTCATGCAGTAATCAGCTAAAATGCTTGGTAGCTCTTTCTTCAAAAGGACAATGAACCCATGATGACGACCCATTTGTGCATGAGTTCCATTGGTGGCAATAGACATAATATTTGCAAAAGGAATACTTTTCTCTCTAAAATAATCCTTGACAGTATTTTAAATAGTACCTTTAGTATCTGCAATCAGGTTTTTTGCAAAAAGCATCTCTTGAATAATTTTTCCTTTCTTTAAAAACCGAACATATGCTAACAGTAAAGCCTCATTAGTACTTGGTAAGGTTGATTCATCATCCTGAAAAGAAAATTCGGTGGGTATCAAAAGATTGCATAAGGAATCTTCAGCATGTTTAGCCTTCTCATCAGTTTGTCATCACACTGTATCTTTGCTTAATGAGATGTGGCTAGATGGTGTAAAACCATTTCTAAATCTTCCTTGAGAACGCATAGTACAGTAAGACCCCGCTTAACGCTGTTTCGGTTTAGTGCTCTTTTATTTCAACCCAGGGATTCTCTGAAATTGTGCGCAGCGCTAAGTTTCCAAATAACATATCTGAAACAGTGTAGTTGTGTTTCTTGCTTGGTGGATGCATTTTTATCATTTAAAACATTTGTTGACATTATTGTAAGTTTAAATTTGTATAATACTATAACGATTAATACAGTGACAAATATTATGATCTTTAGTTTTTATCATGGGTGATAATAAAAAACAAGAAAAGAAAGCAACCAGAAAAAGCATTTCACTGGAAACTCAAATGCAAGTGATTAGAAGATTAGATTCTGGTGAACGTCAATCTCAAATTAGCGCTGCATTGATTTTGGCAACTTCAACAATAAAAACAATTCTTAAGAATAAAGAAAAAATACTGTCATCGGCAACTGCAACTACGTCAAGCTCTGCAACTAGAATTACCCGTTCTAGAAATAACATTATAGAGGAAATGGAAAAACGACTGTCTATATGGATTGACGACGAAATTGAACGCAATATGCCATTAAGCCAATCTATCATAATGCCTTCTTAACAAAAAGGCAGAAAATTGGAAACCCTGAATAGACTGAATGATCTGACTGAGAATTTTATTTGTTTTTAAAAGTATATGCATTTATATTGTTTTTATTTTTATTTAAAAAAATATTATTAAATTTAATGCCTAACCATTTTTATAATAATGCACCACTTAGCGAAGCTTCATGGTCTTTCAACATTATGTATATAGGCAGCCTTTTCCGAATCCACAGAAGGAAATTTGATTCACTGTGAAGTGAATGTATCCTGCTTTTCTCACTTCTGTTTTGTATGCTTGCTATATCTGAATAAGTTTTTATTTCCTCTTGTATGTGATCCACGATTTTTTCTGTGAGTGTGGGTTGGATTTCTATGAAAGTCTTAATCAGTTTCTTTGCATAACCTTCTAAATATTCACTGTTATGGAAGTTGTTTTTCAACAGATGAATATATATAGTTAACTCATTAAGTAGAAAGATTCCTAGGGAATAATCAACATTAATAACTAATGTATGTATATCCAATCCCTGTCTACTTACAACTTTTATATTCATTAATGGTCAGTAAATAAAAAAAAAAAAAAAAAAAAAAAAAATGTTGATATGTTTTTGAAAAAAAGAAAACACATTAACAGGCTAGCTATTCACAGTGTTTCTTGTGAGGAATAATCAAATTAAGTGATAGTTGTTAGTATAAAAATCCAACTTTCAAACATAAGAATCATGAGTAATGACAAATACAACAAAATTTATTGAAATTACATCCCAAATAAGCAACATTGCACTGGGCAATAATCATAAGAACTGCATTACAAATCTTAAAACTAATTCAAGACTGATTTACTCCCCCCTCCTCTTTTTTAATGCTATCAAAAGTTTACTCCTGCAGTGGCTAAACAAATAAATATCACATGTACTTTATTTTCGAAGTTAAATAGTAAAAAACTTCTTGTATTCTGTGGTTGGCAGTTCCTTGCAAAATTTTAAAAACCAGGAACCATAAAAATGGGGAAGTATATCAATTTTATTACTTTTATTCTATTTCTTCAATATATCTTTCTGATTTTTCCATTAACAACTTCGAATTTCATAAAAATGCCATCCACAACTTCTAATCCATTCTGTTTATCAAGGCATGTGCTTTGAAATTTGTGAACTATTTGAATAGTACTTAAGCTTGTTTATGTGTGTCGAGTTTCTGGAGAGAAATGAATCAAGAC
Source organism: Stegodyphus dumicola (assembly GCF_044657685.1). NCBI lineage: Eukaryota > Metazoa > Arthropoda > Arachnida > Araneae > Eresidae > Stegodyphus > Stegodyphus dumicola. The sequence goes on from NC_140772.1 coordinate 21,810,991, forward strand.
AATCAATTTAAAAATTATTATCAACTTGCAAAAAGAATTTTTCAAACTTTGTAATAATCATAGTCAGTAGTTGCATTCCAGAATGTAAGAAATTAAAAGTATAATATTAAATAGCTATGCATAAAGCTGATTCTGATGTCTCATATAGCTCATTACCAGGTTAGAGCTTGCTGTTTTTTTTTTTTTTTTTTTTTTTTTTGGGAGGAGGGGTATTAATTTAATGATATTCTCCAATTGTGGATACATTTATGCTTAGTTAAATAATCCAGTACAGGATTACTATATCAATAAATTAATTTTATTGCAAATTAGAATGAATAAAAATTTGAAAGATCATTTAGTTCTTTCATTTATAAAAATATGGATGTAGTTTATTTGCTTTTTATGTGTATAGTGTGTCAGTCAGAGTTAACATTTTACTATTTTAAATCTTTTATTTTTTAGGGGGAAGTAGCAATGGAGAATTGATTCAGGATAAGGATCGGAAATCAGGTAGTCCAGGTGGTAGTGATTCTGAAGTTGCAAGTCAAAGAAGTTGTCGCAGAATTGCCAATCCAGTTGATTGTGGAGCTGGAAGTAGTGGTAGTGATCGTAGTGCCAATACTCATGTCACGCAAGATGGTCCAAGATTGGATTCTATACCTCCTGAACTTTCTGGTAGTTCTCAGTCTTTTCGAGCAGCTATGGGAAATCCATGTGAATTTTTTGTTAATGTCATATAGTGTTGCCTTAAAAAACAAAGTATCATTAATTTTTTAAGCTTCATAAATTTTGTTGGCATTCTTGCTATTTGTGAACTATAATATTTATTTTGTCATAGAATTTTGAAAAATGCCATGTAGTATTTTTTATCTTTTTTTATAAATCTGTATGATTTTAATAAAGTTATAGATATTTTAAATATGCATGAATTATTTTTAAATCTTTATTTTATTAATTGCTTAATATTATTGTTTGTCAGCAATAGTTTAAAATATTTTCTCAAACAAAAAGGCATATTTTTTATGGTTTTCTTAATTATTCATAATTTTTGTCTCAGTTGGTTTTATCTTATTCAGAATCTCAGTTTTGTAGTTCTGATTTGGTTTTTTTTAGGAATAATATCTTTCATTCAAGAGCTTAAATGTTTAGCATAAATTAAGTGTATTCATAAATTAAATGTAAAACATACAAACTTCCAAACACAACCTTTTTTTCTCTCAAAGTTAATATTTGTAGGTTGGTTGAATGACTGCATTTAAGCATATCAGTATTGTTTGATAGAAATGCTGCATTTTATCCTTTGCAGTGATATTATGGGGCAACACAAATATTAACTTTTGTTGTTTTCATAGTTGTAATTCAAATTCTATTTGAGAAATGTGCAAAAGTGGTCATCTGAAGATTTAATAATGTATGCATTATAAGCCATTTGTAATGAAATTGCATCGTATCTGTATTTCGCATGGTCATATTATATTGACTGTGCTTGAGCTGAATTTGACTTTTCTATTCTAGAGTTCATAGTTCTTAACCGCCATATTTGTCAGTGTATTGTCATCTGACATTGTTGAAAGCATTGTAGATCATTAAATTGTAATTTAAAGCTTAGATACAGAGTTTAAATTTTCTAATTTGTAAATTTCTTTTATTTATTATATTAAAAAATTTTATTTTAAAGTACATTCAGTTTAAATTTTATAACTGGCCACTTCACTGGAATTCTGTTAAATTGAAAAATATTGGCAGAAGTTTTCTCATCTTTATCTGGAAGTATTTTAATATTTTTTTTTCCTTTTTAACATTTGGATCATTTAATTGCTTTAGTATTAGAAGGTGTCTTTTTAGATGTAGAAAGTATTTAACTTTTACTAATTATCTTAGTTGTTGATTATGTAAAATCTTAGTAAATATTTATAATTTTTAAATACTGATGTATAATGATTTATGAAAGTCCCTTGCATGATATGGTTATGTAATAGAATGATATGTTTCTTTTTGTTATACTGTATCTCGTTTGTAAAATTTACTGTTGCATTCTAAATTGAAATCTTCCCAAAGCAGTTTTCTTCTCCAGAAGATTTAAAAATACCAACCATTCGGGAGAAATAGTTATCAAAATTGAAAGCAGTTAGAATATTTATGTGACAGCACTTCAACAAAATTTTATGAATATTGAGATAGATCAAGGTAAAAGAAAATTGAAGGAAAAGTAGCTAGGCCAGATGCAGAACCTTTAGGAACTACATCATTGTATGTTAGAAAAAAATTGCCATTAAACATTGATTGTTTTTATCAGGTCTTGAGGGGAAAATATAATTTCTTTGAAAAAAAATCTGAGCAATTCTTTATAAATATTCTTTAATCTTCCTGTACACACACACACACACACTTCATATTTTAATCTTAAAATTATTAACTAACTATTAGTTGCAAATAAATTCATGTATAAGTTTATTTTCAGTTAAGACTTTTAGTAAAATTTAATTAAGAAGCTTAGCTATGTACTTGTCTAACACTTCTTAAATGATCTGTGACATTTCAAATGTTTCAACTGTCAAAAGTAAAATTTTTGTCAGATCATAAGATTAAGACCATTTGTTTAGCTGTGAAAAATTATAAAAATATCAAAAATGATAAAAATATCACAGTTTTGCTATAGTCATAATGGTTTTTCCTTTATTTTTAGGTAAAAGCATTTGAAGAATATAAATAAATGTAATACTGTATAAATAAACCACTATTTCATTAACAATATAGTTGCATTAAAACGTGAAGAATATTTCTAATGTGATGATAATTAATATATCATTGATTAAGTAATTTATTAATTTCCAGTACCATTGTTCATCATTTTTTTATCGCAAAGTCTGTCATGATCATTTTTAACTAATTATTTTACAAAGAGGAAATAGCTGTAGAAAATAAAAGAAATGCAGGAGGATAATAAAAGCATGCAGGATAATCTTGACTGAGCTTTCTACTTTTTTAAGGGAGCTGAAAAAAGTGTTGAATTTTGTCCTGAAATAATTTTAAAAATTAATATATTGTGAACATGCTAGTATGAGTGAATTATAGTTTCGAGGAATTAGGATGAAATTCAGTTGTAAATAAATATGTGTTTAAAATTAGACACTAAAAGTTTGTCTAAGGCATTTTGAGTTTATTTCACCCTCAAACAAAGAATATGTTTTATGGAGTGCAAAATGAGCCTCTTTACATCTGTTATTGCAACACTTTACATACATATGCAAAGAGATACTAGACATTTCAGGCTTCTGAAAACAAAGTCATTGTTATATTGTTCATTACAGTTGTACATTATGGGCACAAAATGAAAAGTTGACTTTGGATTAGATGAATATGTATAGCATCTGGTTAACTGGAATAATAATGAATTCATTCTTAGTTATATATTGCTATATCACTTTTTGTATTGCAGCTTTTTAGAAATTTAGCTTTATAAGTTTATTGGAATATTTTTACTAAGGTAAAAGCATTTTATAAAAAAACATTTTTCATTTATTGAATGTACCAGTAAAATAAATGCAATAAGTTCTACTTTCATATTACTGTATTTAATTTTTTAGGCTTATAATATATACAGTTATGATTTTCTTTTCTTCATAGTAAAATATTGTCCTGATTTGTGCATTAATCATTTACCAGGAAATGTGTGTAAATTTTTCTATAAAAATAAAGTAACATAGAAAATTATAAATTTTTATATGCAAACCTTTTTTTTCATGCTGCATAACATAGTTGAGGATGATATCATGGAATACCGCTTCTCTGACAAGGGCATTGTGTAACTATCAAGTCTTCAACCATGAACATTTTTGATAGGAGTTCCAAGATCCAAGTATCTGCGTGTACAGTTTAAACAGAATTTTTTTAATTATGATTCCATGATTTTTATTGTCTATTTTATATACTCTATGCATATTTATTCATTTATTGTGAACAATTTTGCAATATGTGATGTGATAAAAATTGAATTTAGAAGGAGGGAATGTTTATCATCAAGTAATTCAAGAATACTTAGTTAAATTAATATGTCTAAAGCATTTAACTTTTTAAAATTCAGGGCTCAAAATTTGACTGTTCATATATGTAGCGTATTTAATGAGCATCTGGATTGTGTTTTACTTAAAGTAAATTTTGTTACCTTTCTTTGTAAACCTTAATAATAATCATTTATTAAAACTTATGAGTTTCTCTTAGTTTATAGATTCTGAATCAATATGTATAATAATGAATATGAAATTTTATATTAGGACATTGTATATTAAAGCTTTTTTAATGCAAATTTCCAAATTTCTGTCATCAATAAAAAGTACCAGCCCTTGATCTTTGAATTGTCACTGTGATTGTTTTTTAATTAATTGAATTAAAAAAAAATCTTTTCATTTAATTTTTTAACTTTTATCTTTTGGAATAGAAATTTGCATGTACTAATATTGTTTAAAATTTTAATGGAATATGTCAAATTTGCCTTGAATGTTATTTCTTCTTAATAAAATCTGTAGGGTAGGTTAAAAAATGAGCTTATCTAAGTGCATATCTATTTATTATTTTAAGGAAATATTCAAGGGCAATTCTAAAATTTTAATGTATGAAATTTGTTTCATTGAAGTTTGTTTGATATATACATGTCAATTAAAACTCATAAAATGTGGACAAGGGCTTTATAATTTTAAAGTGAGGGGGGAAAAAAGAGTTGAAACCTTTTATATATTAAACCAGTCATGTGTAATTAAAAATTTCCTAAACAGATGTACTGTTTATAGTATTGAAATGTATTTTCATCATCAGGAATTTCTTTATATATCTTCCTAAAAACCTAAAGTGAATTTTTCGTGCTCCTTTTTTCAAATTTTATTAATTATTGTTTATTATTTCTAGATTTTAATAAGAGAATAGTTTACTGATTTAATAATTTCAGTAAGAGAATAGTTTACTGAAAAAATTACTGACTTTAAAAAGTTGTATTATCTGAAATTAAAGCAGTAAACTAAGCCAGTTTTGAAGTTTAATTCAAATGTGAAATATGAATTTAATATTATATTTTATCTAGTCATGAAATAAAGACTGGTTCTGCCCAATTAAATTACAGATGGTAATGATTTTGGAAGTAGTTGGCAAAAGTTGAACTTTACTGTCCCCTGATCAATGCAGATATATTTTCCAAAGACATCTGTGCAATTTAAATGTTTTCTAGGGGCACTGTATATATTCATACACAATTTTTTTTCAAATGCCAATCTTGCATTATTGTGTTCTGTTTGGAGATGGTATTTGAGTTTGCATAAAATACTGTGTGTGTCTTGTCTGTGTTTACATTTATTTGAAAAATTAATACTTTTTATAAAGCCCAATATACTTTGTTGCTTTTTAAGGAAAACCTGTAGGTATATGTATCTTGGAAAAAAGAAGGCATTTATATAAATAAAACATTCAAAAGTACTTGCTTTATTCATTTGCATTATATCAAACATTGATTTTTTAAAAATTATTTTCTTAAATTAAGTATATGCTACAACAGTATTGATATTAATCAGTTTGTGGCAATAATTTTGAAGACAATCCCAAGATGGGGAGAGCTGGAATTTATTTATATATTATGCTAAACTTTTTAGTGCTGGGGGGGAGTGTTTGGATGGTGAGAAATTAACATTGCTTCCAATTTTCATTCAAACAAGTTGGTAGCATGCCATATGAGTAATTGGAGCTTCGAAATACTCTTTTTTTTTTCCCCAGGGGGGGGGAATCTGTTATAAGCCATGTATGTGATGCACAATAAAGACATATTTAAAATAAGGAAAAAAATTATTTCAAAAACATAAAAGCATTATTTCAAGTTCAGAGATAAAGTTGGAAGATAACAATAAATTTTAAAAAAATAATTAATAAAATAATTAAACATAAAATTTTTACGTCAAAAGATAAGTTTTGAATTGAATAATTTAGTTATGCTTGTATAATAATTTTCCATAAGCAAAGAATGTCTTTTGTGCAGAAAGTCCTGTAGTAAATGCAGAATTGCATTACATGTCCTTTTCCATGCTACTGTCACTGCTTCTCATATACATTTTAATTTGCACAAGAGTTCTTGAATCCTCACTTAAAATAGGTAATTTAATTTGAATGGTTATGCCTTTTTCCAACACTATATTGCCAAAAAAAAAAAAAAAAAAAAAAAAAAAATGAAGATGATACTAATGCATTGAAATCTTTGCCTACCCATATACTTTGAGAAACAATTTATTAGAATAGTCTGTAGTCTGCTTTTATTCCGATAATTAAACTATTTTCGGATGTGATAGTGCTTATATGCGTCGACAAGCCCAAAATTTCAGAAATGATTAGTTCTTTCTAGCTGTTTCTTGAGACTTTTTCAGCATACTTATTTCATTCATAATCATGAGGGAGGAAGCACTGAATAATGACTCGAAGAAATTTTGTGGACACTTCATTTTGGTAACTTTTAGATCTGCATTTCCCTCAAAAACAATTTTTTCAAAATCTTGTGTCATGTCTTTCCTTATGTTCAATTTCGCTTTTATCATAATTTCTGTAATCTCTTCTTTTTACTTACCATGTCTTTGATGGAAGAAATCATCATTTTTCATCATCACTGTTAAGTTCTTGCTTTTTAAATTACCCTGATCATAGCTTGCTCTATTAGGGTCTATCTTAAAATTATGAATTTTAACTTTTACACGTATCTAGGCTTTATTACAGAAGGCTCTAATCTGCATGGTTACTTGTTCGTTACTTAATGGAGGTTCATGATCATCACATACACAGTGTGTAACTTTCTGGCAAGAAAATGCGTCATACAAACAATAATGTTACCAGTTTTTAATGAGTTAAGTGTAGCTAATGACCTGCATCTTTTTTCAGCTGATTTAGTAATAAAATTTAAGTAGTGATAAAAAATGTCCTTATTTTTAAAAGAATCCTCTTATGGGTAGAGTGCCTCTTTTTTTTTTTTTTTTAATTCATCCTTTTCGAGCTATTGTAAAAACAAAATCATTATTAGATTTATTACAGTTTTTGTTTCTGAAATATAATAAGCTTTGTTTAATGAATAAAACTAGCCTGTTTATAGAAATGCTCAGTATATAATCTTTTATACCCTGCATTTGCCAAACAACTTTTAACATTTCATGTTTTCTTTTTGAACTGATTTTGTTCATGGAAGATGTGTTGTATTGTAATATATTTTTGCAAATGCTGCTCTCTTATTTTAATAAAAAAATGTTTCGAAAATATACATTGCCCTCCAATAGTTAAGGAACAGCATGTTTTTTTTTTTGTGTCTGATTTGAGAATAAAGAAATATAGAAAACAAAAATTTAGAGGCCATGTTCACTAAACAGTTCTTAAATGAATGCGACATAGAATCTTTCTTAAGTTCAACACAAGTATGAATTTCAACAAAAAATTTCACTCTTGGCAGAGAAGTCCAGTTTTGGAGAAACAGTATATCACAGTTTTTTGAGGGAAAATGTGTTGGTAATATTATAAAAATGGGTTCTAATAAGGAATGTGTCCACCCCTAGCTGCAATACGTTGGCGGCAGTGACATTCCATGCTGTCAATTAAGTTGTCAATCAGTCATGGAAAGCAATGAGCAGACAATGGAGTAATCCTTGTTCAAGCTTACCTAACGACCTTGGAGGAGGACTTAAAGCAGCAACCTGTCTCACAAGGTAGTCACAAAGATGCTGTGTCAGATTCAGGTCAGGGGATTGAGCTGGCCATTCCATCTGCTCCAAACCATGACCCTCAAGATATTCTTCACATTGTCATCCATCAGAAGAAATCCAGGACCAATAGCAGGTGCATATGGGCGATCATATTGATCAAGGATTTCGTCTTGATCTCGCACAGATCAAAGTTCCTCCATGGAACACATGCAGGTCATTGCGACTACAGAGAGAGATCCCAGCCCAAAACATTATTCCACTACCTATGTAACTGTGTCTTTCTACAGTGTGGGATTGATTGTATCTGGTTCATTTGTTCCCTTCAGATCAGCTGGCAACCTGAATCACTCTCCAATGTGACCTGGACTCTTCTGGGAAGAGAACAGATACCCATTGTTGCCTGTTCCAAAAGACATGTTCTCCTGCCTAATATAAATGGGCACCTCTGTGTCCTCAGGTCAAGGGGATACGAACAGCTGGTAGTCTTGTGTACACACCTGTATTGTGCAGACGTCAGCGCACTATAGTAGCTGATATTTTTATGCCTGTTAGCACTAAATGATCTGCCATGAGATAAGGTAGAGTACTATTTCTCCTCCTTCGGTCCGAAAGAGCTAAATAACTGTCTCTGCGGGTGTTGTAACTCTAGGTCTGCCTGGAACATGTCTTCTAGACATAGAATCCTCGGATTCAAACTGATTCCATAGTCAGTGGACCATATGACGAGAGACATTTAGATGTCTAGCAGCATCAGTTTGTGACATCCCCATTTTCATCCATTCGATTGCCTGCCAACTCGATGAATTGAGCAAACGACTTCTCTGGGACATTTGTAAACTCTCATGGGTATTGTAAACGAAACTGCTAATAACAACTGAAGATCAACACTTGTAAACGAAACTTTCAATTTTTTCCTTTTTCCTCCAACTTCTATATAAAGTATTCATTTCTAATAAAATAAAAAAGGTGGTAGCTGTTGTTTTTGCATATATTTTCTTAAACTTTGCTACTATCATGCATATAAACTGTGAATTTAAATGTTACTGAAATTTTTATAAGGGTGAGCTTTGAAAAAAACGTGCTGTTCCTTAACTTTTGGGATTGGTATTGGATTACTCTTTTGAGCTGTTTCAAATTACCAATTTGATTTTCATTTTATGATTTTGCATATTATAAAGCAAATTATTGTGTCGTTATAATGTAAATGAAAATCTAATTTTGAATCTTATGTTAATTTAATTAATTTATTTATTATTTGATAATACATGAAGTGATGAGTATTCTAGTTTGTCAAGTTAAGGAAAGTTTAACAAATTTGGAATTATTTTTGTTGGATGATACAAAGGATTGCATTCCTTTCTCTTAACCCTTATGTCAATATAGTTTTCTCTTTTCACTTAAATACATAAAAGTACTCACAAATAAACTGTGCCAGTTGTGAAAGATTAACACTTTCATTATATTAATGTTTACTGCTATATATCTTATAATCCAGAGATTATAATTTAATCAAATTATTATCTAGCATACTGTGCAGCTTTAATGATACATATTAATTTTGAAAGTTCTTAACTTTTATATATATTTGAAAATAACTTAGTGTAAAATTTGAGTGATGTAGTATATGAGTTTAAAATCATCATATTTATTTTAATTTCACAAGCATTATTGAACTTAACAGACATGATAAAAAAGAGACTCAAAATAGTCCTCTTCCCCCCCTCCTTAATCATTACTAAATAAAAATATCCATTAAACAGGAAACTGAAGATTATTTTGCTTATTTGCACAAGAGCTGATGTGAAAGTGTATGTCAGATTTAGTTCTTTTACTAATAAGACAATATGCATTGAGTTACATTTCATGAGTAGAGCATTATGCAGTACTATTAGGAGGAATAGTGGATTGTACCATTAGCACTTAAGGACAATAATATGCTCTGACCATTATCTGATGGTATATCTATACCTAGAACCTTTATTTATATCATTAAAGTTTTTTTTTTTTTTTTTTGAATGGCGGCTATTTTCGAACTATTTTTGTCTTTTTTCTACATTTGCCACTCGTAAGGCTGAAAGTGGTGGCCATTTTGTTGAGGAGGCACCTAATAGGCAGCCACCATTATCTCCTGTGAAGCAATGGACAGTTACAACCATGCCTTCTCCGGGATTTGAACCTGGGCCCTTCGGTATCATAGGCGGCTCCCCTAACCACTGTACCATTGAGGCAGCTATATCATTAAAGTACCTTCCCTGAAGAATCCTTGATTGGCTGTGGTAATGGAAGGCCAGAGGTTGCCATATTGGAACTTTAAGGATTATGTGATAAGCAGTTATCCAAAAACATAACTATGCTGCCAAATAAATAAAGTTATGATGTAATTGCATTACATTCAGCTGATTTTGCGGTCTTTCTAAATGACTTTCCATTCTTTCTGGAGTAGTACAGTATAGCAGGTGCAGTTAATTGTTGTTCAATATTTGAATAAATCGATTTGGGGCATCTCGGTTTGATGACAAATTATTGTAGTGCCATATAAATTTACACTTGTTAAGTTTATGAATGTGCATGTGCTAAACTTAAAATGTTTAAATTTACAAAAGATAAAATTTTATGGTACTATATTCTTTGCTGATTTACTAAACAAAATTAAAGAATTAACATTTATAATTTTTTTTAAATTAGATTTTGTTGAATTGGTATCTAGATCCATTAAGTAGTATCACTTTACTGAAATTAAGATTATGTTACTACCTATTTATTAAAAGCACTAAATCGAAAATAGGGGAAAACCTGCTCATTTATTAAAAGTTACAACAGAATATATACACTTATCCCTCCTTGAAACGTATTTTCTCTTATAAGTAAAGATACTGGAACTTAGCTGAACAAAAGTTTTGATCCGTCAAGTTAGAAATAATAATTGAAACAGAGAGCTCATTCATCACGAAATGGCATCTGCGTTAACTGCTTAGTTTAAAAAAAAAAAAAAAAAAAAAAAAGAATGTATTAAGAACGAAAGCTTCGTCGAAGCAGGGGTGGCTTTCTCAGTCCGCAGAGGGAAACGAGCTATCCATCTAGAGCCTTAATATCATTTTGCACACGCACAAACAGCTTAACTATTGGATTGTTTATTTTGAGGAACAAAAATCTACGAAAATCCGAGTTTAAATTATCGCGAAAAGTTTTGTTAAAGAACGAAATTTGCAAGTTCTTTAATTTGGTACCGTATTCCTCAATTTCCTCTGCACCAGGTTATTTGACTGAGAATTTGTCTGTTCGTGACATATAGCGCCGCATTAGTCGAACTGGTTTACATTACGTCTATGAAAGCTTTCTTTCTCTACATACATATTTTTATTATGTATGTAATACGGCTGGATATTATTATTATTAAACCCTCCTTCTAGTTTTGTAAAAGATGGAAGGAACGTCTGAACAACTTGATATTTCTCAAGAGCAAAATAAAAGGAGAGGAAAGAGTATGAGTGTCGGAATTTGGTTTAAATAAAAATGAAGATACCCAGAAAAAAGGAAATTAATTTGAATCTCAAAGAAGAAAGATTCCTACAGCATCCATACGACTCACATCGACTAAAACCTGAAAGAATGAAACCAAAATGCATATTTTATGAAGACAAAATTCTGGCTATTGAGTCAGAATGTGTCGCATGTTTTTTAAAATGTCTCATTTGTCGTAAAACACATGTTTTCTGAATGTGTGATCAAATATAAGAAGTCTAGTCGGAAGAAGAAATTTCTCCCGAAAAAGATTGTTTTGCCAAATAGAAGTTCAAATTCAAGGTAATCTTTCAGATTTTCAAGGCCAGCTTTATCTCAGGTGATTAAGGGAGAATACTTGGTGTGCTGTTTGATACTGGCACACCAAGGTCATATATTTTTAAGGTATGCTGCAGGAGAGATAAAATATCCTGTAAGTCATCAAGAAACGATTAGACACTCATTGTTTAGCCGTGATTCTATTAAGAAAGAGAAGTATAACAGTTGCAAAATAAAGCAAGTAAATGGGAATTTCACTTTCAATTTTGAAGTCTTCGATTAATAAAAGTGTATTACCAATAAGTAAAGGCCTTTGGTTGGAGATCTGAAAGATGTAAGTATTGTTTAAACTGGTAGTAACACCTCTGTTAATCTGTTTAATTTTCGAGCAGATATTGGTAGGATTTTGACGGGCGAAAGGAAAATATTATCTTCAGGTTTCGTTGCATTCAAAACCCATTTCGGATGGCTGTTAATGGATAAAGTTCTACAAGTGGATTCTATATGATAAACTTTGCAATGGCTATAACATCACTATTTGGGAAGGAAATGAGAATTTCTGGCGGTTAGATGTCATTGAAATCAAGGAACACACAGAGACGACATTAAAATTAGAGCTAAAAATAGATTAAAGTTATAGAAACTTCCTAGGAACAGTAAAATTTAATCAAGATAATCGCCATGAAGTTAGTTGGCCATGGGCTGATGATAGTTCTTCTTTGCCGAATAACTTCAGCCTTGCCCATAAAAGACTTCAGATAGAGACTGTTTAAGTTTAGATCTTCATGTTGAGGCTGTTTAAGGCAAAATATAAAAATTGTACAATATCTTGAATTTAATGGATTGTATTCCATATGAATCTATCTTACTGGGAAAGAGATACAATCCTTCTGTGCTTGTAACTTAGTAATTTGTGTTTCCTGTGATCCTTTTGCCTTCAAAGTTGTAAAGATGTATACTGTATGTTGCACTAAGCCCAATTTTGAAATACATACCACTTCTAATGGTTGCCCTAGTAGGGAAGCAAATGCGGATAAACCTAATAAAACCAGTGATGTACATAACCAGACTTCACTGCCACCGCTTAACAGAGCAGATAAAACAAAAAATAGAAATGCCCAAATGAAAAATTCCACAAATAACATCTCTACAGCTTTTGTAGATTTTATGAAGAACATTCGCGAAATGAGTAACATTTTCAGTGACTATTACGTATTTGATATAAATATAATAATCATTGGCCGCATGAATGAGATTCTTACACTTCTATTGACAAAATTTTTGTTCTATTTATCATTCTGGAGGACATATTTAGAGGAAATTTATCTGGTGTAAATGGAAACTAAGTAAGTGTGATGTTGCGCTGAGAATTTAATATTTTCTATCAGCATTTAATTTCAATCTGTGGGAAATTTGCTAGCTATGTATGTACTCGTAGCTTATGTATCTGTAGTTTTTGTTTGTATGTGTGATTTTTTTTTTTTTTTTAGTTTTATTATATGCCTTATATATTTTCGTAACTGCCTTTTAGATGCCATGCTTCGTATTCTCACGTCTTTAAAGTATTGTATTATTATAGAAACATTTTGTATTTCTTGAGGGAAAAGTTAAAATTAGTGCTTCCGTCTCATTTTCCGTTCTTAACTCTGCTTTGAACTTCATTGTAATTTAACTTATTCCTAACGTGTAACTTGTAACATGATGGTACAAAGGGTGTGAGCATTGCTGCATTTACCCATAGTTTTATTCGTATTAATTGCTCTATTCGTATTACTTGCTCTATTATGTGATATAACAATAGCGATCAGTACTGATATCTAACTGAATTGCGATCAGATGATAGGTTATCTAAATTCATGGTTTTAGTTGAAACCTGACAAGGTAAAACTCAAAGATGGTAAAACTGAAGAACTCGAAAGAAAAAAGTTTGGTTGATCCAAAATTTAACTAAAAAACATAATTATTAATTTCGAATTCTGCATTTTAGTATTCAGTTCAGTTTGTTGGAATTTGGATGGTTGAATTTATTTTCGAAATTTTGCAATTTTGTTTTTTAAACTTCATTTACAAAGTGAATACAAATCAATTTTTTTTTTTTAGCCATGCTATTGCTAAGCCGCGTTTAATATGCTTCTTTCATTCTTCTTTTGGTGGGTAGTTCAACTACAACTGCTGCTAAAGTTTACATTAGTTGATTAATGGTAGTTTAGTGACGTGTTGATACCGGCCGAAAATTTAATGCATTGACATAAATATTGCTTGTAGATCAGATTTTAATGCATTGAAATAAAGCAGTTCTGTATGTTAAACAAACTTTGATTATGGCTAGTTTAACGAAAAATAGACGAACTACTTTAGAACGTATTGAGAAATTTATATCTCCTTTATATTTTACTGACATCAATATTTACGGTCGACAGTATCCGCAGAAAACAAGTTTGCCGACTTTGCTGCATTTTGATTCAAATGGCAGAGTTCCATTCAAAGAAGCTATGGAGATTGGTAATTTCACACCCACTAAAGTGGGATCATCATTTGGACCAACATGGACCACTCATTGGTTTAAGGTTCGTGTATTTTGAACCGGCTTTTTGTCTTTTTATAATAATGTTTCGTGTTATGGAAGAATAAGTAGCATTATACAGTTAATAATAAAGTTTTAAACCACCGTCTTATTGCTCTGCGATTAAAATAATATTAACTCTATACTAATAAAATATATTTTCATGGTTGTACGAAAATGTTTGTCATGATAATAAAAAAAAGGTACTATCTGAACGCATAATCTGATGTCATCATATGCTAAGCTGAAAAATTATTTCCTATTTTATCTTTATTGAAATAAAAGTTCTTCTTTGATATATATTTTGGTTGATCTTTACATTACGGTAACTTGGCGAAAATTTGGCGACCAACTCCCCTACAGCAACCCTCTATTTTTTTTTCCCCCGCCGCCATTTTGTCTTCACGAAGTAAAGACATGTTTCTTTTCTTCTTATCTACTGAACACTTCTTCCAACAATCTACTAGCCGAATTACACTTATGCTAGAAATTTTATCAAACAAAACTGCTTAATCATGACAAATATTCACTGCAAAATTCGGAAAAAGTGCACAATACCATACACCTTACGCGTTTTTCAAAATAACACATACACATAAACCATGTACACGCCGACTTATTTTTACTTAAAAAAACATCCCAGAATTGCACAAAAATGGCATTGCGCACACTCTTCACTATATCCATGTACACTGCTTTTTTCTCATAAATTCGAAAAATTTCACGAAAATACATGACAATTTTCTCAATCTTTAAACCCGGTAAAAAGAACATATATGAAATTACCTGATCGCGAAAAAGTATTTACCCTTTACAAATATGAACATTTCCACATATAAAATAAATAAAATATCCAAAAACTTTTACCTCTAAATCATCTATTACATTATACACGTCACCAACGAATTCATACATGAAGCATTACAAATATTTATTATCGAATATTTAAATTCTTTCCATGCACATTTATTTCAACTTAAATATACACCAAATTCCTACAAGTATAAAATTCACAAAATAACTATAATTTCATTAAAATATAATTAAATTCAAAAACACCACTTAAAATATACATGAGCACATACATTCAATTAATAAAAATTACCTTACAATCCTAATTACTTTAAACTAAATCATTGCTAATAACAATTTTCCCAATAATACCAAATTCCTTTCCACCTTACATTTCCAACAATGCATAAAAATAATTAAAAATACTAACTTACCTAATCTCCTTCAGAATCTTCATTACGTGGCGGATACACTTTTCTTCATTCTCTTTCAGAATCTTTAAAATCATACTTATCTTTCAAAGCAAGATACCACGTAAAATAAATAACATAATAAAACATGTTTATTTCTCTCTCACACAACCTTAAAAAACATTTCTTACTATCCTTTTCAATACCACTAAATACCCATTTCGAATTCACTTTACTTACGGCCATGGGATCCAAAAATTCACAAACACTATTTCACACAACACAGAATAAAGCCAAATACAAAATTCCCAGATTTTTCCCCATTAAAGAACAGTAATTCGTCCATTAAAATCACATGACATATCCCATGATCTCTTCCGATTAAAGAACCGTAATTCGTCCATTAATATCACATGACATATCCCATGATCTCTCGTTTCCCCCACACAAAATAATGCGTAATCGGAACTCAGTACTGCTCACATTATTACCAAAGTCCCAGGTAGTAACCTTTATCGCCTCCAAAATGTCGCCAAACTACCAGTTACCGTAATGTAAAGATCAACCGAAATATTCCACAATTTTACCAATTTGAGTTATTTCTATTATTAAACTTTCTATTTCTATGTAGATCTGCATGTATGTGTTTATGTATTTATGCGTTATACTTCTCACTGCAGAAAAACTGTGGCAACTAGAGCCATCAAATTTTCAATACATGTAGTTCTTCATCCAAATTTTGAATTTTTAAAAATCTAGGTTGATCTTTACAATATGGTCACTGGTAGTTTGGCGACATTTTGGAGGCGATAAAGGTTACTACCTGGGACTTTGGTAATAATGTGAGCAGTACTCAGTTCCGATTACGCATTATTTTGTGTGGGGGAAATGAGAGATCATGGGATATGTCATGTGATATTAATGGACGAATTACGGTTCTTTAATCGGAAAAGGGGGGAAATTGGACAAGTATCTGTGGATGTATATTATTTTGTATTAAGCTTCATTGTGTGTTGTGTGAAGTAGGGTTGAATAATTTTGGGATTGTATGGCGCTGTCTAAAGTGAATTGTAGATGTGATAAAGAGAATTTTTTTTTTTTACCAATTCTATCAAATTCGGAAAAAAAATCATTCAGTAATTTTATTGAATCCATAATAAAAGTGTATCCACCATGTAAGGAAGATTCGGAAGAAGATTAGGTTAGTTAGACTTCGTTAAGAATGTGAGTAGTATTCAGTTCTGATTACGCATTATTTTGTGTGAGGGAAATGAGAGATCATGGGATATGTCATGTGATATTAATGGACGAATTACTGTTCTTTAATCGGGAAAAAATCTGGCAATTTTGTATTTGGCTTTATTCTGTGTTGTGTGAAATAGTGTTTGTGAATTTTTGGATCCCATGGCCGTAAATAAAGTGAATTCGAAATGGGTATTTAGTGGTATTGAAAAGGATAGTAATAAATGTTTTTTAAGGTTGTGTGAGAGAGAAATAAAGATGTTTTATTATGTTATTTATTTTACCTGGTATCTTGCTTTGAAAGATAAGTATGATTTTAAAGATTCTGAAACAGAAGGAAGAAAAGTGTATCCACCACGTAATCAAGATTCTGAAGAAGATTAGGTAAGTTAGTATTTTTAATTATTTGAGGATATTATTTTTATGCATTGTTGTAAATGTAAGGTGGAAAGGAATTTGGTATTATTGGGAAAATTGTTATTAGCAATGATTTAGTTTAAAGTAATTAGGATTGTAAGGTAATTTTTATTAATTTAATGTATGTGCTCATTTATATTTTAAGTAGTGTTTTTGAATTTAATTATATTTTAATGAAATGATAGTTATTTTGTGAATTTTATGTTTGTAGGAATTTGGTATACGTTTAAGTTGAAATAAACGTGCATGGAAATAATTTAAATATTTAATATTAAGTATTTGTAATGCTTGAGGTATGAATTCGTTGGTGACGTGTATAATGTAATAGATGATTTAGAGGTAAAAGTTTTTGGATATTCTATTTATTTTATATGTGGAAATGTTGATATTTGTAAAGGGTAAATACTTTTTCGCGATCATGTAATTTCATATATGTTCTTTTTACCGGGTTTAAAGATTGAGAAAATTGTCATGTATTTTCGTGAAATTTTTTTAATTTATGAGAAAAAAGCAGTGTACATGGATATAGTGAAGAGTGTGCGCAATGCCATTTTTGTGCAATTCTGGGATTTTTTTTAAGTAAAAATAAGTCAGCGTGTACATGGTTTATGTGTATGTGTTATTTTGAAAAATGCGTAAGGAGGATGGTATTGTGCAGTTTTTCCTAATTTTGCAGTGAATATTTGTCATGATTAAGCAGTTTTGTTTGATAAAATTTCTAGCATAAGTGTAATTCGGCTAGTAGATTGTTGGAAGAAGTGTTCAGGAGATAAAAAGAAAAGAAACATGTCTTTACTTTGTGAAGACAAAATGGCGGCGGGGAAAAAAAAATAGAGGGTTGCTGTAGGAGAGTTGGTCGCCAAATTTTCGCCAAAAAATCGCTAAGTTACCATAATGTAAAGATCAACCTATATTTTTAATCAATATCATAATAAGTTTTTATTGATTTTTTTACTTTTGTTTATTTATTTTCTTAGTTATGAATTGTATGAAGAATAATGCATGTCAATATCAAATTGTCATGCGAAACCTTGCATGACAATTTGTTGATAGCTTATCCAAACTATCATCAACTATCAACAATTGCATGTCAAAAACCTTCTTTTGTGTAATGTTAAGTTAGAATAGCATAGTCAATGAAATCGACCAAATTATCTGTGAAACCTTGTACTAACAGAGCTATGACATTAAAAAAAAAAAAAATAATAATATTAACTTCAGCAGTGATGTTTTAAAAAACTTGAAAATGCTATAGTAATGGATCCATCTTTCATAATTTAATCTCTTATCTATTAGATAGTGGGTAAGACTGCTGAACACTGGAAGCTCAATTTATATTTGATCCAAGGTGAATGGGCTGTCTGCATGATTGGTTTTCATGTATAATATAATATGAATAGAAGCCAGTTTTCTATAGAAAGTCTCTCTGAAGGCATCTCTTTTTTTTTTTTTAGGCAGATTGTCCTCATGTGCTTATTTAAATAACCTTAAATTAAATTTGTTGTTGTGTGACTAATCTCGCTTGTCTGATATCAAAGCAAGATCACAAAACTCATCCTGACAAGGAGACAAGATTGTGTCTGTTACCATTATTACTATTAGTGTTATTCACACTTCAAACTAATTATTGAAGGTAAAACAAAAATGCTTACCTTGTTCCAAATGGGTTAAGCAAAGGCCACTGGTTGAATGTTCCATCTCATGCAGTCTTTTGAGGGGTATATTCATAAAATGATGAATGCATTATTTACACAAACACATTTTAATAATATTGCAAAACAGGAACTACTCTGATATGCGGCAAATTTCTCGCCAAAAATATTTGGCGAGAAACTGCACGCTGCCATATTGCTATCTAAATTTTTTGTCTACATTTCGAACTTTAAGCCTAAAATGTCTCCAAAAACACGGTTTTCGTGAATGCAAAAACCACGTTTTGAACACACAATTTAAGCTAAAAATCCGAATCAAAAACAAAAAATTTAGATAGCAAAACCGTGAAGTTTCTAACCAAAATTATTGACAAGAGTCCATGTACACAGCGATATGTTTTAACTTAAAAAAAAACATCTACGAATGGCACCATCTAGGCAACAAATGAATTTACGAACTACACACACTTCGCTTTAATAAATTAACATAACAACAATAAATTTCAAAGAATACCATGTACACAGCGTTCTGTTTCAACTTTAAAAAACATGTACGAATTGCACAGTTTAGACTGTACGCACTAATCAACAAAATAACTAAATTTCAAACAAATCAAAAAAACAACAATAACGACAGAAATTCATAGTAAAAAAACAATGAACATAACATTCTACAAAATAAGAACAAGAATAAAATAAAATGTACTTACCATTAATGCTTTTTTGAACAGCAGAAATACCAATTTCATACCACCTTTAACATGCTGCCACGTAATCACTATCATATTTATATGACAGCCGGACACACTATCTAGAAAATTCATACTATGGTTCACAAATAAAAAAATAACAAATAATCACAAATCCCTACTATCATGCACAGCCACTAAAAATAATCTCCCATACCTTCTTTCCACACCTCCAAATACCCATTGCCCTTCAGCAGGATGGCCACGACAATATTTCCTTATGCCAAACTTCAATTCAACAACTTTTACCATTAAATCTTTTGCCCCCAGCTTCTCAGACACAAAGCATGATGGGAACCAACGAACTCCAGCGAAAGATTTTTCAACGTCGACAGGGTTGCCATACAACACGCAATCTTGCCAAAAACCAGCTCAGAACACATATCGCCACATTTGGTGAAATTAGGGCGTATATCAGAGTTGTACCCAAAACAGATTATAGAATATTTATAGGATAAAAAAGGTTTTAAATTTGGCACAACGCAGCGTGCAACTTCCCCCTTCCGAGTTCTCAGGCGGTCCCTGACCGTGAGTTCATAGTTCGTAATGAAGTCACACAGCAACATCGGATCTCAACAAGGCTGAATTGCAATACCTGTCTCTGGCAAGTGCCTTGAACACCATATAGGTGTGCTTTGCTTAGATTCACCCCCAGTTTTTAAGGACAGCACCCTGGAGTTGGGTGGGTCTGAGGCTCTTCCATCCTGCTTTCCCTACCACTAACCTCTCGAGAGGACTTTAGGCTGGTCAGACATTTAGAGTGCCCCCATGCAGCACAGGCACTGTGCGTTTACAAACAACCATGCATTCTCTGGGATTTGAACTCAGGGCTTTCGGTATGGCATTCAGAGTCACTAATCACTATGTTGATTGGGTGACAAATTAAATTTCAAAGATATAAGGTGGATGAAGATCATTTCTGACTTTTTAATGTATATAAAATAATTTTATGTTTCCTGATTTAATGTATATAGAATGATTATAAAGTTTGCAAGTTCAGAGTTGTTTTTATAGGTTTATGGTTTGCATTTTTATTTATGGTTTAAGGTATTCAGTGTTGCTTTTATAGGTTTTAGGTAATGTTTTAATTTAATAATGTATAAAATTAAAACCTTGTTTGGTGTAAATTTCAAATAAAAAGACTGAAGTTATTTTGTGAAGCAAATAAAACTTTTCATGAGCATATAATTTATGAATGGACAGTGGTGTTAACTACACTCATGTTCATAAATTAAGGATAATTCGGAGTCACGCGGAAATTGAACTCTAAAATAAATATATCACCTGTAAAATCACTACACACATCTTCAAGAATCATATGCAAATTTCAGGAAGTAACCAGATGACACCGATGGTGCGTCACAATGACGAGAGTGTAAGAGAGTGATATATAAGGAATACAGGCAAAGAAGTAAAATTGTTCGCAGG
Source organism: Stegodyphus dumicola (assembly GCF_044657685.1). Taxonomy (NCBI): domain Eukaryota; kingdom Metazoa; phylum Arthropoda; class Arachnida; order Araneae; family Eresidae; genus Stegodyphus; species Stegodyphus dumicola. The sequence goes on from NC_140772.1 coordinate 21,831,718, forward strand.
CGCTTTATAAGCATTTCAGTGCAATAAACGAATAGTTATGACACAAAGGACGCATTTGGATGATTTTTTACGTGGTAGAATTATCGGCCGTCTGGAATGTGGGCGTACCCAACTGGAAGTATCAGACGAACTTGGAATTGCCCAGAGTGTCATCTCCAGGCTCCTGGCGCTGATTCTGGGTTTATGTGAATAACAAATCAGTTATTCAGTTGGATCCTAGCAGAGCCCACACCCTTGGCGCACCCAATTATATGGCGCTATCGCTGTGTACATGGACAAAGTCAAGAGAGTGTGCAGTGCCAAGTTTGTGCAATTCTGGGATGCTTTTTTAAAGTAAAATAGGTCGATGTGTACATGGATAGCAAGTTTCTGCATTTCTTTGACTTGCTATTTTCAAGTTGGGGATTTTTAGAAAGCGCGAAGCAGTGGGTGATTCTGCACTTTCCCAGTTTGTCGCCAAGCGTGTGTGCTCTCCCAGGATTTTACCCAGTTATTCTTAATTCAAATAGCCGTAAATGTAATGTTTATGTCTATGAGTATCATCAACAAAATCAATTTTTAGCATATGGGAAAGAAATTTTTCCTCGTCAACATTTTTTAGTGCATTTAACTTAAATCTGTAATCATCGCCAAGCGTTATGTCAACATAAAAGTTTACCACACTCCTCACTCCTTTATTATTCAATTACTAGAAATATGTATAAAGAACATGTTACAGGGAGGGGAACATGCGTGTAAAATGTAAGGCTACTTTCACAGCAGATTCTCGTTTTTTCATAAGTGCACATGCACTAATTCAATAAATATTTAAATAGAAATTTCATTGAACACACACACATCTATGAAAGATTTTCTGCAATATTCACTATTCCTGCAGAAATTTTAGAATAGTTTCTTCCATAAGCTTATATATTAAAACTAAGTTCAGGGCAAAAAGAATTGCAATTTATATATAAAAACTATTGAAACTTGGAATATAACAAAAAAAAAAAAAAAAAAAAAAAAAAAAAAAAAAAAAAAAGAAGGAATGCATACAAAAATAGTGACATTGCTTGAATGAAAGATTGTTATGAGCATGGGTGCTGAAATAATGGTTTGCTATACTGTGAAAAAAAAAAAAAGGGGACAGTTCTAAATCTCCCGTTCTACTGGGCCGATTGACAAAATTCAAATTGCATTTTTCATGTCTCAAAAGTGCGACTTAGTACATAAATCTAATACATATCCTAAGTCGCGCTTTCGAGACATGAAAATTGCAAGTTTAATTTCATCAATCGGCCCAGTAGAATGGGAGATATAGAACTGCCCCCTTTTTTTTTTCTGCAGTGTACATGGTTACCAAAGTTTGGCCCATTCTGAAAATTTGGCAATTTCTACTGAGGTATTTGTGTTAATAAATAAATACCAATAATTGGTACTTGCATATTAACACCACTGCACTTACGTATTAATGTTACTGCAGCAGAAGTTGTGCTGATGTGCCAATAAAGAGCAATCCTGTTGTTTGTATGCAGTTACCTTTTGCATTCCTTTTTGTTGTGTTGTTTGCTGATTTTTGATGCCATTTTTTAGTGCTACGAAATGCATCTTTGGGATTTGCGAAACACAGAAGAAGATGCAATTTTATTTTATTTTTTTCTCCCATTTTCCACCGAAATCCGATTGACAACTTTGATTTTAAATAAAGTGTTTTAATTTATGATTTGCCGCAAAAATTTTAAATGTAGATTGGTGGCATTTAAAAACTGCTAAATCTGCAGCTGTGATGGCATTAATACGTAAGTACCCAAAAATTTTCCATGGATTCAGTTACTAAATTATTATTATCTTTGTAATATATGTTACTAAATTATTAAGCTTTTAATAAAATGAAATCTTAAACATACTTCAGCTCTTGATTTTAAATATTTTTTTTAATTACTTTTAGAACTCCATTAATTTGTTTAAATTGTCATTACATGTATATATATATGCATATATATAAAATATGAAACAAAATTATTAATTTGAATTAAACATGTCCCTGCTTCAATGATATGCATTGCACCATTTTTGTCACTCTGCAGCATGTTATGTCGCTCTTTCTCTCCACTGTGAAATCTTTAGTTCAGTCACTGCTCAGGATTAACACAAAGAACTTTCCGGCTATAAATATGACTCCAGTCAGTAGGCATTAGTTTTTCCTGCTGCTCTTTGAAGAAACAATGTCTCTGACTTCACCTTCTTTCTCTATTGTTAGGAAAAAAAACATTGTATGTTTAAAAGTTTTGGAGAGTAGATCACCCCCATATGCTGTGATACTCAATACAGTCAAAAGTCATTAATCCGGATTCGTCGGGACTTCGGCGATTCCGGATTATCGATTTTTCCGGATTATAGATCATCAGTTTAAATCTGGTAAGATGGCATGCAGAAATTATAAAATTAAAAATATGAAACCGTAATTTATGAAATAAATAACAATTATGATCTAAAGGGTATCAAAATTTACAAAAAAAAAAAAAAAAAAAAAAAAAAAAAAAAAAAAGCTTAATATTTATTTGTTTACTTTATTAAACATTTCTTTCAATGTAAGTTGTTTAAGTTGCTTTGTTTTATGTGATAATACTTTCTCTTTAATTCTATAAACAGACATAATTTCTTGTTCAGTTACAAAGTTCCGTTGTTCAAGTCCCGTAATTGCTGTGGCGAGAATACTGACTAACTTGTCAATCGAAATTTTTTCGTTTTTAATAACCTATGTGTCACTTTCTTCACTATCAGAAGGGAATTATAATGATGAGGAATTTGATTTAAATCATATCAAAGACGGAGTACATCGAAATGAAATACTACATTTAGTAAGGAATTATAAGCCAAATAAAATAAAAACATCTGCCCTGAAAATAAGGATAGTGCTGACAGATCAACTTCCAATTCATTGCGCGCCGCGGCGTCCCCACCCCCACTCTGCCGCAGAGCAGCGTGAAATTGATAAACAGATTTCAGAATGGTTAGAGAAACAAAGGATATGCATTTATCCATTTTTTGCAGCAATTCCACTTTTTGTTTGATGGACATCAAAACATACTTTCACTTTGTAGATCCTTTACATATTAGTAAATATATATCGGAAATTCTATTTGACATAATCGAAAGTTCAAGCTTACTTTTATAAAATTGCTCTAACAGTCTGCAAAAAATAATAAGCCGGATCCAATTCGAAGATTAAGGAACAACGCAATCTGCAACATTAACTGAATTAGATAATTTTAGCTTAGCTTATACCGTCTGTTATATGTTAAATGCACATGCGTAAACGTATTATGCGCATGTGCACGCGCATATTTGCAGCCGTAAAGGTCTTACACGCATGCGTCAATGTGACGCATGCATCAGAAAGTTTGTAGCTTTGAGGTCCGGATTATAGATCATTCCGGATTATGGGTGTCTGAATTAACGACTTTTGACTGTATCTATATATAAGAATAAATAATACAGTTGAATTAAATTTAAATAATTCTCTTGTGCCATTGCTGCAAGGAATGAAATTTGAATTTAAGAAATATTCTCTATTCATATAAAGCTAATTTAAAGTATATTTAAATTTTAAATTATGAAATTTTAATTGCATACAAATAAAAGATTAATTATTGCTCTGAACTAATTTACAATATCATTTAAATTCTGAGAGCATATGCAAATTAAGTGCAAGTATCTAAAACCATGGAAAAATATATAATATTCCAAAAAATGTATCCTCAAAATTAAAAAAAAATTTTTTAAGACTAAATTAATTTTGCATAAGTGAATAATTACTGAGTAGGCAGAAGACAGATCTTATCAAGGGAAAGTTGCCTCCAAACCCAACTCTTCAATTACTCAGTTCGTGTTTCATCATCCATATAGACATGGGTGTAGTAATATTCAAAACCAAAAGTAAATCTAAATGTAGTGAATTACTTAAAAAAGAAATTTAAACTAAAGGAACTTTGAGCAATTTAGTAAGCAAATTCACTTAGAGTAGAAAACCAAAGTTTTTTAGAAAAACCAAAGTAATTTAGAAACCTCTGACTTCCCTGACACGAATAATGCACAAAAATAAACTATATACAATCTATCAAAATACAAAAATAATACTAAAAATACAAGTAAATAGTAAGTTATGAATTGAGTAATTGAAGAGTTAGGTTTAGAGGCAACTTCCCCTGGATAAGATTGGTCTCCTGCCTGCTCAACAGTATTCATTTATGCAAAATTAATTTAGTCTTAAAAAATTTTTGGGAATAATTTTTGGAATAATATATATTAATTTTTTGGAACGTTATATACTTTTTCATGGTTTTAGATACTTGCATTTAATTTAAATATGCTCTCAGAATTTAAATAATATTGTAAATTAGTTCGTAGCAATAATTAATCTTTTATTTGTATGCAATTAAAATTTCATAATTTAAAATTTAAATTTACTTTAAATTAGCTTTATGCAAATAGAGAATATTTGTTAAATTCAAATTTATATATATATAAAGTACTTCTTGCTTTAAATATATTTATAGGCATGTTTATATTTCGTTTTTTTAAAAAAAAATTGTATTGTATATATTTATATTGGTAAATACGTGGTCATATTATCACTAGAATCCAAGTTTAAATATGCACAGCATACTCATATTTTTAAAACTATGTCATACATATGTAAGTAAATATGTAAATATTATAATTTTAGGTACGAATCGATATTCCTGAAAGTTGGTTGGGAAAGGAAGTACATTTAAGATGGAATGCACGCTGTGAGAGCATGATATGGACATCTGATGGAATACCATTGCAAGGATTAAATGGTAATATATAGCTTATAAGAAATGGAAGTTTTTTAAAGTGAAAAATGTCCTTGAAAAGACAGTTAAACAATATTCTAAAAGGAAGAGAAGAGAGAAATTTTCTGCCCCATTCTGAAACTGAAGAGTATTTCAAAGTTTTCTTATAATATGATTCTGATAAAGATTTATTTAATTATAAAAGTTATTTATAAATATTTAGTGTTTTTTGTGTGACTGATACTCTTTAGAGCACATAGTCCGAAATCCAGTCTTGTTGGGACTTCAATAGTTCTCGATTTGGAATTTTTCTGGATATTAGATCAGCAGTTTAAACATAGTAAGATATTTAGATATTATTAAATTAAAAATGTGAAATAGTGATTTATGAAATAATGAAGCTTTTTTGACTTTGGGTGAGGTACACCTTATGGAAATTTCCTGTTATGTTTTTACCACCAATCCTCGAATTCCATATCACAGATTATGTTCCTACTGCATTGATATAAATATTAACGAGACATAGTGCACAATAAAAATTAAGCTTTATTTAGGAACTTCGCGCACACTGCCCGACAGCCTGCCTGTTTCGCTCTGCTCGCTACTCGTAAGAAACTTCTCCTCTAGGGTTGCCACACTTATCGGAGGGCGCAAGGTGCGCTCCTTATCGCCATCACCACAGAGTTTCCCCCCAGTTCCTTTAATGGCTATTCAAAGGAACGACATAGGTTATGAAATTATCTCAGAGTATCCGTGCTGTCGGGTATTTTTTTTATGATTACAAAATTAGAATATAAAATTAGAAAAGATCAAAATGCAATTCAATATATAACAAGGTATTGACACATATAATAAACATGAAATAACAAGTAATATGTTAAGATATGAATTTTAAAAAAGTGTTTTAAATTGTTATGTAAGAAGCAAGTTTCTTAGGGAAGTGAACATGTCTTCCCGATCTGGTGACAGTTTGTGTCTTAGAGAGTTCGTTTGCAGATTTATTCTGCTGAACTGTCTTTAAGTCTTTATTTGTTTTCAGTTCAGGCAAATTAGTCCGAAAGCAAATAGGCTGGTTTCACACGGTCTATAGACACAGTAGATTTCAGACCGTTAATATCAATTGTGAAAGTTTTGTCCGTTCTAGAAAGAACTTTATGTGGACCTGTATATGGTTGGCACAGAGGTGGCTTTACTCGATCGACACGTAAGTATACATGCCTACACGACTTTAAGGTAGCACTTACGTAACATTTTTCTTGGCAATGTGCAGATGTTGCTATTGGATTCAACTGTTGCATTCTATGCCGAAGATTCGTGATAAATTGTGTGTCATACGGAGATATCTTAGATGACGTTATCATATCACTAGGCAGCTTGAGAGTTGTGCCGTACAAAAGTTCAGCACAAGATGACTGTAGATCTTCCTTTACGGCTGTCCGAATACCAAGCATAACAACTGGTAGTGTTTCAGTCCAGTTATTGGTCTCGTGAGCCTTGAGAGAAGATTTTAAATGTCGATGAAATCGTTCAACAATGCCGTTTGACATTGGATGATAGGCTGTTGTTGTGATTCTGTTCGTACCCAAAATGCGCGTGAATTCTGCAAAAAGTGCGGATCTCATTTGAGAACCTTGGTCTGTTGTTATGATCGATGGGCAGCCAAAACGAGATATCCAACAGTTGAAGATGGCTCTGCAAATGGTTTCCGTTTTCATATCCGGGATGGGAATGGCTTCAGGCCATCTGGAGAATCTATCTATTAGAGTCAAAAGGTACACGTTGCCTTCTGATGGAGGTAACGGTCCAACGATATCCATATGGATTTCTGAAAAACGTGCATCAGGAAGAGAGAATGTGCCCAGTGGTGCTTTAGTATGCCTAGTAATTTTCGATTTTTGGCAAGATTCACAGGATTTCACCCAATTTTTGATATGACGTTTCATATCGGGCCATACATAACGAGAACAAATAAGCTTCGTAGTAGCTGCAATTCCTGGATGTGACAGATTATGCAGATGATTAAAGATAAGTCTGCGAAAGGAATTCGGAACAAATGGACGAGGAATGTCTGTTGACACGTCACAAAGAATATTACCATCAGAATACTGGCACGGTTTAAATTCCAGTTTCAAAGATGATGTGTTGTTTTTGAGAAGGTCTTGTACCTCCGGATCATGCCGTTGAGCTTCCGAAAATTTTTTAAAATCCAAAAATGTAGATTTTGTTATGGAATCAATTTCGATTCTTGAAAGAGCGTCAGCAACGACATTTTTTGAACCTTGCACATGCCTAATATTAGTAGAGTATGCCCCAATTGCATCATAGTTTGAAATTCTTGTTTTGCTATTTTTAAGCGATCTGGAGCTAACCAACGAGGTTTTGCAACCACAGGTGGACCTTTAGTTATGATATAATGAACGGTGTTGTGTTTAACAGGTTGGTTAGGATCTGGTAATCTAGTAACTGAAGGAAATTCTTTTAAAATTTTGTGATATGGTGTATCACTAAATACAGCTTTTACTGAATAAATGCTTGCATTTTTCACGCAACCGACGGTTTTAAAATGCGTTTTTAAATATTTGAGACATTTGTTTCTGAGATCAGGCACCAATTCAAAGAAATGGAGAAAATCTGCTCCAAGAATGGGTGTACTAACATTTGCTATAAGAAAAGTCCATGTAAACTGTCGTCTTAATTTGAAATCCAAAGAAAGTGTTTTTTGACCATAAACATGAATAGTAGAAGAATTAGCAGCGAAAAGTGTTTGTTGGGACGAATTCCGTTTTTGAGAATTATTTGCTGGAAGTAAGGACACGTCAGAGCCGGTATCGACCAAGAATGAAAGGTTTGTTCTACGGTCACGAACGAACAGGCGACGTGAAACTTGAGGCAAAGAATAAGTCGCCTCTATTCTTTGCTGGTTTCGTTTCCCTGCCATGAACAAGGTTTTGTACATTTGTCATCTCTACACTTTTTCCCAAAACGTCTATGATACCAGCAAACAGAATAATCTCTCCTTTTGGAATTGCTTCTTTCCTTATTGCGATCTCCGCGATTTGGCGAGCGACCACGAGAAAGAGAAATGCGATCAATACGTTTAATTTTTCTATTTATTTAAATAATTTATCCTCAAGAGACTGATCGACTGTGCGAGAAACGGCACAAGTCCCTGGGGTTGGATTTACTTCTAAAATTCTGTCGGCAATTTCTACAGCTTTATCTACAGTTAAATTCGACACCGCTGCCAAAATAGACTGAACAGTCGAAGGCAAACGTTGAAGGAATAATTCTAACATTAAGTTATCAGGAACATTTAAAGATTCTGCTCGACGCTTCATATTTCTAAGCAAATCGGAAGGTTTTCGAGAGCCTAATTCTTCTCCAGATAATAACTGGCGAATTTCTTGCTGAGAAGATTCTCCTGAACGATTTATTAACTCAGTTTTAAGCTTTGCATATGGATCAATAGGGTCTGGTTTCATAAGTAAATCCCGTACTATTGATGCAATATCTGGAGGAAGATGAGCAACTACATAATTATATTTAGTAATGGATTCTGTGATAGGTTTGGGGGTGGCAAGAGCAAAAGTACTTTCACACATAATAAACCATAAAGATGGGTCTGATCGGTTATAAACCGGAATTTGGACGGCATGAACATCAGACATTGTGCAAGGTTTTTAAGCCAAAATAAAAGGAAAATTTAACTAAAGAAAATGAAATTAAATGATAAGTAGAAAACAGAATTATAAAATGATCTATAATTACTACTCATCTGTGATTCGGAGGATGAAAACCGATGTAATCCATTACTTCTGGTTTGGAGATCTTGAGTGATGGCTTGTAGTCAAAACCGAAAGTGCTTGAGAACTGGTCATACGATTTAACACAGTCCGGGTGACCATTATGGAAATTTCCTGTTATGTTTTTACCACCAATCCTCGAATTCCATATCACAGATTATGTTCCTACTGCATTGATATAAATATTAACGAGACATAGTGCACAATAAAAATTAAGCTTTATTTAGGAACTTTGCCCGACAGCCTGCCTGTTTCGCTCTGCTCGCTACTCGTAAGAAACTTCTCCTCTAGGGTTGCCACACTTATTGGAGGGCACAAGGCGCGCTCCTTATCGCCATCACCACAACCTCTCCCAAAAAACCTTAATATTTATTTTTTTGCTGTATTAAACATTTCTTTCAATGTAAATTGTTTAAGTTGCTTCATTTTTTTGCTAATATTTTCTCTTTAATTCTATAGATAGGTATAATTTCTTATTAAGTTATAAAGTTTAATTTTTCAAGTCCTCTAATTGCCATGTTGAGAATTCTGACTAAATTGTTAGTAGAAATTTGTGTATTTTCAACAACCTATCTGCCACTTTCTTCTCTATTGGTAGTAATATTTTCTGACTTTAGAACTATACTACAGATTTTGTGGTTCACTAGTTAATTGACGATTAGGACATATTCATTGCAACGAAAAACTTCTGCTATAGCGCAGTCATTTTTTACCACTTATCAATATTTATTCATATATTCCATTAATTAGAAATTTGGCAGCACTAAATATAGCACTAAATGTAATTCAGGCAGCGCTATGAGTATCATGTACAAAATCTCTCTCTCTTTTTTGTATATAGAAATATTCTGTTGAATTTTTCCTCATCCATACACTCTGCTCTGCTGTTCAGTTAGATGAAGTCCGTAATCATCACCAAGTGTAATGTCAACATCAAAAGTTACCATGCTGTTTGATATTTGGTTACTAATATTTTGAGAATGTTTAAACATCACTGCATGAGTCATTTCTGAAGCTGCTATATGCTGACAGTCATGCATTGATGAAAGCAAAGAATAATAAGTAGTGATTTGCTAGGTTGACATCAGGGATATAATTTTTCTTGTTCTGAAACTCAAAAACTAGCATGTGATCTCAGTATCAATGATGTTTCAATATAGAATGTTTAAGTTTGAGATGTATCCAAGTAAAAATGGTGGCTACAGAGCCAAATTATTGATCACATATATTTATGCTAATAAATGATTGTGTTTCTTCAGTATGAAGATATTTTACTTTGAAGTACAAGTTTGTTTGTTATTAAAAGTTATTATGAAAAATGTGCGTGCACAACGCTAAAAAAAAAAAAAAAAAAAAAAAAAAATGCTGGTGGTCCCGATTTTAGATAATTTTGGATATTGGAAGTCCAGATTTTGGACTTTGTACTGAATATATAGTTTTAATTCCTTATTCTGAATGTCTTAATAATAGGATTTAAAATTTTTGAAATTAAAAAAATTGTCTTAAAATTTTCTATATTATATAGAATTTTAAAAGTATTTTCGGTTAAAGTAGACTGAAACTTATCCCTTGTATTATCGCAAAGTTGTTGTTTCATTTATCGCCAAGTTTTTGTTTTGTTTATCACCAAGTTGTTGTTTCATTTATGGTAACCTGAGTAGTTGAATGTTTTGTAAATATACTTTTACCTAGAATTGGTTGCTCCTTTGACTTTTTAAGTGAAAATATATTGATGTGTACATGGACAAAGTCAAGGGAGTGCAGAATGCCAAGTTTGTGCAATTATCTGATTTTTTTAAAGTGAAAATAGGTCGAAGTGTACATGGATAAAGTTAAGGGAGTGTGCAATGCCTAGTTTGTGCAATTCTGTTTTTTTTTTTTTTTTTTGTTGTTGTGTGTGTGAAAATAGGTCAAAGTGTACATGGATACCGAGTTTGTGCAATTCAACTTGTTATTTTGTCTTTGTGTAGCTGCAATTTTTGGTGCTAAAATTGCTGCTACACAAAGCCAAAATAACAAGTCAAAGAATTGCACAAACTCAGTATCCATGTACAGCCAAAAATCGCCAATTTTCGCTCAGGGGTACCCGTAAATTTACTTTTACCGTATTTGCATGAATTGTCAGAAGTGTTATTTATTGGTTACATGCTTAAGTTATTGTCAGTGTAATATCTATTTGTTACTTGAATGTAACTATTGATATGTGTTTCTTTTATCATAATATTATTTTCCTATAATTATATCAGTAATATCTAATTTGAAGATTTTTGAAAAAAAGTCTTTAGATCATTGAAGACATGCATTCATAAACTGAATGTTTTCTGTTTGGTTAATATATGTTTCTAAAAAAGGGACACAATGCCCTTCATTAGTTAAATTATGGATTTCTACAGTATGTTCTTATTTTTTTCTGTATGTACATTTCTTTAAGGGACAGCTGTAATATATTTCATGTCTGATTGTTTTACTTTTATATACATATTGGATTTACTACTATTTCATTTATGACATGTTGTCAAATATATAATGTTTGCTCTTTACTTCAGTGGCATAGCTTGAGCTTTTGCTGCTGGGGATAATCTGTTTCTCTCAGTGCACCCTCCCCCCCCCCCAAACAAGCATAAGTACGTACAGAAAATTCAGTCAATCATTTTTGCCAAATGAATGCGAGTTTTCACCAATTATGATAAAACCTGCCACATATGTTTTAATTTTAGTCAATAAGGATAAAATGGACCACACATGATTCAATGTGATCTGAATAAGAGTTTCTTTCTAGCTCTTGTAGTAAAGCTGTTGCTCTTTTTAAATTTTGTTATAGCTCTGAGTCGTAAAACATTTTTAAAATTTGGGATTTACCAACTACAGAACAAGAAGCAGTATTATTCTTTCAAAGGTATGGAGCCTTACTGTCATCCAAAAAATAAATTAATGATGCATTAATGTACAGTATAGTGCTTTATTTAAAAACACAGATTCAAGGCATTCTAATATTAAGACTCGTCAGAGCTGAATATCCATTCGGAAAGAAACATAGTTTGAGGGTTCAGCATTTGTGACTGCACTTAGATTCATTTACTGCTGGCTTTGAGAATTAACTAGTATAGAATCAGGAAAAGAAGAATAAGAGTTGAGTGACAATACTGTTATCAACTTGAACAGTTATTTATAAGAAGTTTGTACACAAAGTCTTTAAACAAGGCATAGCAAAAAAATTGGAAGGACCAGTCTCGTTTATGAAACTGATGAGAGCCTTTTCTCAAAATGTAAAAACAATGTAGGGATGTAGGGATAATAACCCCCAAGCAATGGTTGTTTGGAGGCATATGCAAGGAAATAAATAGGTGTTTTCTGGTAAAAGTTCCAGATAATGCTTATTCAAGCAATAAAAGATAACATTGAAGAAGGTTCTACAGTATATGCAAACTCTCGGAAAGTTTATAAAAGCAACAAAATAAAAATTGTTAATTTCAAAGTTTATAAGTATAACTATTAGATCTGGACACCGGAGTGCATACACAAAACATTGAGCAATTGTGGAGTTGGGCAAAATGACAGAATAAAAGACAAAGTGGGACAGTGGGATAATACTTTGATTCTTATGTGGTTGAATTCATGTGGTAAAGTTTGTCTTCTCAAAGAAAAAGACATATTTGTTTCTATTTTGCGTGCAACTGCAGATTTTATGTTGCCAAAATGATTGGTGTTCCATAAGTACCAAAGTGGATTTTCCATAAGTACCAAATTTAAAATAGCAAAATGACTTGCAGAAAAATAAATAAAAGCTGTGTTTATTTTTGAAGTTTAATTCCAGCATTCTAAATTGCTAGTTTTCTCATTTCTCTCTTACCAAAATGACTAGTGATATTCTAAAGTTTCTTTCATTATACTGCTTGCTGTCCACAGACAGTACTGTAAGAATTTTGTAAATGTGAGATACTCATTTTTAGACCTTAGATGTACTTTAATTGGTTTGTATTTAAAAAACTCCTTTCGTGAAAAGTGAAGTGCACAGCAACTGGGGGGGGGGAACACAGTGGTATTAAATATTTGGAACTGTATTCTGGAGACTTGATTTTAGAATGAACAGCAAAGGTTTAAAATGATGAAATGTTTCTCACTCAGTGAAAATTCATTCTCTTTTTTTTTTTTATGCTGTTGTGGTATTTATTTAATTGACATTATGTTTTTGATTAAAGGATTTTGATTGAGTAAGGAAGGCATTGCACGAATATGAATCTGTTGAAATCTTATTTCTTTGAATACTGTGGCAAGAAAAAAAATTAAATAAATAAATAAAATCCTACTCTTAATTGAATTTTATATGACAATTTAGCATATTGGGAGGCTTCATATCACATTGCTGAGTGAATAAGACTGCTAATTACTAGCAGGTTTACCTAGGGTAAAATCCTTAAGATTGTAGCAGCTGCATGAGTGTTTTCTTAATTTATCCTATGTAAAATATGAATATCAGTTGTTACCCTTTTGCAAAGAAAATATGAGCCAGTTTCAATTTCTAAGCTCTTTTTTGAGGTCTTTAGCTCTCCACAAAGTAATCCCACTGTTAGGTAACCACAGTGAACTTTTACATTATCCAGTAAACCTCTTTTGGCCCTGATCATCCATACAACTAATCAAATAAAACGGTACTTCACATGAAAAATATCTGCCTGAAAAATTTCCTGCTGCGGGCAGACCATCTCTCTTAGCTCCCTCTAGCTGTTTCACTTTGTTACGTATTCTAGAGCCTGCAATGTAGTTTCATAAATAATACTGGTATTGACATCTTTGTCTCGGATATCAAAACATATAAAATCTCAATGCCTTCAAAGTATATTATTTAGATGCAATTTAATATTTACTAGATATTATACATTATTGCTAATTGCTAACAAGTGTGATATGTTTTAGGATCTGATCGACAAAGTTTCATTGTTTGTAAAAATGCAACATTAGAAGATCTTCGGCAAACCTTTTATATTGAGATGGCTTGTAACACTCTATTAGGCAGTGGATCTCCTACTATGATATCTCCTCCTGATCGTAAGAGATATTTTACGTTGGAAATGGCTGACATTGCATGTTTTGATAGACAGGTAATAAAAATTAAGTTTTTTTAATAGCTATGCACATAAAAATATAACTATTATTTTATTAATATTTTTATATGGGGCACTGTTTTTCGAAGATTATCATAAAAGTAATTTTAATCTGTTCTTGAGCCTGGTCCAGAACTGCAAAACGACATAAAAAAATTTCAAAGAATATAAAACTGCCAGTGGTGAAAATTTTAGAAGTTTCTTAGTTTTTTATAAAATTATTTGCATAAAATTATTTGTATGTACATTTTTAAAATTTAGTTTAATTTGATTTCTTCTCAGTTGTCTACTGGCAATGGAAGATATACCTGTCCATGGCCTTCTTGTACATTTACCTTTGGTTTACTAAAAAAACCAATTTTCAAGACTTTATCCAAAGTGGTTTGTTTCTACCTTTTCACCTGGGCGAACTTGAAGTACTGCACTGCTCTGTTATCAAGCACTTACTGTATTAGCTTAATTCGGAGGTCTTAGCTGTAACCTAGTCCTCTTCCTTCTTTTTCAGAAATTCCACGATTGAAGTAAATATAGACCCTCTATGGTCTCCCTCATCAGAAGAAACTTTCTTCTGATGAGGTCCCTTATGCTCTTTTTTAATGAGAGCTTCCAATTCTTAGATATGTAAATATTAAGAATTATGTTTATTTATGGTTTCTTTTGCTTTGACTCTTTGTTTAACCACTTTAAAAAGAAAAAAAAAAAAAAAAAAAAAGTAAATTGAATGCCATTATAGGATGCCAAAACAGAAAATAAAACAAATTTAGCCCCTCATGTACTCCCTGTGGCAGAATTCCTGTGCTGTTCATAGTGTGGGATATTTTTTGCTTAATTTGCCCATTCACCTTGTCCGAAATTCATTCTTTAACCATAAAATGCACAATTTTGTATACATTGTGCATTTTATGGTTGTTAGTTTTAACTGTATTTAAATATTCCAGTTCGAAAATGTGAGTCCATGATAACTTCTTATTATGATTTAACCCCACTGTTACAGAGTTTTTATGTCGAGTAGATTTCACACGTTATCAAAATCACCTCTGTGTGGAGGAAATGTATTTACATACTTTTTGTAATGTTTTAAAGTAATACTAGTAGACTGTTTTTAAGTATTAAAGGATTTACATGCATAAAGAATGATAAAGAGAATATATCAACCTATAATTTTAATTTTCAAGCAAATAAATGTGTATAAAAAATTCAATGAAAATCTGATATTTGATATATCAGGTAAGCAAGAAAGTTTGTAAGGTTTTCATCCCTCTTCTGCATCATGCTACTTACTGCATCATGATAATGCCAGACCACATGATGCTTTGATAACTCGTCAGAAAATTGTAGAGCTAGGCTAGGAAATTCAGCTGCTTCCACCATCCACCTAGCATCCTCTGATTATCACTTGCTTGTCTCTTGCAAAATTTTTTGAGGGAAGAAAAATTAAAAAATGAAGTGAATGTCAGCCAAGTACTACTTGAGTTGTTTGCTTCTAAGGGCAAGCCATTTTTAAAAAATGGTATATCAAATTATCATAATCTGTCAATATAATCATAAGCAACAATGAAAATTATATTGTACAATTAATATAATGAAAGGTGTGAAAATGTATTATTTTCTTTCACTTCTGAATGTATTATTCTGATTAAAAGATGGTATATCAAATTATTATAATCTGGCAATATAATCATAAGCAACGATGAAAATTATATTGTACAATAAATATAATAAAAGGTATGAAAACTGTCTTATTTTCTTTCACATCTGAATTAGGCATATTCGCATATAATAACAAGCCTGTATGATTCTTTAAAATACTTGAATTTTTTCTATTCTTGTTTTTCTTATTCTCGAATTTTTTTTGTTTTGGATGGTGTTATTTAAAGAGATCTTTGTTAATTTTCTCATGCGAATTTATCTGAATATTCTTAAAATAAATAAACTAGGCATTGTCATGCCACAAAATATCAAATTTGCATCATAGTGATTTTAATTACAGTAATTATACCCATGTAAGTGAGAAGATTTTGACAGTATGTAGTTGTTCTTCACACATCTGAATTGCTTTTTTCCTTTTAAGTTACATTGTCAAACTAGTGCTAATCTCTTGACCATGCAAATAGTAATTTGCAGTAGCCATAATGAATCAAATCATAAAATATAGTTTAAGTGTTAATAAAAAATTAATATAATTTAAATTGTTTTTTTTCTCTTATGTTCCTTTTTTCTATAATTTTTAATAACAATTGTTTGCTTCAGGTTTATGACTTGGTAATGGATTTTGAAGTGCTGTATGGAATAGCAAAACATTTACCTGCAGAATCTGTTCGTAGTTATGATGCCCTGTACACAGCCAATGAAATGATCAATATTATTCAGAAAGAAGAATTGTGAGTAATTAATTGTTTTAATTAAAAGTTGATTGCAACCATAATTTTTGTATGAAAATCATTGTAATATTTTCCTTAAAGTTCCAGAGACAGCTATGCAAGTGCCAAAGAATTGAGTACAAAATTTTTCTCTCAACACAATGGGGAAAGTCAACATACAATCATAGCCATTGGCAATTGTCATATTGATTGTGCGTGGCTTTGGCCTTATGAAGAAACAGTACGCAAATGTGCCAGAAGTTGGTCTTCAGTAGTTTGTTTGATGGAAAGATATCCAAATTTTCGATTTGCTTGCTCTCAGGTATTTAATAAGTGTTCATTTCAATGTTTATGTCAAAATGTTTAATATGCAGTTTTTTTGTGCAATGGAAAATTTTCGCTCTTAAGCCATTCAAAAGGCTTGTCTGCTCAAAGGATTAAGTTTTATATTGAATAAATACATATGTGTGTATGGATGTATATATGTGCAATAATATAGAAAAAGTTGATGTTGAATTAGTAAATATATGCAATAATATAGAAAAAGTTTTTTTGCATTTTTGTTGATTCATATTTAGAAATTCCTAGAGCCATATGTAATAAGACACTGTATCTATTAAAATAAAAATGAATACTAATCATGCAGATTTTAGTATTCATTTTTATTTTAATAGATATTATAACTTAACACACTAATTCTGCCTTTTCCAGAAAATTTACATTTTTGATATCACTGTGGTAAGAAGAGAGCTTAGCAGCAGCTCGTTAGGCTGATAAGCAGAGTGAAGTGTGTTGTGTTCAGGGCAAAATATAAGCTAGAATGAATTAGTTTCAATTTCAATGCTGTTTGATTAACTAATTATTAGCACTTTAAAATTATTATCACCTGTTTTGAGCTTCAGAAATGATGAAGTGAAGAAAAGTTTATTACAAGCAATTACTATTCTGAGAATAGAAAAGGAAAATACCCAAATTAAAGTGAAGAGTTAACAGCCTATTGCAACTTTAAATTTGAATTTTGATTTATATTTTTTTTATTATAATAGGGGAACCGGAAAGTGATGTCACTTTCTTACATTAAATTCAAACAAATACATTTTAACAAGTTTTTATCTTTAATCAATAATATAATCACCCTCGTTATCAACAACCTTTTGCCATCTAATGTGCAGATTTTCAATCCCGGACCAATAAAAATCAATTGGTTTTTGAGTAAAATATCTCAAGAGGACATTTTGGACACCATCCAAATTTTCAAATTTTTTGCCACTAAGAAAATGTTGTAGGAATCCGAATAAATGGAAATCCAATGCTGCGATATCGGCCGAGTATGTGGGTGAGTATGGCAGTACCTCCCACCCCAATTCATTAATTTTTTCCAGTGTTCGTCTTGCACAGTGCGGTCTTGCATTGTTGTGTTGCAGAATGACGCCTTTTCTGTTGACAATTAACATTTTTTGATTAAAGTTTGGTTCACTCCATCCAATTGTTCACAATAAAGTTAACAGTTTTTCCAGTTTTCAGCCATTCAAAATGCACAATTCTGCGAATGCTTCATCAAACACCCAGAAGCCCCTTTTCGGGATGTAAACCCTTTGTAACCCCTATTAAAACTGCCTTTTGAGTTTTGGATTATCATATAGGACTTATTTATTTGTCTCCACTGATCAACCGATCAAAAAACAGTTCTGTACGGTGCCATTGAAGCAATACGTTGCATGTGATGGATAGGTTGGCTTTGTT
The DNA here is from genome assembly GCF_044657685.1 of Stegodyphus dumicola. Taxonomy (NCBI): domain Eukaryota; kingdom Metazoa; phylum Arthropoda; class Arachnida; order Araneae; family Eresidae; genus Stegodyphus; species Stegodyphus dumicola. The sequence goes on from NC_140772.1 coordinate 21,849,525, forward strand.
CTTTTCGGACAGATTATGGGTACTCAAACACCTGCTTTGCTTATTTTTCCATTCTGCTTTAAATGTTCTTGGATGGTCGACCAAGGTTGGTTTAGAGTGTTTGACATGGATTTGCTTCCACTTCTGCCCTTAGCAAGTTATTGTCGGACATGCGCAGAAAAGACATTATTTTCCGGTCCCCCTATCACTTATTTGCCCTCCCTCCAAATCAAAGTAAAAAAGGAATAGTGACAGAAAAGTCTTTTTTAGAGCAGATATAAAGATGTGTTAGTAGATATAGTGAAACATAATTTGAAAAATACAAATCGTAAAATTTTGACCAAAGTAATTTTTTAAATAATTGAAAAATACAATTTTTGAGTATAAGATTTTTTTAAAAATAAATGCTATTTTTAGTGTCTCATTAAAATTTTCAGCATTTTAATATAAGAATCTTTGTGTTTTAGAGTTCACATAAACATAATTTCCCCAGGGAAGTTTTTTGAAACTTTTCACAGAACATTACAATATAAAATTTGTATACACCCATTGTTTATCTTGATAATCACAGCAAATATCAAAAATTTATAACACCCTAATTTTTATAATTAATTTGCATTACAACATAATTATTGTAATATTATTACTGAAATTATGGTTTCATTTGTTATTATTTCATGTTCTTTCTTTTCTTTTTCTTTTTTTAAAAAAAAAAAAAAAAAAAAAAAAAGAAGCCTCTGTTTCTAAACCAGTACTTCCTCAATATACTGTAAATTTAACATGCAGTTATTAATAACATAATACTGCTCAATCATAATTTTAAATTACTTTTTGTGTACATTTCATTTTTAAATTATAATATCAATTTTATTATAATTATTCAGTTTCTTAAATCATTAATATATTTTATATCCATTGTAGGAATACTCAAAGTCACAACTTATAATATATTCTTTTAATTACTATTTATTCTTTTATTTACTACTTTTTATATTAAACATATTACTTTTATAAGCATTAAATGTATTGTTAGAATTATGCCAAATAAATAAAAATAAGCTTATTAGGAACATAAGATGTGTTCATGAAGCAATTACATGTATTGTTCTCAAGCCTGTATTTTGTATCTATTTCACTCATGTGTTGAATGACTTTACAAATAAAAGGATGCTGCCACTAAATATTATGGCTGTGCATTACTTTTATAGGAATAGTGTTGCGAATATTAAAAAAAAATATGGCAACAGTTAACATCTATTGGGAACTGTAAAGATGTGGTTAGTGTGGCCCAGGTTTACGAACAAGGATATAATTTAATTATTATAGCTGAATTTTTTCCTTGCATTTTGGAGGGGAAAAAAGATTAAAATTTTGAACATGTCTTCTTCAGAACGGCATGCAGTGGATTATTTTCAACGTTAAGGGATTGTAGCATCAAAAACAAGTGTACATTAAGGGACACAATATCTGAATATGTCCGACAAAAGTATATTAGATTAGAAGAATTACCTACAGGAAGTTTCTACTTATAGCACTCTAAACTGTGCTTCTATTGAAATCTGAAAGCCTCACAAAATAATAAAAATTTTCCCTCACTTTGGCAAAGAAATACAAGGAAAAAAACTTTAAAATTAAGGAATTTTAAAATTTATTTCAAAAAAGACTTAAAGTAAAATCTTGCACAATTGCTGCAAAGATTAAACATTTTGATAGAGAATATATAAATGAATAATTATCTCCTAAGAAAAGTCAAGTCAGATTTAGATAGTAGATGCATACTTTTGTAGAAATCAAAAATCGGAATTTGTGATTTATCGGAATGGAATTGGTAATTAAAATGCTTAATTTATCAAATATAAATTTAAATAGTTAAAAATAAGAGAATTATTTTGTTGTTGATTCCATAGAAAGATCCCGACTTTTCAAGGGGAACTGGAATCTTTTCATACAACCACCAAAAACTCATGAGAATAATGTTTTGTCATTTCACATTTTTTGAATATATGTTTATATGTATAAATATACATGTTGTGGTAAATATGATTAATCTGGTGATTATATATTAAAATTTAAAATTAAATTATGCAAAACAATAATATATAAAAAAACGATAAAATATAGAAAATTATAATATAAAAAACAATTTGTTAAAAAAAAGTGAATAATAGTAAAAAGCAAAAGTAGTGGGAAAAAACCGGAAGATTATCAAAGACTAAAAAGATGCGATGTAATGAAAGTAGACAACTTATTTATTAGAAAGTTGAAAAACTTATTTTTCCCATAAGTGATGTTAGATTCAGTGTTAGATTTTACGTGTTCTTTGAAGAACTTTTTACCATAATTCATGGGATGCACTTATCAATAGGCCATGGGGTAGACACAGGATGTTAAAAGAACTTCAGAAAAAGTACAAAAACATAACTAGTAAAGAAGTCATGATTTACTTAAATTTGTGTGAATGTTGTAAAAAAAAAAAAAAAAAAAAAAAAAAAAAAAAACAAGGTACTTAAGAAAGAACTTGCTGTTAGGTCAATGGTCTTCCAAGAGATGAACTCAAGATGCCAGGTAGTGGACCTAATTGACATGCAGTCACAACCAGATAATGACTTTAAGTTTATATTTGTCTATCAGGCCCACTTGAGAAAGTTTATACAGTTGCGTGCCCTAAAAAGCAAACATGTAAAAGAGGTTGCATATCACCTAATTGATATTTTTACTATATTTGGAGCCCCCAGTGTACTGCAAAGTGACAATGGTCGTGAGTTTAGTAACAAAATCATAGAAGAAGCTTGTGCAAAGTGGCCAAATCTGAAAGTTGTGCATGGGAAACCTACGCGCAACCAGACTCAAGGTTTGGTTGAACGTACCAACCAGGATATTGAAAATATGCTAAGTACTTGGTTGGAAAGCAGTCATACCAATAAATGTTCTGAAAGGTTACATTTAGTGCAACTTATAAAAAATAGAGCATTTCATGAAAGCATCAAGTGTTCTCCGTATGAAGCAATGTTTGAGATGCCTGCAAAATTTGGCTTGAAAGCATCTTCTTTTCGAAATGACTTTATCGAACAACTTAGAACTGAAGAAGAGCTTGAGGCATTAATCGAGACAGTTAATAATGCTTCTGAAAACACCAATGGCAAAATAGAAAATGCTTCTAATATGGACAATAACAATCTATCTGAAAATGACCCTCCACCTGAAGTTAATTTTAAGACGTGGAAAAAGAATGAAGCAGTGGTCGCTCTAATCCAAACAGATATATTATGCAGGCAATTGCAAGTTAGAAGACATAGAATGAGGGCTGAAGAAGTTTTAGAATTACATGCAAAGAAAATGTCAAATCTTAAATTTCCTGCTGGTAAAGTTAGTACTCAGTGAAACTACGAATGCCAGACGTTGACAGAGCAAGAAGTGATCCCTGGAATTTAATATCAGTGATATTAGAAGTTCAAAATGAAGAGTTTTATCAGTTAGGAATGAAATAAGGAAGACTTTCACAGTTGTATACCAGAAATAAATTCACAACTTGTGAATAAAATTTTATTTTACTTGACGATGTTTCAGATCTAGCAATGTCACGTCGAGAAAGACACCTCTTTCTGGAGGTCAGGAATATCAGCAATGTGTTTGTAAGGGACAATGCGAGTCTGATAAGTGCAAATGTAAATCTGGCAAACTTTGTAATTCTAAATGTCATAAAAGTCTAATATGCTTAAATAAGTAAACTTAAAATATTTAGTAATTTGTATAATTGAAATTTTTTTCTATAGAATATGGGCTTAGTTTGTTTTTTTATATGTAACTGCAGTTTTTTTATGTACAGCTGTTTTGTACAAGTTCATTTAATTATTATTATTTTTTTTTTTCATTTCACAATACCTGTCAGTCCCTTATTCAAATTTCGTTCAGACTAAATAAATGCATGTGACCATTTATTGACTTTTTAACTGTAAAATATAAAATATTGTAATTTGTGGTCTCTTACACCATAGTGTCCAAAGAAAAAATATCTTTCTGAGTAGTAACTACTAAAAACAAACTTCACTCTATTCTACTGGCCCAATCAGTCATGATATTTATCACATTTACCATTACGAGTTGGGAATTATGCAAACAAACCGGTTAATTTGATAAACTTTCAAAATTTATCATATTTACTCAATTTAATGGTGATTATGCATAATTACTGGTGATTATAAATAATCACCAGTTTATTACTTTTACTGTAACATATATATATATATATGTATAAAAGGTGAAGAGAGCAATACTTATTTTTGGAATATATTGAAACTTTTAGGTTTTATATTAAGCCCAAAGAAACGTTTTTAAAAAAATTTTGTATGTTACCTTTATTTATTAAATATCATGTTCTTAAACCATAAAATTCAATTCAACAGCAATATAGCAAAATATTTAAAAGAGCATATCTTTAGAATTTCCGTTACACAATCTTGCATGCTGGAAATAAAAATGTTTCTTTTTTCGGTACAGTGTCGCCATTGCTCACTTTGAATTTTTGAGTTTTTTAATCAAAAACTTATAATGTTGCGAGGCCCCAACTGGTCAGCAACAGTAGTAGTGACTGCTATAAACTGTAAATTACACAAACTCGTAAGAAGGGTTTAAATCCCTTTTTATTCCACTTTAGAAATACAGCTGCGTTCACTTGACGCTCACAAACTACGCCGACCCGGCGGTTTAACAAAATAGGCAAAAATGCAACTAAAAATAAATGACAGGATGAATAAATAACGAAATCACTACCTACGAGGCTCTATAATCGTAACTAACTTAACCGCGTTCTAAGATACAACTAAGATTCAGCAAACTTTCTGATTAAGAAGTTGAAAGATTCAACGAACTGCCGAAATAGGCACACAGGCCGAAACGCACAGTTCTTAAAATTTCTACCTAGCAACCTTCACACTCACGATTCAAGAAGCACACTTACAATCTCGTTTCCCTTCTATTTAACTCAATTTACTTCTGATAAAATTTGAATACTCTGCACGTTCTACTACGATTTACATACTCTGGCATTGGCAATTCTAGGGGAAAGTAAAGGCTTGACAGGAAAGATAGCTTAAAATAAATATAAACCCTACAAACTCATAAATGCTTTATGAAATATGAAATAGATAATAAAACAAATTCCAAATTCGGGCTTCCAGTTGCCCATATTCGGGTGGAGTTGTACGTTATTCAAAATTTGATGGCTCTAGGTACCATTGTTCTATCACAATGCAAGAAACATACATAGCTGTAGTATCTGTAAGTGCGACACAACCACCAGAGGGCCTCACCGATGCGCCAGCAGCGAGGTGAAAGATGAGTATGACATAGACAGAGAGACTCTTCTGCTATCCCACGTGAAGGTGGTGAGATGCCTGTCTGCACGTGAAGGTGTAGAATAAGGAACTGTAGTTTTCCACGCGAAGGTGGTAAATTGGACTGTACTGTTTAATACATCAGCAAATGCGAGTAGGCACTAATCGGTTATGTGATAAGACTGGTAAAAGCTATACAGAATCCTCTTTGTATCAAACGGCACTTGTATTTAATCTAATTTGTACCTTTTCTGATTATCTTTATTAAATGTTCTGTGGTGTGGAAAACAAAGTTGGGATTGTTATTTAACATCTTCAACTCCCCTACTACATACATTTATGCAGATTCTTCATTATTTAATTTCTTTAAATATAATACAGAACTGTAATATTTGGTGGCAACAATTTAAAAAGTGATTCACCATTTATAGTGACTCAACACAAAATGCCAATACGAAATTAATAGCCTCTCTGGGCAAATTGCCCCTTTGAGAAAAAAATCTTTTTTTTTTGTACCTTTACAATACTTTTAGTATTATATTTTCATGTTATATCATGGTAATGCCAATCATTTTTAATATTTTTTATATATAAACTTTACTCTTCTTTTATTAAAAATTTGTCTTTGATAATAGAAATGTATATTTTCTTTGTTTTCCATTCATAAAAAAATAATTAGGTAATCTTTACTTTGGTTTTAATTTAGAATTTACACTTTTTTTAAAGGCTCAGCAGTTCATGTGGGTTAAAGAAAATTATCCTGCGCTATATGAAAAAGTGAAATATTTTGTTGCAAAAGGCCAATTCATTCCAGTAGGTGGTACCTGGGTTGAAATGGATGGAAATTTACCTGGGTAAGTAACTTTTATATTTTCTGACTATTCCATTCCCCCCCCCCCCCTATGAAAAGTCATGAAAAAGTATTTATGATGCAGAGCAGTACATCACCAAAATAGTTATTTCGTAATCTACAATGTCCATGCAGAAGGATGGATTAAAGGATTTCTCAAAAAAAGAAAAAAAGAAGAAAGTGTTTTAATACTGTTTACTGACATTCCTCCCTTTTTAAATCTTATTGATTGACTGCTGTTATATGGAATTCTTAGCAAATCAGCATTTTGGAAATGGCTGTTGCTTTTGCACATTATCTTGACAAAAAATTAGTTGCCTGCAAGTTCTCTAATGTTCCTCTAAGTTGGCTATGAGTTGGCAACTTTTACGTGGGTGTGCAGATAATCAGAAAGTTTTGTAATTTTTTGGTGAGGTATTTTGCTGCTTATATTTACTACATGTATATTATATCTAAAGCTAAGTTTTTTGAAAAAATTAATATGTGTTTCTGCTTAATCCGTTAAATTAGCGGTTTTTGAGCTGTGGGCTGCAATTCAAAACGGAATCGCGAAAATTTTATTTAGTTTAAAGCAATGTTAGTTGCAGTCCCTTCATTACCTTTAAGTTAGTACATTACACATTCCATACTGTGCACTTATAAAATTGTTATATTCCTGTTTTAGCACAAGCAAGCAGTTAAATTTTATAAAAAAGCTTTTAATCATATTTATGAATAAAATAGAACACAGTTTTTAAAACCTGGAGGAATGTCAGTTCTCCATGTAGCCATATGATGTGGTATAAAATGAAAAAAAAATTCCGTGTTGTATAAGATTTTAATTTATCACTTAAAGGCATACATATGATTTAAATTACAACAGCACATTTGTATGATAAACTGAGCAAATTAATAGAAAATGTCAGAATGGATGATATCCATAGTGCATGCTTTTATACATTTAATTGTGACATAGTAACTATCTGGAATGTGGAGCAAGTAATGGGGATATGGGAGTTATTGTTAGTTTCAAAACTTATTCTTTTTTAGATAGAAATGAAAGTTTTTGGTTGTTTTTCTAAAATTAATGTTCTTGGTTTTGAGGATTAAATCTTGCTTCCAGAAATTGAATTGTTAGGATTATAGATTTATTATGTGTAATTTGACTTTGATTTTTTTTATTATTTTTTTGTCAGCATTATAACTAACAGAGATGTTTGCATAAATTTTTAAAACTGCTGTTAATTTCTAGTTCTGGAAGATTTAAATGAACGAAATGGAAATTGTGTGCATTTCCATCACTGATTTTAAAATATATGATAAAAATGAAGAAAAGTTTTTCCCTGTCGTATTTTTTGAAAAATTTAAAATAACATCTGTAAAGATATATGAAATCCTAGGTTAATGCCCAGAATTTGGCAAAATTTGCCAATTTCTTCCAGCAAGCACTTTTTCATTTAATATTTTATCATTCCATGAAAAATGAAAAAAATGTCCAATGAAACTTTTTTTTTTGTTGTCCATTATATTTTACCATGCAATTTTCATTATTCTGAAAGCCTGAGATTTTTTGTAACAAAATGTTTGTATGGTTTATATAACAAAATGTTTATATGATTCAAATGAAAATACCAATTAATAAAATATTTTGTCCAAAGGATTATAAATAAATTTGTTTTCCCAATATGTATCTCTCCAAATGCAAAGGAATTGAAGGTTGAATCCGAGCAGGTTTTCTTACTAGATTTGCATGATTATAAATAAATAAATAAATAAATAAAACTGTATGTGTTCTTTAACCTCTTAACGTTTTTTCCTCCAATAAACTTACTCCTATAGGTTGTTTTGCATTTACTAATACATTTACTCTTGATACTTCTTTGATATTTTGGTACTCATTTTCTTCTTGATACTGAAAGTTGGTGGAGATACAGCCAAATATGTGCCAATCATTCTGGGGGAGGGGAGGTTAGAACTTACAAATCTCTCTTTATTTGGTTAGGTAATCACAGATTGCTGTTTATTTGGTTAGTTAATCAATGAATACAAGTTATAGATGTCACATATAAAAAAAATTAAATAAATATAAGCTCAGGCTGCGAGATCTTTTTAAAGCTGTGATGTTTTTTCAGAATGCAAGGGGAAAAACAAAGAAACAGCAGTTTGTTGTTTTAATAAAGATTTAATAAAATGGTTTAGTTTAGAAGAATATTGTTTGTGTTTTTATGTTAGAATGTTGTTTGTGTTTTTATGTTAGAATGTTGTTTGTGTTTGGTGAATATAAAAAAATATATTTAATCATAGATTCATCATGATGAAGATACAGAGTTAGTTAACTTATATCTTTCTTTGTAAAAACTTAACTGGTTTTTCAAGAATTAATTGGGGCTCCGTGTAACCAAAGTACAGATCTTATGAGTGGATTGTAATGCCGTGCTGAATAGTGCTAAATCATACTATTTGGCAATAGTTATTGCTTGTCTAAAATGTTCAATGGGTTAGTGTGTGAGTATTGCTATTTCTTTGCCTTATTAATCATGAACACATTACAAGTAGGCAAATATTTCATATCATTACATTTCAAATGACATGAACCTTTACTTTCTTTATAATCACATTCAAAAATAAATTATTTATAAATCCTTTCAAGTTTTAATTATTTGTTGGTTTTGTAATTGAAATTATGTTTTATTCTACCATGAAATTTAAGTAGGGTTTTTCTTTCATCATGCAGAGGAGAATCATTTGTTCGTCAGTTCCTGTATGGTCAACGCTTTTTTCAACAAGAGTTCTGCAAGCGATGTAAAGAATTTTGGCTCCCTGACACTTTTGGATACTCTGCTCAGCTACCACAAATAATGAGGTTATGATCAACAAATTGTTGTATTTGTTAAGTATTTGAATATTTGATGATTTTTTTTAATATCATTTTTAATAATATTTTAGAATTTTGTGTTTTCAATTTGTTTGAAGAACCTTGTAACATGTGAATTACATAACTTTTCTGGACTTTTTTCCTCTTGACTTTTTTGACATCTTTTTTTTTTTTTTAATTATTCTAATGTCTTGAAGTGAAGCTGAGATATTAGTTTTAAGCATACTTACGGCCTATTTACACGAGGAGACAAAAGTGCTCAGCAATAGAGTAAAGTCTCTGTCACATACGTGTCACAGCATTTCATCTACACTGGGCAATTTTGTATCTGAATTGTTCTAAGCTACTGAGCTAATCAGAGCAATCAAAGCAGATGACACTACCCAGTAGGAGACCGTCAATGTTCTGTTAATAAACATAATATTTGCAAAGTTTTCAATAACTTCGTTTCATTTCTACGCCTTCATTTTTAATATAATAATAGTAATGGAAGCTTTGTAGCAGAAGACAACTTCATTTTTCACAGCTTAATATTTGAAAAAAGTTGTAATAATAAAATTTTTAAAAATAATAGTGGTAGTAATGAAAGCCGGTAAAAAGTAACTGATTCCTTTAATCAGCATTACTTTTTGTCTGCTAATTATAGAAATACAAAAATAGATCAAAAATATAAATTAAAAAAATAAAATTAATGAAGCTGGAAAGAAAAACAATTAATTGAGAAAGGTAATATATATATATGAAATAATAAAAGCACAAGGAAAAGCAGGAGCAGTGTAGATGCTTGCTTAGATCCCTATTGAAGAAGAATTTTGATTGTGTAATGTGTTCTAATAATGTTAACTTTGTAAATAACACTTGGCAGTTGAGGTGATTTTAATTGCATTTTTATTTCCAATTTATAGTTGTAGCCACAATCACTTGGCACACTAGTTGTGCCTTTCCACATAAGATTTACACTATTGATATTCTTGAGATAGAAAGCAAGCCAGCAAAATGACATCATAGCAGAGTAGAGAGCGAAAGCTGAAGTTGAAGTGCGTAGCTATGAAAGATGGAAGCACGTGAAGAGAAAGGTTTTGGTTTGCAATTTGGTGATTGGTTAAGAGGCATCTGCATTAAGGGTTACGTATGATCACATGATTAATTTGAATGACGCTTTCATATTTTTTATTGTTACATATATAACCTTCTGCATATGGCCCACGCGATTTCCACCTGATATAAAATCTGTTTCGCAAGACGGATTATGTGAAGTTTATTTCTCTTTTTTCAATATTGATCCCACTTTTTCTCTGTGTAGGCTGAGAATATTATAATCCTCATATATCACACTTTGTTTTGCACCTAGATGTTGCTACAGGTTTATGTCATTGTAAGGGAGTACTATTGTTTTTTCACAGCTGAACACGATCGACGCTGTTGCTTCTTTCATTGTGGAATGATAAGAAAATAGTAAATATGCTTAGTTCTTTTCATGATGCATCATCTGTATCAGTTTATTCAAAGATGGCAAAAGAAAAACTAAAGCAAAAGCGATTTATGATTATAACTTTACAATGGGTGTTGTTGACAGATTCAATCAGGAGATGCCGTACTAGCCTAGTACCCGAAAACAATCCAATATATGGAAAAATATTATCTTGTATGGATCAAGCAATTTGGAATTTGTATATAATAACAAAAAATAACAAACACACACAAAAAAAATCCCTTCTTGATTTCAAGCTAGCTGTGATCAAGGAAATCTTTGACAAATACATTTCTGCTATATGCTCATCAGTACGGTCTAGTGATGATAGTATGAACTTTATTCACTTTGTAGGGAGGCATTTTGCAAGCCACATACCTCCAAATTCTATAAAAAAGGAAGGTAGAAGACAATACATAAAGGGATCTGCATTTGGTGTGAAGAATATAAAGTTGGATTATGCTTAGAAGCATGTTTCAAAGTTTATTACCACACTAACAAAAATTTTTTATAATAGTAAGTAAGTACAAGTAATATTATTAACTGAACAAATTAGTTAGCATGTATATTTATTCAAATAAAAAAGATCCTGTGTATTTTTATATTTTTAATCCATGCACACTAAAATCGTGTGAGCCATATTGTACGTTTTTAAAAATTAAAAAAAAAAAAAAAAAAAAAAAAAAAAAAAAAGTTAAAATTCCTGCATTATACTAATTTTGTTTATAAAAGATGTGAATAGTAATATATGAATATAGAAAAAATTTAAAAAAAAATAGCGCTCTATTTAAGGACCGGAATGTATCAAAATTGAGCAGTACATGGAGGGATAATCATTCATTTACATAAAAGGAAAGAAATCAGTTAATTCATATATAGCATAAAATATAACATACAGTGCTGATAATTAAATTTATAAGTGTGATTTTAAGTGCATTAAAGAGGAAAAAGAAACTATGTAAATAACTTTATTATATTTATATTTAACAAACATTCTCTATTCGTAAAAAGCAAATTTAAAGCTAATTAAATTTTAAATGAAATTGAATTACAAATAAATGATTAATTATTGCTACGAACTAATCTACAATATCATTTAAATTCTGAGAGCATATGTAAATCAAGTGCAAGTATCAAAATCTATCAATATATAATAAATGTATAATATATAATTCCAATAATCTATGAATATATAATAAATGTATAATATATAATTCCAATAAATTTTTTAATTCTAAAAATTTATAAAAATGCGTAAGTGAATAATTGTTGAGCTGGCAGGAGACAGACTTATCAAGGGGAAGTTGCCTCCAAACCTAACTCTTCAATTATTCAATTCGTGTTTCGTCATCCGTGTAGGCAATGAACTGGAAGTTGATCTGTCAGCACTATTCTTATCTTCAGGGCAGATGTTTTTATTTTATTTGACTTATAATTCCTTACTAAATGTAGTATTTCATCTCGATGTACTCCATCTTTGATATGATTTAAATCAAATTCCTCATCATTATAAATATCACGAATGCACATCAAATAGTTTTCCTGTTGCAATTTTCTAATTTCAACCATGCGTAATGTATGCTTTACGCATGCGCGTGCTGAAAGATATGTTTAATAAAGTAAACAAATAAATATTAAGCTTTTTTTTTTGTAAATTTTGATACCCTTTAGATCATAATTGCTATTTATTTCATAAATTACGGTTTCATATTTTTAATTTTATTATTTCTGCATGCCATTTTACCAAATTTAAATTGATGATCTATAATCCAGAAAAATCGATAATCTGGAATCGCTGAAGTCCCGACGAGTCCGGATTAAAGACTTTTGACTGTATTAGGAGAATTTTGTTAATTACAGAAAAGAAAAATGAATTTGCTGTGGATCAATGAAATATTAATTTACAGTGAAAAACATACCAGGAAACTACTCAGCCAGGATTTGAATTCATAATCTGTTGTTTTACGGAAAATCTAAACTCTTCAGTAAATGCACCAAGTGATCGAGCCAGCTAGACCTAGTCCAGAAGTTGAAAAATTATTAACAACAAAAAATTGAGAAATATGTAGTCAAATGCAAACAGGTGCAAAAGGTTAATGCTAAGAAATGAGGCAGAAATATAGCTTACAATATCAAATACTTGTAACAAGGTGAGGAGGGAAAATACTATTTTTCAGTGTATTTATAAAGTAATAAATTGGAATTTAAGATTCAAAATAAATATCATCAGAAATTTAGTTTGTTAAAATAATAACAAAAATTACAAACAATTTACAACGTATGTTATTTGATAAACCAAACACTGATTCATTAGCTGCTATTGCTTTTCAGACACATGACTTCCATATACAGTTTCATTAGCTGTCTCCAAATATGTCCTTTCATGCGCAGTGGTCATGACAGACATGTATCTGACATGTCAGAGATGTTTCCCTGTGTAAGATACATTGGCATGGACACTGCAGATATCCATATATATTTGTTTGGAGATATATCTCCTCATTGAGGTGGGCTTTTATAAGTAAAGGAACTGTATTTAATTGTAATTGTGAACCAGAAAATTTAACTTTACACTCCAAATTCAGATTTGCTACTGTACAGAAGCAGATTGATTCAAAATACAAATTTGAGCAACAGAATAGGAAGATTTGATCAAGTAAAGTTTAGAGAAGGGAGGCATGTAAAATTATAATCAACTATAATTGAAAGTTTTGGATGAATATATAAGATTTCAAAGAAATATATTTCAGTAATTCATTTTTCAGATTATTCTAGTAGGAAAAATGGAAAGAATGATAAATTAACAGTGATAGGTGATAATGATTAACTGTTTCTCCATTTTACACTTTTATATTTGTTTTGTAAAATGTGCAGTTTTATGGTTCTGTTATTTGAATTAAATATCAGATTTTATGAAAATCCTGTAAATTCACCAGGAATCGAGATTTAAATAAGATTTCTATGAACTGAGTAGAAGAGGGAAAAAGCATAATTTGGCAGTTGGAGAACCCTAATTGTTTTGTGGCTATTAAAGGGGGGGAACTATTGCTATTATTTTAATTGAAAGAATTAATTATTCTGTAAGAGTTTTTTTTTTCAAATAATGTTTTACCAGATGAATAATGTTGTTTTTACAAAATTATTATTACTATTATTTACTGATGAAAGCCCACTCAGAGATAGTAGTTTAAATTATCTATGAATTTAAAATAATATATTTTCTCTGCACACACACACAAAAAAAATTCTTTAGGGCTATGAACACAAGTTGTATCAAAGATAATCTCTGTTTATTTTTTTTTATTTTGCAGGATTCTATGTTAGGCATTTTAATCATGTTATTTATATTTTAAAAGGACAGTATATTTTTTCGAGGATTAAAACTGTTTGTTGAAATACGATAGGTTTGTTTCATAGTTCTTTTTATTAAACTTTTGACGAGTGCTTTTCAGTTCTTAATTTTAATTAACTTTTGGAAATTCTCTTCTAGAATATATATGTGTTGTGTTTTTAATTTAAAAAAATTACTGGCCAAAGTTTATATTTTATAGAATGAAAACAATTAATAGAGCAGAAATTAGAATGGACTGGAAAAGAAGTACATTCATTTATTAAATACAATATTCAAGTATTAAAATACCACCTCTTTGCCTAATTTTGAAAGTTAGATTAGTTTACAAACTGTTTTAACAAAACTGTTAAGCATCAGGAGCATTTTCTGTTATTGCAAGTTAATCTTGTTGTACTGAAATATCTTGTGATAAATTGACACTTATACTTTTTTGTTACTTTTATACTTCATATTAAAATGACTACGTAGCATTTCTGTGGTTTTTCATATGTGTGATATAATTATGAACCAATTTTCCAAATAATGTAGTTTTGAGTTCTTCCAAAGCAGACTGTTTGTTTTATCACATTATTTACATTCTATATCTCCATTATATGTGGTAAGTTTCTTTTTATAGCATTTTGGTTTGTTATTATATTCTTACATAATAATGCTCATTTAATATATAAACAACCTACCATGATTTTTCTCATTATTTTATTGGTTTATTGTAAACATTTTTGTATTTTAATGTTTTTTATATATCATCATAGGTTATGCGGAATTGAAAGGTTTCTGACTACCAAGTTGAGCTGGAGTCTTGTAAATACTTTCCCACATGACAATTTTCTGTGGGAAGGATTAGATGGATCAACTGTTCTTGCTCATTTTCCTCCTGCAAAGTCTTATACTTCTTCTGTGTGTGTAGAGGAAGTAAGTTTTATGAGTACATTATATTTATTGTAAAACTGAATTATTTGCAATGACTGATAGACATGCACATTGACTATTAGTAGCAATTCTTATTATTTAAAACTCTCAAACAAAATCCGCTAGTTATATGTAAATATGGTCTTGCTTACAAAATGATAAGATTTCTTTGTGATTATTTTCTGATTATCTTCCCAATCCTGAAAAGAATTCTTCAGGTAACACATTATATTCCTAGATAGGCAGCTCATAAATTCATGAAGAGTTATTTATTTGGAAACCCAAGTGTGCATGTACACATGCTGCTCATGAGTGTCGATTTCTTCTGATTAGTGTTTGATGGCTTTGAGCATTTTTTTCTTGTAAGGAATTGTCATGGGATTATAGGGTTTACTGGCTGATGAAAAAGAAAGCATTACATATCTCCAGAAATATGAAGATTCATCTAAGAGTAGAAAATACAAGATTTGCATTTCATGATGTTGTTTTTCATAAATGATCAAATTTGTGCAGTTATGATACTTTTTTAAAGAGAAAACATTGCTGTGTACATGGGAAATCAACAGTATGTGGAATGATAAAGTTGTGCAAGTCACTGATTTTTTTTAAAGCAGTGGGTGCAATGCTGAGTTTCTGGAATTCTGTAATGTTTTTTTAAAATTAAAACTGATTGTAGTGGGAAGAAAAGTAGAAGAATAAGGTAAATATTTTATTATAGATGTTTCTTGTATTTTTAATTTTGTAAATTGATTGCTTCTTTTATGTCTTATATTGACAAAAAATTAGTTTCCAATGACTGGCAACATTTCAGGAGGGTTGGTTGGATAATCAGAAAGTGCCATTTTTTTCTCCCTATATGCTGTTCAAGGTACTTTCAAATTGCATGTTATTAAATTTGTCAAGTCAAGTTAAATTTCACTTATTTATCTGAGTGTGCAAGAATTTTTAATGGTAACTATAAAATGATATGGGAGTTTTAGAGCACACTTTGTTTTAGCCAGTTTCATGGCAAAGGCACATTCATTAAAATGGTAACAAAAAGTAATGAAAATGCCAAAGCATTTTTGCTGATATTTATCTGTAATAATAGTTACCCTTCAGAAAATGCAATGTTATAAATTGTATGCAGAGCATGCTGATCAAAGTTGCAGTATAATATATTAAATGTAATTTAGCTTGAGGTAAATTAACAAAACACATGTTATTAATTTTTCTCTTCAGACATCGAAAAGTATAGATCTTATGGGAAATGAATATAACAAGAAAACAATTCTTGGTATATGAACAATATAAAGGAAGATAATGTTTAAGAGTATGTTTTTTGTCTCCTGTTTCACTGCTGCTAGAATTTGAAGACGTCTATCTTGTTTGATATCATGGAAATCCACCTAATGAAATTTATCATTTAATGTATAACTTCTTTAAATTTCATGGCAAATAGTGCTGTGTTTGCATGGTAATGGATATCTTTGCAACTATTAAGGAAATAGCTCTAACTTCTGTATGATCAAATAAAATGCATTGTGTGAAATACCTATATAATAAGCTTTTATTGAAATTAGTTCTTATTAGAACAAAACAGCTTGCTTGTTTCTTTCTGTTAAAAAAAGAAAAGGGGAGACATATATGTTCTTTTGTCAAAGATAGTTTATCATCTGTGGGCAAAATTTGTAAATTTGGGAGTTAATTATTCGGAATGCTGTAAAATTTTTACTTTGCACATCAAGATAAGCATATTTAACTCTGTTATCCTGAGAAAGAGAGTTGTATCACTTTTCCTCCATATGTATTACGCATTAATATATGTAATTACCTTATATTGGAATGAATGATAGAGTGTAATGCCAGAATATTTTCACATTAAAGAGAGACTATTTTAACCCCTTCGTGCCAACTGTCACGTATACGTGCCAGCAACGAACACACTTACCTACCGGCCGACACGCAGGCGTGCCAGAGGATTGTTCCGTTCTCTACCGACTGTCACGTGTTTGTGCCAGTACTTTGAAACGTTTTTCAAACTATAATTTCTGCCACAAGATGGCACTGTATATCCATATGGTTTCAGATACATGTAAATTAGACCTTCTACTCGAAATGAGAGAAGCATGACTCACATACATGTGTTTTTGATTACATAAACAAACGGGGAAATAAATGTTTCTGAATGGCGTGATTTATGACGTCTCTTTAAATCACACTTTATTTGCACATGGTAGTTGTTTACTGTAAGTAGAGAAGTTTTATTTGCTCTAAGGCGTTGGGTATTTCGGTTTGCAGTTCAGTTTTTAGAAAATAATTAGGTCTTGTTAGACGTGAATTCTTTGTTTTTACCATTGCAATGTCGAAGCGTCGAAAATGTTTAACAGAGCACGAAATAGCAGAAATGATGCAAAATATTTCAGATATTGATTCTGAAATTCTGATATTCTGATATTGATTCTGAAAGATTAACTGAAAGACATTTTCCAAAACTTTGTTCAGAAGAGACTGATAAGAAAATGAGACGACGATGCTTCGTTTGTTCACATTCCTGGAAAAATCCTCCAAAACGGCAAATGAGTTATTACGAGTGCAAGGAATGTAACGTAGGACTGTGTGTAGATCCCTGTTTTCAACTTTTTCATACGAAAAGAGAATTTTAAGTAATATATTTAGTTTTCAGATGTATAATGTTAAAATTCATAAAATGGTGAGTAATTAAAATAAAATGTGTAAAATATGCATTTAAACAAGAAATAAAGTAATTAAAGTATATATATATAAAATATTTATAAAGCATAAGCCGTTTAAATACTCTATAGAGCATTATTAAACAATGCGTTGATACTTCGGAAATTTCATGGATTTAGGCTTAGTAGGAAAAAAGCCCCCAGCCCTGGAGAGACGCTCGCGTAAGACACTGCCGGCCTCAGCGATAAGCGCGCGTTTTTGCTACCTGGCTCGAAGGGGTTAAAAGATTTCAAATTTTCTCAACTACTTGAGTGTGAGTTATGATAAAGAAGTAGTTATTAGTAGGAGAAATAATAAAGTCTTGTTTTCACTGTATTTCAAAAACTATTAATTATTTTGGATTAAAATATTAATAAAAGTCCTTTTTGTCTATTTTTTAAATTTGGTTTTAGGTTGTGAAAGCAGTTGAAAATCTTCAGGATAAAGGTCGTGTCTCCTGCAGCATGATGCTATATGGCCATGGAGATGGTGGGGGTGGTCCTACAGAAGAGATGCTAGAAAGAATACAGAGGCTTCATAATGTAGATGGGCTTCCAAAGTAAGTACTGAAAAGCAGTTATAAACTAATATTAAGAAGCTATAAAGAAACTGCAATTTTTAACTCTCACCAACCTATGTATGTACTAATGTTTTTGGTCCCCAAAATTTGATAGTTAGTTTTCAGTGAATAAGGTTATAAGGTATTTTCTTCCTCCTTCCAGCATGCCTTCGTGGTGTAACGTTTAGCACACTTGGCTCGAGTCTTGATGAGGTTATTGCTCATTTTTTGTGTCTCCTGCGTAAAAATAACCTAATAACTCTACAGTAGCATCCAAACTGAAAGGTGGTAGACAATAATTCATCACCACCATGATCTGGGGTTTGGGTTCCCCAATGCCAGTCATCCTTTAAAAGGGCAGTATGTAAGGTATTTTCTCCCTCTTTCCAGCATTCCTTCATGGTGTAAAGGTTAGCACACTTGGCACATATTCGAGAGTCCAGGTTTGAGTCCGGACAAGAGCATTGCTCTTGTTTCATGTCTCCTGCTTGAAAATAACCTAATGACTCTACAAGGGTCCCTGCAACACATATTTACTATTTTTACAATGATGTACTTTGTGTCTCTGTGCCATGATTTTTTTCATCCATGATAGCTCTTATAATAAAATTTTAAAAAATTCTGTTTTCTGTATTTAAGTTTTATATTTTTATAAAAAGTTTGTAGAGTTATTAGATTATTTTGAACTAATATTAAGAAAGCAAAAGACATAAAAAATGTACAGTGCTTTTATTGGGACTCAAAACCCTGGATCTCTTAAATATTCATTGAGTATGGTTACAGTTACACCATGAAGGCATACTGAAAATACCTTATGAGCTGATTAGATTTTGTTTAAAATTGGGCAACTGGAGGTAGTCCTTTGGTTGAAGTCCCTAACAATTGATACCTGGACAACTGATACTTTGGAACCTATAACAGTTTTTAATGAAAAAGTATATTAAAATAAGTCCAAAACGTGTCAGTTTTAATATTTAAGACTTAGATATCAATAGGAATAGCATATTATATTTTGGCTAAAACTGATAAAATAGAAGCTTGAAATTCTAAATAAATTTTCATGAAAAAATATGATATAGCTGAAACTTCTCAAATTTGGTGTTTATAACACATTTGTTACAAAAAAACATACTAAATTTTGACTATACAGTACCCACCACTTAATAAAATCATTTCCATTCCAAACATATTTTAATTCATTCAGCACTTGAGTTTAATAGACAGTGATTTGTGAATTGTGATATCAGGTGTAAAACTTAACCTAGTAAGATAGTAAATAATAATTAGTACCTAAAGTAATAATTAAAAATTAATGCTGAAATAAATTATTTACACAGTTCTAAAATTAATTTTTTAAATTTTTTATATTCACATATTTGATGAAATTAATAGTCAAAGATAATGGATAAACTAAAGTTAATGAAATTTAAGTCTTGCCTAATGACTTCACAGTTTAACTAGCACTCAAGTTGGCTCTGACTGAAGACTTATAATTAAATGTAATGCACATAAATATTTATGATACTAATTTCCATATTGATAAATTATATTTTAACACCATAAATATAATAGGAGTAACAGTTTCAAAAATTATGGTTTCACCATTATTATCTTTCATTTACAATTCCTTTATTTCACCATACTGGAAGGCCTCACAATACTTCTAAACAAACGTATTCATCAATAGGGCCGTCCTCTTAAGCTAACCAGTGTGTTCTCTGCACTGGTGGCACAAGGGTGCCTAGGCAGTTACTTGTAAAGGCCTCCGTTCCTTGCATAAGGTAACTGGCCTTTGAGAACTGCACTAATACATTCCACAATAAGAAAAAAAGTATAATAATAATATAAAAATATTTACACACACTCATGAAATAAGAGCCTCCAACATTATCTTACATGAAGAGGGTAAAAGGAACAACTTAAGAGGTAATTACAGGCCTCTGTTTACTCTGTTACTAGTACTTCCTCATCATATTCTATACTTGACACACAATCACCCATAAATTTTAACATGCATTTACCATAATTTCATATTACATTATCTGTACTAATTTCACTTATTTTTTACATCTACTTCATTTTAAAAATAGTTATAAAATTCGTATTCAAAATTTTCAACAAAAATTCAAAATATAATTATTTATCTTAATAGCCTTCCCTAAAAATAATTAAAATTCTAAGAATTCTTTACTTACTTTACTAAATTATTTGAATTCAAATTTCTAATATCATTAAATTATATTTTTTCATATTATAGTGTTACATTTTTAATGTCGAATTTATTAAAAAAAAATATCAGTTCCCAATGTAGATTTAATTATGTAGAAGCGAATATAATTTTCTGGCACCTACTTCAAGTGTAAATTTAATCCTATAACTGCGAAAGAACAACCTAATTTATTCCCATGAGAGCTGGATCAAGATATGCAGTTCGATGGCCTTGAAAACACTGGAATGATTTGAAACGTCAGCACTTGGAAAACATTTGTCATTTTACTATAAACAAACGCTGAATTAATTTTGAAAGGCTGGCACTAGATTTCACTTTTAAGCACTATGATTCGATTTACTTAATAAGATGGGAATGCACTTCCTGTTTTTTGGCTCAGATTGCAGAGGGACTAATTACCAAAGACTTTCCCTTAGGGGGTTTCAGTACAGTTTATATATTTTAATAAGTTTTAGTTTGTTTCTAAATTGAATATACTTTAGAATTACATGTATTGATTAAAAATGTTAATTTACACACTAAAGTAAAGTTTGATCATTTGTTTTTTCCACAAATCAGCAATTCATATTAACTTTTTAGAAAGATTGAGTAACAATTTTAGCTTTATACATATATATTAACCAAATCCCATTCATATTTATGATATTAGCACCAATTTCCTTTTGAGTATTTTTTTAAAAATATTTTATTGATTTTCCCCCTATTGTATTGTATAAATATTTCATCATTGAACTGTATCACTGTTTATTTTTTGCATTTTGTGATAATAGCAGTCTTTCTTTCTTTTTCTTAATGTGCATTTCCTTAATATTCTGTTTTAGTTTAATAATAAAAAAATAATTTATTGATTGTGTTTTTATTGTATTGCATTTTGAAGCTTTTAGATGCAGTATTAGTGAATTCTAGAGAAAACATGCAAATTATGTAAAACACACTGAAAGATTTTTGCCCCGAGCTTCACTTCTGAGGGAAAATGAAAGGGAATTTAGAAAGCCATTTAGTTATGAGTAGCATGAATGTCATAGGACAAGGAGCAGGGAAGGTTATTGGACAATGGCTATCCCCGAAACCTGATGGGTAAGGGGGCAGAATTACTGTAGCTTATATTTCGGTCAGTGAATTGTATGTTCAAGTGCTATTACTTAAAAAAAATTAAATAAATGAAATAAATAAATAAAAAAAAAAAAAAAAATTGATCAGAGCCATCATTTTGAGAAATTGCAACTCTGACCTGTTTTTTGGCCACCAGCTTCAATGTGTTAATGAAAATTATAGAAAACATAAGATGAAGGTTTTAATGCTTTGAATGCTCTATGTAGTCACTTGGATGAAATGCACAGAACGTTTATACAACTATATGAAATTATTCTAACTGTATAAAAGTATTTTTTGAGAGATGTTAAACTTGCGTACCTCTGTGACTTGAATGTCGGTTACACTATGATAATGTTAACCCTTCATGTGAAGTTTGATTTAGAAATAAAAAAATAATTTTGGGAATTAAAAAAAAGTCATTCGACACCAAATCGGGCAAATATGGATTATGGTTAAAAACTGGCAGATACTTTTTTCTCCCTAGAAGCTGCACCACAGCTCTAGCCATGTAAGTGTGTGCATTGTTGTGCAGAAAGAAGAAATCTCTCTTCTTTCATCATTCTGGATAAACCCGCTGAATCCTCTTGCATAACTGATACATAACACCTAAATGACATGTCCAGTTTTATCCTAGTTTTTCTTTTGCATCATTGCAAAGATGAATTTTGTTGTTTTCTTAACTGTCATCAATCACTTTTATTTGATCAGGCATGTTCCCTCTCCCCCCTTTTTTTTAAATCTGGGACACTTTTTGCATCTGTGGTCTGGGATCATTCTTTTCAAAGAAAAAAAAAAAAAAAAAAAAAAAAAGCAGAGAGATGTGCAGGCATTCAGTAAAACACATTTCTCTTTTGATTGTGTGCATGCTTGCATGTATGAATTGATACCCAAAAATGCACTTAGGCAGTAAGTACATTTTGAGATTTTATTTTTGGAAAGATGATTTAGAATTTCAGATCCACTTTTATTTGCATTTATTACTAAGTTTCATTTTGCTTTTCCAAAAATGCAGAAAAAATAAGTTTTTGGTTATCCAAATAAAATATATTGGTTAGACCAGAAACTTGACTATTCTAGAATTTTAGTGTTTGAAAAAAAAAAAATGGTCTGTGTTAAAAATTGTATAAAATACTTATTTTAGATTGAATGTTTATTATTTTAGATTTTTTTATTCTATTAATTTCAGTTTAATAATGAATCTTTTTTAAGATCCTAGATATATTATTAAAAATTTCGGCTCTACTCTTAATGCAGCCTGATTTCACCAAATGTGGCGATATGTGTGCTGCACTGGATTTTGGCGCGATTGCGTGTTGTATGGCAATCCTGTTGACGTTGAAAAATCTTTCTCTGGAGTGGTTTAATTGCTCGTTAGTTCGTGTGGTGCATGTTTTGAAATGGCTTTTGTTGCAATGATAGACATGGTGGAAAGATTTTAGTCGCGTATTTTAGCTTGTGTGGAAAGTAAATTTAGTATTAAAAGGTACAATGTTAGAGTTATCAACGAGTCTTGTTCACGGGTGTGTTTATGAGGATCGAAGTGTATTTTTGGAATTTCTGTGGGACTTTTAAAACAGAGTGCAAAATGCGGAGCTGCTATGAGAACTAGGATGAAGAAGGGCGTTTCTGATAGTTGTGTGGATTTGCAGTCAAATGGTTCAGCGGAGTTTAAGATTTGGATTGTGGTTTTGGTGTAGTAAGTTAACTTGTGTGTAGAAAGTTTTTATCGTTACTTTTGAAATTTTGAATCTCAGAAAGACATGTGATATAGCAAAATCGTGGCATTTTTGTTCAGAGACGTTGTGTGACTTGCGAAATTTTATTCAGGAATGTATTATGGTAAGTGCATTTTAATTTACTGTTTTTATTTTGTAGAATGTTATGTTCATTTTTTTTTTTTTTACTATGAATTTTTGTTGTTTTTTGAATTGTTTGTAATTTAGTTTAGTTTATTTGGTTGATTTGGGCACAGTGCCTAGATTGTGCAATTCATAGATGTTTTTTTAAGTTTAAACAGAATGCTGTGTACATGGTATTCTTTGAAATTTATTGTTGTTATGTTAATTTATTAAAGCGAGGTGTGCGTAGTTCGTAGATTCGTTCATTGCCTAGATTGTGCAATTCGTAGATTTTTTTAAAGTTAAAATATATCATTGTGTACATGGATTCCTGTCAAATATTTTTGGTTAGAAACTACATTTTTGCTATCTAAATTTTTTGTTTTTGTTTTGGATTTTTAGCTTAAATTGTGTGTTCAAAATGTGGTTTTTGGAGACATTTTAGGCTTAAAGTTCGAAATGTAGACAAAAAATTTAGATAGTAACATAGCAGCGTTTTGGCGAAAAATTTGGCGACCTGAGGGCGCATATAAGAGTAGTTCCAAAATTTCATATTGATCCAGCCTTTTATATATTTTTTTTCTTTTTCTTTTCGTAATCATACATTTGCTTTTAACAGCTTGTAAATTATGTAAATTTTTTTGTATTTTATTGTTTTATTCGTATATGATGCTATGACATATTTTGTTTTAGTAATTCATTTTTAAAATCTTATTTATTCTTAATTTACAGAAAATCATTTTATTAGTCCATCCTTTTTGTATATTGTTATTTTACTGCAATTGTGCAATTATGTATTTATGAAATATATGTTTTTACTATTGGTATGTAATTTTTACAGTACAATGTATTTCTAAAAATTGTGTAACTTTTAGAATGTATTTAAAATCAGCAGTTCTTTTTACTTGCACTCTAATATATTAAATTAATTTTTGCAGAGTCCAACATGGATCTCCAGATAATTTTTTTAGTGTTATTGAAGAAAAACACATAAATAATTTATGTAAATGGTCTGGTGAACTGTATTTAGAACTGCATAATGCCACTTACACCACTCAGGCAAAAATGAAATTTTTAAACCGACAGTGTGAAATACTTTTGAGGGATACAGAATTGTTGCATAGTGTCTTATTAGCTGCTTGTAGAGATGAAGATAAGAAAGCATATCCAGAATTAGAGCTTGAGAGATTGTGGAAAATAATGCTTTTAAACCAGTTTCATGATGTCTTGCCAGGTTCTTCCATTGAAGATGTGCATAAAGAGGCTACTTTCTATTATAAGGAAGTATTAAAAGGAGCAGCTGGTTTAATGGATACTGCTGTTCGTTGTTTGTTTGGTAAGAAAGTTTTTAAAGTTAAAAATAGGATATAGTAAGAGAATTATTTATCCATATTATTTAAAACAATAACAGTATAATAAATATGTAATTAATGACAACATTGTGATATAATGTTGTTTTCTACTCTGAGTGACCAAAAATTGCTTTTCAAATAAATAGTTTTCTAATTCTCATGCATTTGAAGTAAGTGAATAAACTGATTTTTATAATCATAAAAGCCAAATCACAGATGCTTAAGAATTCACATTTAACCTCTACTTGAATGAATGCAGGATCAATCCTAAGTAAAACTGTGTTATATAGTATTATACTAAGTTAGAAAGGATGAATAAAAAGAATAAGGTGCATTTTTTGTTTTGTTATACTTCCAATATGGTATAGAAGAACAACTATCTAGTGTTCCACTTGAAAGGGCGCCCAGAAATTGTCACATCATTGCACAAATATTTCGCAAAATGTGATCAAATTTGGGTAGAAGACAATCTATTACAGGTACAGGTACAGGTAGAAGTAGGCAGGGCACCAGAAATTCTCCATTGGTCATATAGGTATAGTCTTACCACACTAACTGCGCATTTACATCTCAATTTTGAGGAAGAACGCTCTAGAGGGCATTCCAAAAAGTTGACATGGCAGCACTGTACTGCATAAACAGTGAGGAAGAATTAAGATACAGTAACACGCCAAACAAATATTAATTTAAAAGTCAAACAACAAAAATCAGCATTATATTTTAAAATTTTCACAGTGTTATATTTTTAAATTTAAAAATTTTAAATTTAAACAACAAAATCAGCAAAAACAACAAAAATCAGCGTAACAACGCTTTTGTTGTCAAACAACAAAAATCAGTGTTATATTTTAAAATTTTCACAGTGTTATATTTTTAAATCTAAAAATTAAAAATTTATAATTTAAATTTTAAATTTAAAAATATAATGCTGATTTTTGTTGTTTGACTTCTAAATTAATAATAGTGAGGAAGAATGTTAACAGAGAAGTTCTGTGAGTCATTATTTTTGGCATTCATGTTCCAGTGAAGAAGAATTATTTTTTCCTGAGAGAATCATTTCGAAAGGATTATAGCCACTGAATTTGATTTTGCCTGTCTTTTTCCTCTGGACTG
The DNA here is from genome assembly GCF_044657685.1 of Stegodyphus dumicola. Classification (NCBI taxonomy): domain Eukaryota; kingdom Metazoa; phylum Arthropoda; class Arachnida; order Araneae; family Eresidae; genus Stegodyphus; species Stegodyphus dumicola. Next base: position 21,875,172 of record NC_140772.1, read on the forward strand.
ATCTGTAGTGTCTTTTTCCTATAGGTAAGAAAGACAAGGACCAAATGATGCACTTTCACCCCACACACCTCATAGCTGAATATGTACTATGAAATGAAGGCATAACACTTGAGGTTCTGGAATTCACATTCACGAACTTAGAATGCTATGTTTAGAAATTAGGGAAGGTCATTTCAAGTCTTTTGTATGATTTACTTTCATTTCTCACACACGCAGTTTCTTATATTCAAATTTTGTTTCTCCTTTTATCCCTTTTACACAAGAATTTCTGGGGGCCCTTTCAAATAGAACTGAAATGAAAGGCAGAAAATAACAAAAGATTGAAATCAAAATTTAAATTCTACATCTAATCAAAATGTAATTTTCGCTCAGATTCTGAGCTTTGGCAACTGAGCCATCCATTTCATGAACTGAAATTAGAATAGCATCCAACTTCAGTCTTAATTATATTTCATTAATCCTCCCATTGTTTACTTTAGTAATTATTTTGTATATGACAAAACAAAAAAGTTGAAGGCAATAAGTTGCATCTGTTGCAAAATATTTTCTGTAAAGCAAGATAAAAAATGGTAGATAACTACATATTTTGAAAAGCACTACTGTCCCGTAAAATTGCTATTGCAGAAAAGAAAGCAAACAATAGAATCTTATTTGTTGTACATATACAGCATAACAAGAGGAAGACTTGATTAGATTTGCTGTGGTTTGAGGTATACAATGTGCTGAATTCAGTACACAGGGCTGAATTTGTAGCAGCAACAATGGCTCTAATATGGTGGGGCATCAGTTTGAACTGAGATTGGATGACAGATATAGGTACTTCATTTCATGTGGCTTTAACTCTGTTATAGAATTATGCACTCATAATAGTTAACAAGTGGAGCATGCCAGTTTCTTGCAACCCATGATCAGATGTTCTCACTGACTGAGAGATCTAGAGAATGAACTGGCCAGAGTAATTGTCACATACCCTCTGTATTGAGGAAGGTCAGGATATCGCAGGCAGCATTTGGTCATGCATTGTCTTGTTGAAAGATGCTGGCCTTGCAGATAGGACACAGCTATGGGTTTTAATATGTCAAAAATGTAAAAGTGGCTATCTGCATTACTATCTATATGAACAAGAGATGAGCATGATTTATATCCAACAGTACTATCTGCCAGGTGCTGAACCCATATTATGATAACAAATGCAAGTTGACTAGATTTGTTTTCCTTGTTGCCTACATACATGGATTCTTCCATCAAGATTTTGTACTCAGAACCAGAATTCCTCTGAAAGGGTAATGCATTGTATCAAGTGTCATCGTTCATTGCACCACTGTAAATGTACCACTCTCTGTTGCAGCATTAAGAGAAGCCACAACAGTGGTAATCATTCTGATAGACCACAGTGCTGCAGATTTTGTTGCACTATCTGGCAGACACTTGTAATTCTACATACGAGGCAGGTTTCTAACTTTGGACGGTGTCATGTGGCTGTACAATTGCATAAGGCTGAGAGGAAATCATGTCTGCCGTCTTGGGCATTAGTGACCTGTGGCTGCTGAGATCTACACGGTGTTTAATTTGACTCTTCTGAATCCACCGTTTCCATACTCATTTGGCAATCATTGGATCCCAACCAATACACACAGCAATGTTGGGAAATGATAAAACACAGTCCTTGTAGGCCACAATTTTGCTTTGGTCAAATTCCGACATGTACTTGTAGGAGTATTTCCTTCTTACACAAGGCACAACATGACCTTTACAGAACTTGGCAATGTTTTTATGCAATTTCTGAATGAGAAACTCGCTGCACGATCTTCCCATTAATGCAAAATGTAGATGTTATTATTGATATGTGCTTTTTGCACATGAACTGGAATTCTAATCATTTGCATATCCTAGCATATAGAACCTTTCAGGCAAATTTGACATTTGCTGCATGCCGTAGCAGTGGCCAGCAGTGTAGAGGAAGAATGTTTTCTTTTTTTGAATTTTTAGCAATAGCTGGGAAATACTCCATTCGTTATTAGTCAGTTTTCAAAATTACGAAAATTTGAAGGTAAGAAAGAGAAATGGTTAGATGTTTAGTTAATTATGTTTTTATTGATTATGATAATGGAAGGTCAAAATAAAGAAGTATTTCTCACTGAAAGTTATAACATATTCATTGGTGGCAACATAGCATTTGTAACCAAACAACAGATCAGATGTAGGAAAATAGAATTGATGCATGTGACATTTTTGAACTAATACATGATCTTTTCTAGATATTCTAGATTATACTAAACATTTTACTTAATATTATTACTAAAAATGCTCTTATTTATTCAAAAAAAATTATAGCAATAATGCTTAAAACGTTTTATATAGATATATTTCAATTTTTATTCTAATTAGGTGTACCAGAAGGCAGAGGAGAAGAAGAAGAACTTGTCTTAGTCAATGTTTTATCTTGGCAAAGAACTGAGCTTATTCGTGTGCCTTGGTATAAAGATGAAATATCAAGGCGTATGTGGATTGAAGGTGTAGGAAAAGCTATGCAAAATATGAGTAATGAATCCGGTGGTGGAACTCTTGTACCTGTTGTTGTAGTACCCATGGGGTATCAACTTCTTCGGGGATTATCTGCTGTCAAAGCATCTGTTCTTTTAGGTGTATTTTAAATTTTAACCCTTTTGAATTAGTATTTGAAAAAATATTTGATGTTTATAACTTTTTACTTTAAAAGTACTCTAATATGATTTAATTCATTTTATTAGAACAAAAAAAAGATGGAACCTTCTTTTTAAAGAATCAGTTTTTAGAAGCTACTGTAAATCAAGAAGGATGTCTGTCTTCACTTATCTTATTAGAGTGCCATAAAGAAGCAATTGCCGCTGGATGTTTGGGAAACAGGTTTTTAATTTTTGATGATGTGCCACTCTATTGGGATGCTTGGGATGTAATGGATTATCATTTGGAAACTGGAAGAAGTGCAATTAAAGAGGTTAAATATTGCTTTTTGACATTAATTTGAGGTTGCACATTAATAAGAAAGTAGTAACAATATATTTATATATAGTAACAATATATTTATAAGTAATAAAAAATTATTTGTAATTTTAAGTGAAATATAATGAGAAAATGATTAAAAATATAATCACCATGGATGGTGGAAAAGTATGAAGATACTTTTTTAAAGCTTTTAAACAAGAATGAAATGTTTTAACCCATTAAATAAATCAAAGTATTTTAAATTGCTCATAAAATTAAAATGGAAGAACGGACAGGATTGCATTTTATCAACATTTTGACTGAGAAGTTTTCTAATAATAATTTTTGTCATAATCAAACAGTTATATATATGTGCTTATGAGTCAGGATTTATTTATTTTATCTTAATGAAGATACTTAAAAAATATGTACATATATTTTAGATTGATATAATAATTTCAGTACATTCATTTCTGAATGATTTCAGTAAATTCATTTCTGAGTTAGCTTTCTTACGTAACTGAGTAAAGCATAGGAGTAAAGGACAGCCCCACTGCTGCAGATTTATAACCCTAGAAACTTAGCTTTTTTTTTTTTTTTAAAGAAAGTTTATTTGAAGTAGCTCAATGTTTGATAAATTCAGCCTACTCAATAATGATAGCCATTGCTTATTAGCATAATAAGATTTGGTATTTAGAAAATTTTATGAAGTTATTTTATTGCAATTATCAATATATTAAGTAAATCAATAGTGAACAAAAATACATTTCATTATGTGTGTGGTATTAAATGCAAACTTTTAATTCAGCTTTTTAGCTGTCAGAAATGAACTATTTTATATTATCATATACAGCAGCTTAGATTTACATAGCAGCTGAGATTAACTTAGAAGTATGCTTTCCAAAATATTTCACAGGGAAAAAAAATTTGCTCTCCCAAATATTTTATTAGTAATTTGTGCATATCATACATACAAGGTTGTTCAATAAGTTCGCGGAGCGCCATCTATTCGTCAATATTAGACCTAAAACGTCGACACCATTTTCATATTTGTTCTTTCTTAGGAACACGTCAAAAGTTTCATTTAGATCTGTTAATTTATTCATTGTTTAACCGCCCTTTATATCTAACATGTTGTGGCTTTTTTCAGGTATGGATAAAATTGAGCAACGTGCAGTTATCAAATTCTTTGTAAAGAAAGGTTTAAAGGCAATGGAAATTCATATCGAAGTAGTGAATGTGTTGAGTGAATCTGCTTCTTCAAAAACAATGATTTGCAAGTGGGCTAGTTTATTCAAAAGTGGAGTTTATTCAAAGCCTTGAAGACGATCCACGAGAGGGACGTCCAAAAACTGCATCAACACCGGAAATCATCGGAAAAATACAAGATATGGTGTTGGAAGACCATTGATTGACTGAAAGAGATTTAACAGAGGCTTTAGGCATTTCATTGGGCACAGTGAGCAATATTTTGAGTGTTAATTTGGGTTTCAAAAACTCTGTGCAAAATGGGTGCCGCATTCTCTAACGATGGAGCAAAAACATATTCGGATGCGACTTTGCCAGTAACATTTGGAGTATTTTAAGATGAATAAAAGCGACTTTATCCGTCGATTTATCACAATGGATGAGACTTTGGTCTACCATCATGATCCTGAATCAAAACAGGAGGCTAAGGAGTGGTGTGAACCCGGCTCTTCGGCGCCGAAGCGAGTCATCAGTTTTTTGGGATGCGAAAGGAATTTTGTTTATAGATTACCTTCAAACTGGCAAATTCGGATTATTATTGTAACCTTTTGAATCAATAAGACGAAAAATTCGTGAAAGAAGAGCCGGATTACAGAAGAAAATCATTTTCCACCAAAATAACGCACCTGCACACACAGCTCAAAAAACCATTGCTAAAATAACTGAATTGAAGTACGAATTGTTGCAACATCCAGCGTATTCGCCAGATTTAGCTCCCTCCGACTTCTGGCTCTTCCCACACCTCAAACGATATCTCCGTGGAAAACGATTTTCTTCAAACGAAGAGGTAATAGCTGCCGTGTAGGGATATTTTGCAGAGCTGCCGAAAAACCACTACAGTCAAGGGATCCATAAATTAGAAGACCATTGGAATAAGTGTATTGAAGTTGAGGGAAACTACGTTGAAAAATAAAGTCATTTTTACAAATAAAAATTGGTTTCTTCATTTCCGTTCCGCAAACTTATTGAACAACCTGGTATAACGGCCTCTTATTTTCTTTGATATTTAGTACAAACTTCAAACTTACACCATGTAATGCTTTAATTTTTTTTTTGTCTTCACTTTTTTTCAATTATTTTGTGGAATTTACTTCACATGTATTTTTAATGCAATAGGCTGTTGTTTTTGTATGCATGTATTATTTATTTTTAGATTGTTGAACCCTTAAAAATTACTGAACAAGGCCCCTTGAGAGCATCTCTAACGTTCAGAGTCAAGATTGGGGCCAATAGTGAAATGAAACAAAAGATTTCAATCGATGCAGTTCATCCATATTTGTTATTTGAAAGCACAATTTGTTGGGAAGAAAGCCATAAATTCCTAAAGGTAATTTTTTGCTTAAGAAAATTTATGTATATATAGTATATGTGTGTGTTTCCTGTAGTCAAGTGTCTATTATTTTACTTTGTATTATTAATGATTATATTTCTTGATTTAAATTATAGGTAGAATTTCCAGTAAATGTCTTAGCTCAGCAAGCTACATATGAAATTCAGTTTGGCAATATACAGAGACCTACTCATTGTAATACATCGTGGGATTGGGCAAAATATGAAGTAATGATACTGGATTTTACCTCTCTTTTATAAAATAAGTTTCCCCCCCCCATCAAAATGAATGTCATTTTTGTTGTGACTCATCTCCTTTGTCTGACAGTAACATCAGAACAAGCCCACGAAATTCATTGTGTCAAGGAGTGCAAGACTGTGACTGTCTTTTGGCAAGAGCCTATGGGTGACAGCACAACTTTGCTCAATTTCACCCCCAGTTTTGATAGAGCACTTCGGGGTGGATGGGTCTGAGGGTCTCCCACCCCTCTTTCCCTAACCTCTCGAGAGGCCTTTTGGTTCACTGTATATTTAGAGTGAACCCTTGCCGTACAGACACTATACATTTACAAACATCCATACCATCTCCAGGATCCGGAATGGTAGTTAGCATCTCTAACCACTATCCCATTTTAGTGACTCAAATTAATAAATCACTTATAACTGTATTTTTTAAATTTCTGTTTATGAATCTACTTGCAATTTTTTTGAATATTAAATGCTTTCTATTTCAATTTTTATTTTCTAAACTTTCATTATGCAAATTTTCAGATTTCAAAGTACAGTTGTCTATTACAATAATATGGTTCAATTTACATGAGAAGGCTTTATTTCTTATACAGTAAAAAACTGACTAATCTGCATTCAGCTAACCAGAAAGCTCAAGTAACTGGAATATTTTTAAATTTCAGAGAAAAAAAAAAAAAAAAAAAATTTCTCCTGAAACATAATGCAGTTATAGAGTTTGTAATATTATTAATGCATACACATTGTTGCCAAACAGTGTGCTAGTAATAGATTAGCATGATGTTACAACACAGTCATAAGAAGTTCATTTTCATTTAATGTAAACTTGATTAATTCTGAATAAGCTGGTTTAATTTTTGCAAAGAAGGATGTAAATTTTATTTTTTGCCAGCATCTAAAAAAATTATTAATATTTAAAAGTGTATGAAGTATTTTCAATGTAACAGGATCCAGGCATCAAGAAAAACCATGATACACAATTTTATAAATGCATGAACAATGACAATGTAACATGGGAAATTATGATAAAAAATTTAAGTTTTCCATGTGGGGTAAACATAATTTGTATCTCTTTATTACCTAACTAAATAAAGAAGGATCTGCTATTTTAAACTTCTGCTGGAATAATCGGTAATGCCTCCACCAACTCTCATGTTTGTTGATATTTCATAATCAGATCAGATGTTTTACTTTTTTTGTTTAAGGCATATAAAATATTTTGGCTTTTATGACTGCAATTTCTTTAGTCATATGTAGTTTTAAATGTAGGCTATATTCTAGTTAGTAACAAATAAAATGATTGTTTTTATAATTTTAAAATGGAAATTTTCTAATTGATTTGTTTCCTTCTAACATGAATTCCATTTTCTATACACTTAACTATCCGGAATTCAGTATTACCCAAGTTTTCTGGATAGTTGACTTTTATTTTGTTTTCTTTTGCATTTTTGTTATGCTTTGAAATATATTACCTTTGATTAACTGATGCAAGTTATCTTGCATTATACAAAAGTAGTGTTCTTGTAAAAATTTTTCATAATCTGAAATAGTATAAAGTAAATAATACTAATGTACATGGCTAATGAAAATAATAAATAACATTAAAATGACAAAAATTTTTGAGGTTTTCAGAGCCCAAAAGATGCTTACCAAATCTTACCAATTAACACAATATTTGATTATATATATTATATCTTATATGTATATATATTATGTCTTATATGTATATATATTGCACTATACATACTTTTATGTATGGATATCACCCTTTTATAACCTGATGTTAAGTGTGACATGTATGTGTGATGTGTTTATAATATGTTGTGAAATTATAGTTTTTTAAATTTAATTTGCCTTGAGCAAATTAATTAATTTAATTAGAAAGTTATTTCAATAATATTCAATTTATTTTCAAAAATGCTTTTCACTATACTTACTTTTTGCCTATCTGCAGCTGAACGGCAAAATCACTGTATACTGATAGTTTGACTTGGGTTTGATAAGCAACTGGGCTAAATACATGAGCATTTTCATTTTTTTCACAATATGTAATGTGGATAAGAACCAGTTTCTCTGAGAAAGTCCTTTATAAAGGTATCTCTTCCCTTAAGCTTATAACCCTCACATGGTTTGCCATAATCCAGTAAACCAAACCAATACTATATGCTTTTTATTTTTGAACCCTGGAATTTCTTCCTTTTCTGCCTGGCTAAAATTATGAGATTCTTTTTGCTGTTTTCTTTAGGTGCCTAATCCCTTACAGATATTTATGAAAACATAATAAGCAATAATATTAAGTGAAAGAAAAATTTCAAATTTATATTTATTTTATGTATGAAATCTGAATTTTGGTACTAGAAAGAAATTTCTCTTGGTTACACATTGTGATTCAAATGTATTGGAAGCTAAAAGTTAAATTTTTCAACTTGAACTTTATTTCATATAGTTCTAATATGTTGTATTAACCACTAAATAACTTACTTAATTTGAAAATAAACAGATTTTATAAAAGCTTTTTTAAATTCCTGAGAAAACTTTCAAAGTGGCACAAATGTGAGAATAAATAACAACAACTTTTCTTTCTTTTGTTTATCAAATTTTTCTTCCACATATGCGTCCACATTCCACATTCCGTGCCCCCAACACATATTCCATATTCCCTCCCAAAAAACATATATTTGTATATAACCAGCCATAAACTTCCTTATTTCTTCTACAGTTTTACTCTTGATGACATTTCAGTTCTGATAAAATTTGTAGCTTTGGAGAAAAATTATTTGAAACAATCTTCGTGATAGATTGTAAATGCTCATCAGTCAATTGGGTTTTTTTATGAGACTTATCTGAGCTGGAAAAAAACATTGTTCGCTTATAAGTGTACTCCCCAACAGAGCAATTATTGTAAAAATTTGTAACACTGTTATTTATGTATAATTATTTAGCTTGTCAATGGTTTTATTTATTTATTTTTTTGGTTTTATTTATTAAATCAAAATTTTTTTAATACAACTCCTCAGCATAACTACCTCACCTTGTTATGTTAAAATAAGTTCTGCTTACCAACTTTTAGTTATTTAAAAGCAATGCAGCAAACTCAATGATTAAGAGCTTGTTCATGTATGAAGTTTGCTGTTTTAGGTATTGTTTTAATAACTTTCCATCTTCAGACTTTTAGCTCTGTATTTACAACAAATACACAACCAAAATATATCTGCAGTTCACATAGAATTGCTTCGGGGGACCGCACGTCTGCCAGTTTGAGACCTCTGGTATAGTTCACCAACTTCCAAAAATCATTTGGGTTTGCCACAATTGATTGATTGAAGTTGAATTTATCATATGCTGTATTTGATAGCTTTGAAATAAGTTTGCTGGATTACTTAGAGTCACACATTTTTCTATCATGCAGCTCTTTGAAGGAATTAATGCAGATCTGACTTTGCACTTTTTCAAAATTACTTTTGTCTTCCTTTCCCCTGCAATTATTTTGTAAAGCAAACTGTGTTTGTCTTTCTTCATAAAATGGAAAATTCTTTTTAGGTTTTTCATTTGATTGTGAAAGTAATACTAATGTAAGTCTTTGTAGGAAAAACTTTGAAGCAAACTTTCAAAAACATGGGAAACCTCTATAATAAAGCAAAATGTTATTCTTTCCCCCTCTTTCTTAATAAGATGTGAAACAAATAATAAAAAACAATATTTTTAATAAGTTAAACATATTATTTCTTTAAATGAAATCGATGTAATATACTTCTTTTTCTGTAATTTATTGTTATAAGCTATATTGCATATTATTCTTTTAATCTCTAGTTGGTATCCAAAATAAACAAACTTCTTAAAAAATTTCAGAACTTCTATAATTTGATAATTAAAACTAAGCAAAATGCAAGAATTATCAAGATTCTTGTATTTTTTTCAAATGTGTTGTTAATTAAATTAATTATTTTATGCTTATAATTAAAAAAATTAATGCCTATTGTTATTTAGGTATGTGGCCACAAGTGGGCTGATATATCAGAATATGACTGGGGTGTTGCTCTTCTTAATAAAAGCAAATATGGTCATTCTGTGCGAGGCAATAGAATATATCTGTCATTACTTCGTTCACCAAAATGTCCTGATCCTAAAACTGATATGGGCAAGCATATCATAACATATGCTATAATGCCTCACTGTAGTAAGTTTTATGCTTGTCATTTAAATAAGCTGTTCAATTTTATTTTATGTTTTAATGAATAGATGCCATTTATGTATTTATTAGCTTGTGTATGCAGTATCAAACAAACATCAATATTAATTCAGAAGTCAAACAACAAAAATCAGCATTATATTTTCAAATTTTCACAGGACTAGTTTCGATGGTTTTACTGAACCAACATCCTCATCTACAAAAGCACAAATGAATGTATTCATTCATTTGCGCTTTTGCAGCTGAGGATGGTGGTTTGGTAAAATCATCGATACTAGTCCTGTGAAAATTTGAAAATATAACGCTGATTTTTGTTGTTTGAATTCTGAATTAGTATTTGTTCGGCGTCTTATTGTGTCTTATTTGTCATAATTTTTGTTAATATGAAGAATGAAAGTTATTTAAATGTGTAGACTTTGTTGAATGCTTTAGACTTAAATTTTTAAATCAAATGAATATATCTTTATGTATATATATTGCAGAAACATTTCAACAAGCTGGTGTTATACAACAAGCATATCAATTGAACTATCCTCTTCACATTTTCCCAACAAGTCATCTGGCAAAACCAGGAGCTAGTCACTATGTAACAAATGCACATCGTGTGTTGCCTTTGGAGATGCACGAGTCTTTAAGCTGGTTTCAGGTAAATTTATTGTACTATGTAAAATATTTGGAGTATTACATCCCAGTATTTAAAATATTGGAATATTACATGATTTGGGGATTAAGTTTAATGAATTTATTGTGACAAAGCATTCATTAGAGGTGTCTGATTTAGGAGGGATGTCTTTGTGGAAAATTTTCTAAGAGCAACTAGGCTTTTATTTTCTAGTGATTGAGGATAGGAAATACACGAACATAACAAAGAATACATTCCTTAACAGAAATACATTTATTATTTAATACTTAAGATTTATTAGATTCGTAAATTTCATATTTTTATCCTTGCTATGATTCCTTAATGTAATATTAGTGGGTATTTCTGCTATAAACAAATATTTAACGTTAGTTTGTTCCTTATCAAATAACTGTCATATATAATGAAAGTGTGTCTCAGTATGTTTAGTTTTGTAATAATGAAATGGACTTTTTATTAAATGCTCTGGACCTTGATTATCATTCCTTCCGACTTTTCCACAAAAAACTAAGCTTTCTGAGTGCAAGTGCGTTGTTTCTTTGAAAGCATATGTTAACATGTATTAGGCTTCCATGGTTGATAGTGCTGCAGTCCTTTTCTCCTGTGACTTTCAAGAAATCACTAACCTGCTAATATTAAAAATAAAATACTTCCTGTCAGAATATTTTTGGTTCAATCTGCATATACATAACATTTCAGTGTTTAGTTCTTTTCTTTGCTGTTTGTGTTTAGTGTGGATTTAAGATACCGTAGGATATGTTTTGCTTGATCCCAACAAAAATGTATTGGACTGCAGTTAAATTGATCATGTTGACTTCTAGAATTTGCTGTGTCGGATCATGTAGGTACTACTAAATAAATTAATGATTTGATTAAGAAGTGATCCTTGTTTTTGTCCACACTTCATCTTTTTTAGTGGTGTTTAAAGGTTCGCAGAATTTCATGTTAGGATCTAGTAATATTCATATAGGTGTACATTCTTGAATATATATATATATTAATATTAACAAAAAAGTACCAATGAGCCTAAACACTGCTATATTTTACTTAAGTTCCTCATTTAAAAGTTTATGCTGAGAGTTTTTTAATGTGTGCCATCGAATATTCCCTCTCAGAATTATCTAACCATCCACATATTTGATAATAATGATTCATTATCAGATGCTAGTTTTTCAGGTACTTTTCTGTTATGCTCCTGCCACACTTTTTGGCACCTGAAACAGAGATGCCAAACAAATGCTGAGGAAACCCAGTGGATAGCACCATGTGGGAACAAACCATTTGCGTGTGTATTTTAATATAACGTATCTAAACGTATGTTTACATCTGAAATCCCCTCTCCCCCAAAATGTGTGGCAAGTGCGTAATGGAAAAAAACCATTTCCATAAGGTTTAATTGAGCTTTAGGTTCCACACCTGTTCTGCTTGATTGGGTTTTTATAAATTGATTTTTTTTAGCTTGTAGAACTTGCCTTCAGAAGTTACTAAACCTTGTGGTAGTAATATAAATCTTTTCATCAGTTTCTGCCTTCAAATAAGCTGTTTGTACATTCATTTGATGTACCTTCAGGTCATACTTAGCAATAATGTGGGCAGTGTACATATAGAATTATAGTTAACTACAGGGAAAAGTCTGTCATCAGTTTTGTACTTTTGTGAGCGATTTTTGGTGACAAATCATGCTTTATATTGATCAACCAACTATGCCATCATTCTTATGCTTTATTTGAAATAGCCTTTGCTTTTAATAACTTTCTGGTTTCCTGTTAAGTTGGTTAATTCCTAGGTATTGTTTTTCACCAAGGAATTATATTCATCTTCATGGTTACTTTCCACTTTTCTGCATTTGGTCTTCATAAACCTGTACCTACAGTTTCTGTTTGTGTAATGACTTTCAAGTTTATTAAACTAATGCATTTTGGTCAGTAGATTTTTCTTGGTGTCACTAGTTTATCTGTTTTCAGAAATTTAGGTCTTCCAGGTCCTTGTTCAAAGCTTTTACCTGGAATTACTTCCCCTTAACATCTGCTTCTTTAGCTTCCTCCAAATATTTAACAAAAAATATGTTTTTTTAGTTCGGGAGAATTTTTTTAAATTGGTCAATGCAAAAGTTTTACCTCCTATTATTCTAAAATAGGATACAATAAACTTTCTTTTAGGCAATATTTCTTCAAATGTTTTGGAGCAGATTTTAAAGGACATTGCTCAAATGTGTAAGCAGCTGTAGATAAATTTTCTGCCCTTAATGTTTCATGTATTGCTGCAGCATAACCATTGTAAACACGCTGGAATTTGATAAGGATAATACAGTGAGTAAAATATTTTCATAAGTAGGAAAGGAAACATTTCCAAAGATACAAATTCTCGATGAATTCCATGAATTCTGAGAATGTTGAAATTCTGATGAAGTGAATTTGTTATTCAAAATTTATTATTTTTTTTATTTATATGCAGACATGTAAAACCTCTTTTTTTGGGGGTATTTGTTAGGATCTCAAATTTGATTAAAATTATAAATGAAGATCTTTTTTATGTTAATTTAATATGGCTTAATGTATCACAGATTGATAAAATTGCCTTTTTTTGTTAATAGCTAGTAATTTTAAAGGAAGCAATAACTGTTCCTCTGTTTGAAAAGAACTATGATAGAATATTTTACAGTTGATATACTTGTGTATTTTTTGATATTTTCTATCAGAAAAGAATAATATGTTTTGAGGCCTTTGTTTTAGAACTTAATGTATTTAGTGCTTAAAAATATTATGTAGTAATTTTTTTAAATAATTTATTTTATGCAGGTCAGTGATCCTGCAATTGTGATAGAAACTGTAAAAAAGGCTGAAGATCGGGATGATTGTCTGGTAGTAAGAATGTATGAATCTTTTGGTGGTCGTGTGCATGTAGTGTTAAGAAGTTGTCTTCCTATTCACAAAGCAGTATTATGCAATGCTTTGGAGGATGTTGTGGAATCATCTGCACAGAAGGTTAAATGGAAAGGAAATAATTTAGAACTTAGTTTTCTGCCCTATCAGATAATATCAGTTTTATTATATGTTGAAGTTTAGGTAGATTATTATTATATCAAAAAAAGACGCATTTTGATACATTATTTTGGTATACTTGTTAAGTATTATAATGATACATTATTATATGCATCTGTAAATGCATTTTCTCTTCTGTAAATTAGAAATTTGTATATCTTTTTATAAATTAGATGTAAATTATTTATTTTTTTTAGAATCAAGCTGTGAATTGTATTTTGAAGCGAATTTTGCATTGCTCTAATTTTTTTTAAACATGTAATTTGGTATTTCCAAATTTGAAAAAAAAGAGAAAGAAAAAGAAAAAAAAAATTATGATGACAATTTGATCTTGCTGAATAAGAAAATTTTATCAGAAGAAAAATTTTAAATGTTTAAATGATGCTTTTCTTATCTAGAAAGTCATGTTTTATAATTGATTATTTATCTAAGAGTAAATGAATATAAATTTAAGGAAATAATTTAGCATTTAAGGTCTTGCTGGGGTTTCAATACATGTTAATTTTGGCATTACTTAGGTATGATTTTTATAGTGTGACTTGGATGATAGCTTTGGAATAAAAACATTCTTCTTAATTTTTTTAACAACCTGTATTTTCATGTGAATATTTGTATATTGAGATTTATTCAAAACTAACTAAAAACCATAAAAAAGTTTAAACTTTCTTTTTAGACACACTATTAATGGAATTTACAATATTACCTTCTAGAGTCTTAATACTATTTAACATGTACAAATTTTTATTAATGTCACATGATATTTTTAATTAAATGTGCTTTCTGTCTTCATTTAATTAGTATTTATAACTGAAGGCACTGTTATTATCTTAGATTATAAGTATTAATTTTATAACTGGATGCAGAAATGTTTAATTGTTATTATTAATTAAACTCTTAATTTTTAATGAAGTCAATTTAGGACATACTTTAATGTTTTTCTTTATTACATATTTTATTTTACAAAATCTAGTTTATGTTATTGTTGAAAAAATTATGATGTGACATAATTTGCATACATTTTTACAGTTCACAAAATTTATTAGAATGTTATTGTTTTTGGGAATTTTTTTAAAATGGGTTTTCAAATTATGTTGTTATTTTTAAGAATTAGTTTGAGAGTTTTTTAGGTTAAGTTTGTTTACTATTTTATAATTAGAAATATTAAAAAGGAAAGGTATGCTGATGATTTTATTCACATCTAGACTATTCTAATTATTAATGACACAATTTCATGTATATAAAGGCTTCTCTATGTGTAAATTGCCACACAAAATTTTAAGCACATTATATAACCAGTCTTTTTTCACGATTTTTAGTATTTATTTTCAAGTTTCATGTGTCACTGTTAAAATAAAGTTTCACTGTAAAATGATACTGTTTAGTTTTGTACAGTTACACTGTAAAATTATATGCATGTTTTAAAGAAAAAGGGAATTTTATTAATATTGTTTTTGAAGGAATGCAAGGTGTTTATTAATGTGAATAATGTTTAAAAGAAAAGTTTTGATTCTAACCCTATTTTTAAGTAATATCAGATATAATTTTCAATTCTTTCTTTTGGCTGTTGAATTCTAAATATATTTATATATTTAGTGATAATTTTGGTGCTTAATTAGTACAGAAGAAAATGCAGAAAAGAAAATTTTGCATAGATATAAAGTTACTCTTGAAATTTTATTTTAAGAGTAATACTGTTTTAAGATCCAGTTGTTTGCTAGCTTAGTAACTGATAAATTTACAAAAAGATGAGCACAATATGCTATAAAACTCTTTTAATATGCAACTGTTATAAAATTTATGAAACTGTTTCAATTTATGAAAGAAAACTGTAATTTTAATAGCCTTTTATTCAAGTTAATTTTTCTAACTGATAAACATAGAATGAATCATTCTGAACTTAAATACTTTTTATTTAAATAATTTTCATATGTCCTTTTGCATGTTATATCAAATTAATTATCTGATTTTTTATTACATTTTAAAACACTTTTATAGTTGACCCTTGAATGATTTAAATTTGAACCTTTAAGGCTCCTTTTTACAGTTTTTAGCCCAAATGAGCAATTTGCCCAGAAGGCTGTTAATTTTGTTTTGGCATTTTGCATTGGTTCACTGTAAATATAAGAGCCCTGCATTGTATTTAAAGAAATTAAACAGTGAAGAATCTGCATGAATGTATGTGTGTTTCATGCATTGTGAAAAAAACAACAGCACCTAGAGACATCAAATTTTGAATAATGTAGTCCTTCACTCGAATATAGGCATCTGGAAGCCCAAATCTGGAATTTGTTTTATTATCTATTTCATACTTTTTAAAACTTTAATTAATTTCGGTTAACAAACTCGATGATTTCAAAGTATTCCATTAACATCAACATCGTGTGCATTTTCAATTATGGATATTTTATGCTCAAGGTTTCTTTACATTTCTTACTGGTATTATGTTGGTAGCATAGCAACGTAGAAACATTACAGTGTCTAACGGTATTTTGAGTCGATTGACTTTGATTGTCTGTATCACTTTTCAAATCTCATTTTGAATCCTGAGTGAAAAAAACACTCCCTTTGACATAATATAAAATTTGAAAGCTTTCAGATTTTTTTTTCTTTTTTTAAATTTCTCCTACCCCCAAATGTAATGAACCTTTATTTTATTTTATTATTTTTTATTTTACCTTTATTTTATTTTTTTAAAGATTTCATAAAGGTTGGAAAAGCTTTCGGAAGACTGTAATGAAGAATTGATTAGCTTTTTTGAGAATGATTTAATGAAGAATTGATTAGAAATTTTGAGTATGTGATGAGTAAAATATATGTAGGTACTGTAATCTGTTTTATTATTTATTAACAGCCTGTCAGATAAGTGATTTAGATAATGTTATATAGTGTCAGGTTATCAATTTCTTTTAGAGAAAGGAACATCTAATAATATAATTTAAATTGTAAGAGAACAGTTATATAATTTGTTAATTATAATTTTAATAAAACTTCTAGTTTTCTAAATTTTCATTTTTAAAATTTATATTACATATTGCAAAGAATTAAAATTTCTTGTGACTTGTTTATAGTAAAGATTTAAGTGCACTTGAAAAATCCCTTGCTGCAGTTTTTTTCATAACCTATAAGCTACTTTCAACTTTACACAACATTTTACCTGTTTCCATACCATATTGAGCTCAAAGATATCGACAAATTATGCACAGGGTTGTAATAATTTTTAGCCCAAAGGGGCAATTTGCCCAGAAGGACTATTAATTTCGTTTTGGCATTTTGCATTGATTCACTGTAATTATCGGGTCTCTTTTCAAATTGTTGCCACCAAATATCATCGCTTTGTGTTATATTGAAAGAAATTAAATAGTGAAGAATCTGCATAAATGTATGTATGTTTCTCTTATTATGATAAAACAATGGTAGCCATCGAATTTTGGATAACATAATCTTCCACCGAATATGGGGATCTGGAAGCCCTAATTTGGAATTTGAAATTTGTTTTATTATAGATTTCATAGTATGTAACACTTCAACGAATTTTTGATTAACGAAATCAATGATTTCAAAGTGAGCAATGGCAACACTGTATGGAGGGAACCACATTTTTATCTCCAGCGTGCAAGACTGTGTATCGGAAATTATAAAGATATGCTAATTTTAAAATTATTTTGTGATATTGTTGTTGGATTGAATTTTATGGTTTAGGTGCAAAGAACATGATATTCGATAAATAAAGGTAACACACAAAACGTTAAAAAAATGCCCCTTTGTTCGTAATGTAAATTCTAAAGGCTTTCAGATTTTTTTTTTTTTTTTTCTGAATCTGAATATCAAGTTCTTCTGAACTTAAGTGTTTCTGAAGGAAAATATACTATGTTTAAAATTTCTTCTTTGCTTACTATTCTTGCAATAGTAAGATCATTATCAAACTGGCAGGTGTTGCCTATATTGCAAATTTTGATTTTGTAAATTAATGTCAATCATTTTCTGTTATTGGAAAATCTTGAGCAGTTGAAACTTTGTTAAAAGAAAAAGGAAAATGCATTTATGTTGATTTAAGCATGTATTTTTTCTGTAATGTTGAGTTAAATTTCTCTGCATTGCACAATGCATTAGATCATTTTGCCTCGTGAAGCTCGTTTTAGAGTCAACTGAGACTAATCCTTTAATACTATTCTTAACGGTAATTCTCATATCCTATAATACTTATAATATATTCTTAATAACCTGTTGATACCATTTACAGTTTGTATTTTAAAAGAGTATTATAGCAATTTCTGTAATGTATTTGCTAGTTTTAGCCATTTCAAAGACATATCATGCACATATAGTCTATTTTTGGGTCTTTTTTAGATTGCATCTTTTAAATTGATGAAATGCTGATTTAATTTAAATTTTAATGCAACAATTGTCCAAATCTTCAAGTAATAAAAGCTTGTAGGAACCTTTTAATGTCCATTAAATATGTAATTATAATAAGCCTTTTTTATATATAAAAGATTAAAAAAAATTTCAGAAATCTCTGAAAATGGTACTCTTTCTCTTGTAATGTGTGTAATTGTGTGAAGGAAGTATTTCTTCAAATTTCCATAAATGTCTGAAATTAAAACTGAATGCTGTGAGTTTTGAACATAATATTTGTGTGTTTTTTGTACATCATTAATTACATATACATTTATACATTAATGATTATTATGTTGAAATTAATTATTAAACTATTGTTTGTTATTGTATGATGCTATAAAAGCTTGCTTGAAGGTTTAACTTCAGAACAACCTAAATTCTCCAGTTGTTGTTAAACAACAGAGTTCTCTTTTGAGATTACTAATTGATCTGTGATTATGTAAAATTTATTTTCTCTTGTTTTTCAGCAAATTGTATTTATAATATACATTAAAAGATTAAACTACATTCCTTTTCTAGCATCTATGAATAAGACATTCTTTTTAATTAATTAATTAATATTTTTTGTAATCATTGTTTTACTTTACTCCCCCCCCCCCCCGAGGCATTAAAACCTTTCTTATGCCTAATCAGACAGATCAGTTTTTCATTTATATGTATGTGGGGGTGGGGAAATTAGATTTGAGAAGCATATGGAAAGGTATTTTTCAAGTAAATAATTTATAGCTCTTGTTGTTAATGCATAGTATCTAGTTTCTGAATTTCCTTTAATAATTTAATTTGTGCTCTTAATGATCTAATTTATTTAAACCTATAACAATATTAAAAGTTCTTTGGATTTGGGTTAAGTTGAGATGTTAAACATATAAATATACACTGTGTGATGTATTTCACATGGCACTGATTACCTATAACATTTTATAAAGAGACGTTTCAGTGATATGTGTATTTTGTGGTATTAATTTCATTTATGAGGTCGAAATTATTTGATTTGATTTCCTATTTTTATAACTGAATTTTCTATAATTATTATTTTATGTCAGAATATTTTAGCAACAGTTAAAACTAGTAAATGGTGAAGATAATGCTTTTTTGGGAGGGGGGGCTGTGACAATGTTCTTGTCTTCAGTTTACTTTTTGTGTCATTTTTAGAATTCATTCCGTAGTTGCTAATGAAAACTTTCTGTAGTTTCTAATGAGAAATTTCGATACCTATTTGATAAGTTTCTAACTTTTCTACTTTCTGCTAAATAAAGAATCTGGTAAATTGCATTCTTGAGGTATAAGAGTATTTTGTAAAATAAAAGTTTCTTCAGCAGTGCAATACTAATTAATCAAAATGTGTTGAATTCAAAGGGAATTTTTACTATTTACTGTTAGATTTGTGAAATTCCTCATAAAGCAAATTTACATGTAGTTTTAAACTTTATGTAGCAGCAGTTAAGTATTTAGTATACCCTGTTGCATTTCTGATGATTTTAGGTTTACTTTTCTTAGAAACTTTGATGGCATATCTGCGGAGAAATGGTAATATTGTAGCCTTTGAAGTACAGTTCTGATTTGCTGTATTTTGTTCCGATTTGCTGTTATTTATAAAGTGCCGCCGCTTTTTCTGTATTTAAAAGAGATAGTAAGGACAAAAAGTAATATTTTATCATAAAATTCTGGCAGAAATGGGAGACATTAGTTCTAGTAGTTAATGGAATTAAAAATTTAATTTTTAGGCATTCAGCATGTTTAGAATGCTTACTTGCTACCTCCTCATATCAAACTGGATTTGATGAAAATTCTTTTAAGGCTAGTGGAGGAAGAAAGGGTTTTTCATTACCTTAAAACAAAGTTCCCTGAAATTTTTGAATCCAAAATTAAAACTGGCAGTTTGTTTGCTGAATTTTTGTTTTTCCTCTGATTAGGAAACTAATGAATGATCTTACGTTTGAATTTGATGCACAGTTCAGAGGTAAGGAAATAATGAGCGATTTTTGGATTTGAGAGCATGTTTACTGGATTTAAAGCATTTAAGCCATCTAAAATGTAGTAATGATATTCTTAAATACTCAATAGTCAGAAAGTTATAGAGAATTCATAGAATAGATTCTGAAAGATTTATAAATATTTGGATGTTAAAAATTCATTTTGTAGACTGCCATCCTTGTTAACCGGGATTTCAGAATTGAAAAAAGACAAATGATGGGCTATTTTCATCAAGATAAAACAAAAAATGAAAATATGTTATGTAGGAAAATGAAATTTGAGAATGAAATTTGAGCTCTTAGGATGCTTTTGGAGTTTTTAAAAGGAATACACCAAAAATATTGAAGAAAGTTGACCGCTGTTATATATTTTAAGACAATTGCTGCTAATTTGAATGCTTATATATGTAAAATAATGGTATTTTTTGGGAGGGGGAGGGAAAGAAATAAGTATTCCTTGAAGTTGATGCTGAACAGGAAAATGTAGTAATTGATTTCAAATCAATGAAAATAGTACAGTTTTACAAGTTTGTATGACCAAAAATATGTTAAATATTTTGTTAATCAATGCAATAAAAGTATTGGGACTAATATTTTATTGGTAAAGAAATCGTCAATCAATGATTGATGAAGAAATAGTTCAAAGTCATTAAATGCTTTATGACATTAAATTATTTTCATATTTTAGCATTCATGAAGAAGTTGCATAATTTAAGCATTTATATTTGTTCTAATAATTTGCTTACTTATTTAGTCTTTATTTTAAAATCGAACCTTGCTACATTTCGATTTGTATTTCTGTGAATTTACCAAAATGAACTGGGACTTGTCTGTGAAGAGAACAGACGCCCATTGTTGACTGGTCCAGTAGATGTGTTCTGTTGCCCAACATAAACGGGCACCTCTGTGTCGTCAGATGAAGGGGACAAAAACAACTGGTCGTTTTGCATACAAATCTGTATTGTGCAGGTGTCTGTGCACTGTAGTAGTTGAGATTCTGGTTCCTGTTGCCACTAAATGATCTGCCATGAGCTGAGGCACAGTAATGTAGCTTCTCCTTCGGACTGAAATAGTTAAATAACGCTCTCCCGTAGGCATTGTAACTCTTGGTCTGTCTTGAACATGTCTTCTAGACACAAAATCCTTGTATTCAGACTGGTTCCATAGTCGGTAGACCACACTAGAGAGACATTGAAAAATCTAGCAGCATCAGCTTTTGACATCCCCATTTCCAATCATCTGACCACCCACCACCTCAAAGAATTGGTCAAACGATCTCTTCTGGATATTGTCAACTGAATTGCTAATGACAATTGAAGAGCCAACACTCGTGAACAAAACTTACAATTATTAACATTCTCCCCTCCAACTTCTATATAAGTATTCATTTCTATAAAATGAAAGTGGTAGCTATTGTTTTTTAATATATTTTCTCAAACTTTGTTACTGTCATACATATAAACTGTAAATTTAAATGTTACTGACATTTTTGTAATGCTGAGCTTTGAAATACATGCTGTTCCTTAACTTTTGATGGGCAGTGTATGTTATTTTTGGCTTGAAGACTGGATTTCTGAGTTAAACTCCTTTAAACGGTATCAATTTTATTTTTTCAGTTTCTGTGTGAATAACCTTTGCTAGCTTTGGCGAAAAATATTTGAAGTATTCAATATGTTCCAGGGCTAAAACAAGTTTAGGATTAAATAACTTAAAATTCGCCGTGACATGGAAAGAGAGACGTGTTAAAGCTTTAAAAAAATTTCAAAAATACGTATGTGCACTAGTAATCAAAATTAAAGGATAATGAGACAAAATACGTTTACTAAGTTGATGTTGCAACCGATGATGCCCAGTGCTGTAATTATTTATGTTAATAAATACAAATGACCACAAAATTGCACTTATTAAGTTAGGCCGGAAATATGCAAATTCGATGATTAACAATGTGGTACGCAATGGACGCATGCTGGAATTCCAGTTTGTAGTGTTGTTTAACGTGAATGTGGTTTCTGAAAGTGATCAGTATTCAGTAGTTATGGCTCAAAGGCATCATTTAAGTGAAGGTCAAAAGTGGCGAATAATTGGTAGAATCGAGGGAGGTCAAACATAAGTGGAGGATATCCAAAATTTGAATGTTCCTCAAAATATTATATCAAGAGTTTGGAGATGCTTTATAATCACTGGATCAGTTTATAGATAAGCGTGTCAAGGGCAACCAAACGCAACAACTGCATCATAAGGTCGTTTTCTGTCGTCGGCTCGAAGCGACTACAAGAGATTTGGTTTTAGACTTTCAGGCTGCCACAGGAACTCGAATTAGCCATGAAGGTTGAACGAGGTTGGATTGTATGCGAGAGAACCAGGGGTTTGTGTCCCACTCGCTCCAGCTTCCAGAGATTAAACTGGTGCCGTCGTCGTGTTCAATTAAGCTAAGACGTTTGGGCCCGAGTATTGTTTACTGACGAGTTCAGGTACTGTCTGAACAATGACGTGTTTTGATCTGGTGAAAGGAAGGACCACGAAACTTGCCTTTTATATCACTCAAATATCCCGTTTCCGCAACCGTGGTTTTAATAGTTTGGGGAGGAATCATGAGAAATGGCCCCGCAAGCTGCATATCTTTCAAGAAGGTTCTGTAACCGCTCGGAGATATGTGGACGAGGTATTGGTACCCAAGTTAAAGAGCTTAGGGGTGTTGTTAGCCCAGAGTTTTTTGCTAATGGATGACGATGCTTGGTGTCATGGAGTACATGTAGTGTCAGAATATTTTGAAACAGAATATATCGTTCAAATGAATTGGCCATCTTACTTACCGTACATGAACCCGATTGAGCGTGCGTGTGATGTTGTAGAGTGACGATTTTCAGCGCGCCAAATTCCTTCTCTCACGCTCCAGGAGCTGTGTAAAGTGCTTTAGAAGAGTGGCGTGCAATTCCACAAGACTTGATCCAACACTTTGGTAAAGCCTATGAAATCAAGATGTGAGGTATGCATGTCCGAGGTGACCATACACCATTATTAAAGAAAAAAAAATTCCGTAAGAAGTGAAATTCTGAAACTAGATAATGTATGCATATATTTTTAAAGCCATGCAGTTTTGTGATATGAAATTTATATTGTTTTATTTGATCCAATTTATACATTTCGTATGTTTACTATATGTTGTTAAAGTTTTGGTAGAATTTTTTAAAAAGTGTAAATATTAAAATTTTACTGTCCTAATTCCTAGAATGAAAGGAATTTTTTGAATAATTTTTTCTTGTTACGTGTCTCAAAAGTTTAAGATGAATACACAATTATTACATCACAGAAATTTAGAAATCGTAATTTTGAGCAGACAAAGTATTATTAATGAGCTTGAATGCCATATTACTTTGCCCTTATTCATTCAAGTAAAAATGAACTAAAATGAGTTATAAATAATTTATTTGCTGTAGCTTTTGAGACACCTTGTAAGATATTTATTTATACACAAATAGATATATTTGTTTGTTTATTTTGCTTTTTTTATGATGAAAGTGCTAATAAAATTTTTGTTTATGTTTTTAGAATCTTTATTCAAGTATTATTTTTTAAAAATTACACACATTTTCTTATGTGCCGTCCGTTGATAATAAATGAGTCATGCAAAGATATAACTATCACAAATTATATAATCGTAACGTTTATTGCATTTTATATTAGCTGATTTTAATACGCTTACATTTATCTAAGAATAATATTCTGAAAGTTAATATTGATTTAATTTACATGATTTTCACAATATGATTTTATTGTAAATGAATTAAGATTGTTAAGTAAACAATAAGTATATAAACACATTCAGAGATATTTAACCCTATTCCAGTTTTAATCGTAAAATTTACAATAGTTAATATAAATCGATTTATAAAATGGTAACTAACAAGGAAGAAAAGTGTTTTGTGTTATACACTCTAGAGCATTGAAAATAGCGCACCAAGAAAGGAGCATCGGATTTAAATGAAAATTAATAAAGATACAGATGAGAAATAAACTTGATCCCAAAATCAAGACACTTAAACAAAGTGTACACAATTAGATAAATACTCTGCAACTTCAATAGCGCGTCGGACAGCCTTCTGCTGCAAAACATGCCACAACATCGAGTTGACGTCCGACAAAGTAAAACTGTGGGATCTGGCGTTTTAGCTAGTCTTACACATGCTCTATAAGGAACGTTCAGGGATCGGGCCGGCCATGGAAGAGTCTGAATATGACGAAGCCTTCAGAAATTCCAGCTGTATGCAGACGAGCATTGTCTTGTTGGAAAATTACCCCTGGAAAACCATTTAGGAAAAGTTCCATGTAAGGTCGAAGAATCTCATCGATATAGCGCTGCCCCGTAAAATACTAAAAAATCATGGAAATGCAATTAAAGGCAGTGAACCTATTTACACTATACAGGGTGATTCAGAATTCATCATCAATATTTGGTGGGGAGATAGGGAATAGGAAAAAAAGGAGATTTCACATAGGAAAGTATGGGCGCAGACAAATGCATGGTGGTGTAGAGGGCGCTGTGTGTAACACAACTTCCATACATAAGCACAGTTGTTTGATGTGTGCAGCCAGTCGTTATTCGACTAGGTGACTTTGCAGAAGTAACATGAACCGGTATACGTGGAATGAACTTGCAGGTATGCATGTAAATGCCAGGCATATTCCAGAAGTTCCAGTTGTCCATGCAACGCCGTTGTGAGTCATGTATTCTAGCACATGGTCAGCAGTTCGAGCACCTCTTGTATGTTTGTAAAACCGATGCAAAGAAATGTTACATGTAAGATAATAAATGTTTTTTTTTTTCCTTACTACTTCCTTTTTATATGTTCTTTCCATCATTGAACTGGGGTCATTTTGCCTTATTACATGGCATATGCGCCCATGCATTCCTATGTGAAATCTCCATCTTTTCCTATTCCCTACCTCCCCACCAAATATTGGTGATGAATTCTGAATCATCCTGTATACACTGTCATCTATGCACTAGTTTTTATAGAACTCATTTTTTGACTGCAGGATGTGTGGTCATGTGCATTGGCATCAAATTTGGATCATTTGCATATCGGATCTCGTACTTATTTGCAAAGTTTTGCAATTATATCTTTCTTGGTGTGCTGTTTTCGGTGATTCGGAGTGTATACAGTGATCCTGCGTATTGTCTTATCAGTATTTAATATTAATAAGCAAGGGAAACGAGCAATTCGTTAATGAATTTTTTTTTTTGGCCATTTAATGTAGAAAATGTGTAGAATTATCTAGTTAAACTTTCAGAATTATATAAGAATTCTAAGGGATAAGATTAAAAAAAAAATTTTCCCGTCATAAGACACATTTGATTACTCATATTTTAATTTTCACAGAATTTTCGAAAGAGACTAAATAACAATATGATAATTTTGTTTAGATGAAATTTGTTAGAAAAAATATAAGGAAAATTAAAGATTTTATGTGTACCGTTTAGAGCAGTGCTTCCTAACCTTTTTTACGTCACGAGACACCCCACAAGCATACATAATTTCACGACATAGCGTGAAGGAACGTTTTTCAGTTAGCATGATTATTTTTCTCTATTTCATACTGTTACGAAATGTCCAGGGGCGGTAAAATAGCTTCCCCGCAAAGCAGTTTTAGGGTTGCCATAAAATATCAAAGAAGGCAGGGTTGCCACATTTGGCTAAAAATCGCCCATTTGGCGACAAAATTGGCAATATACCATGGACGGATGGAGAACCTTCTGGAACGAATTCTTATAGGTTTAGCCCAGAATGTTCTCGAACACAAGCTGAAAGCTATATAAACCCTGCTCTTCCGCAGTCAGTGTGTCTGTGTGCGTGCCTCGCATAGAGTGCGAGTTGGTGTCTCGTCTAGCGAGTCAATCCCTGTGAAGTCGATCGAGTTGACAGCCGGGCAGCGAGTGCCGAGTGGGTCGTCGAGTGCATCGAAAGAGTCTCGTAGTGTATCGCAGTTAGTGCATTGTCGAGAGAGCGCATTGAGCTCCGGGAACGACTGAACCGAAGAGTCGGGAGCTGTGCACGTGTGTCGTCGAGTGCATCGCGAGTTGTAGAGTGGAGAGTCTCGAGAGTACGTGGAGTTCCGAGAACGACCAAGCAGAGTCGGGAGCTGTACTCTGGAAAGCAGAGTCGGGTGCTTTGCAGAAAGCTGTCTCCACCGTGATAGCCTGATAACCTGAAGGCTGTGTCGCTGATCGTGTCAGCCTGATAACCTGAAGGCTGTGTCGCTGATCGTGTCAGCGTGTTTATAGTAGTTCATCGAAGACTGTAAAACATGTTTTGGAGCTGTCCTGACAATACTGGCAAATGAAGTGTGTTTCGATACTTCATCAAGTGTCATCGTTTTTCACTCCAAATCCACACGAACCCCGTACGAACGTGAAAGAAGAAAATAATGTAACAACTGGTGTCAGAAAAGAAGAGTAAATAACATAACAATACTAAGTAAAAAAGTATGGTAAGTAAAAATTCAGTACAATAGCAAAATAAACTTTGAATAAAAATGGGCAAATCCTCTACAATGCAAATCAGCATGACAACTTGCTGATGGCTGTGTGTTGCTTAAATACAGTTACACATAGAAGCCTCCGTTCCTTAATAAAGGTAACTGGCTTCTAGTATTGTATACTTACCAAAGTTTACATTTATAACTTATGGTCATAAAAATCTTCAAACTCTTTAATTGAAATGAAAAATAAATATACGAAAATTCAAGACAAACCAATCAAAAATCAACTTGGAAGATTTATACAGCAGAACTCCAGCAATTTATAAAAACAGAAATTCAAACGCTGTTGTAATAACTTCGAAGTATTCTTTATTTAGCAAGTGCAATATTTTTAGCCTGCAGATATCCAATTAATTTAATTTGAAGTATTAAAATAGAAAATAATCTTAAATTTGCTTAACACTTAGCATAGTCTGTCCATTCTAGTGCCTCAGTTTGGAAGGGTCAAGGGGAAGACAATATGTCTCCAGACTCAGCATCCAAGGGTTACCAAATTTATGTTACGAAATTTTAGAATAAAATATTTTTCTTTCTCGGCAAACAGGATGGAGCACGAAGCCTTCAGTTGACTGATTGGATTGGATTGGATTATTGAATTACAGCAAAGCACACGAGGGCTATCTGCCTAAAGGGAGGGATGCCTTCGTGGAGGACTTTCTAAAAGAAACTGGCTCGTATACACGTTACACACTCATTTGACCGAAAACCCTAGTTTGCGGCTCTGCCTGCGGTGCTGCTTTCGTTTTTTTTTTTTTTTCTTTTCAACTTCATTTGCCATCTCATTTACTTGTTAATCTCGAAAAGACGCATCCAGAGTATCTTTGGCCTGGTAAAATCCAGTAACCTTCTTGTTTTTATTTCCATGTTTTCATTTACTCCGTGTTTTTATTTCATCCATGGCAGAACATTCTTCTTTCGTGAAATGTGAGATATGCTTCCCATCCCCAACTCGAGCTATGAATAAACATTAACCCTTTCAGGGACGCAATGTTATGATTTTTAAAAAGTTACGAAAAAGTAAGCATAATGACATGCAATGGTCCTATAGACAACATAAATGAGTGTAAAAAATTTATTTTCGTCCCCCTTTATGGAAAGAGGACCGGTTTCGCCTTGAAACCAGCGCCCGTCTAGAGCATTTAAGACTAAGCATTTGCTTATTTATCTTTACTTTGCTGGAAAGTATTTGAACGTAACCCACATTGCAGATTATACTAGTAAATTACTGAACAACTAATGAAGTAAGTAATATTTGCAGAAACACGCATTTTAAATTATAAATAAAAAATTTAAAACAGGAAGCAAAAATATGAGACAAAAAGTAACTAATAATGCACTAAATTACTTACATAAAACTATGAAGTATTTTTTAAAAATATGTTAAAAACTAAGACAATTATATGTGGAAATAAAATAAATTTAGATGTATACAAATATTTTACTATGAATTAGAAGAATGAGAGAAGCAGAATAAAAACGCAACTGTGAGTGTTTTTCAGTGTGCTCTGTGTCTCTGTAAAAAATAAGAAATGTTTTCTCTCTCTCAAAAGCTCCTTAAATCCTCATCTTTGAAGCCATTCAAACGAAGATATGGTGCAACTGCTTACAGCAATGATCCGAAAGCAATAGCTACAGCTGTAAAAAATCTCGCGACTTCGTCATCTGATCCTTTCTTCGATGTCTCAGATGGGCGGTGGTTTCACATTGAAACCGCGCTGAAAACATTCAAAATTAAAAGGGTTCCATTACTTTTTTTTGTGAACTAAGGACATTTCATTAATCATTGATGCCTGCTTGTAAAATATATTGTGGAAAAATTAAAAATTGTTGGGTTTTTTGTTCTTAAAATAGTCCAAAAAGAATAGTGATCGAAAACAAGCTATTTTTGAACGATTCGTATCAATTAATGCATGCCCCAAAAAGTTTAGTGCTGCTATCTGTTATCAGCTTTAAGAAGTAATTTAATTTTAGCAGCGGTTTTGAGAAAATGAAACCAAATTTTTTAAATTAAAAAATATGTTGAAAATGCGGTTTCAAGGCGAAATCACCGCCCCTGAAAGGGTTAAGCTTTCAGCTTTATTTTGAACAATAAAATTCACAGCGTCAGTTTCTCCTAAAAAGTTTACACATTTTTCATCTCCTTCTAATCATAAATATTCTTCAGTCTAAACCATCTCAGACATCTTTTAAAATGTCTTAAATGGTTCAGACTTTAAAGTCGCCCTAAAAGCTTCGTCCCCCCCAGTGCTTCTGACTATGGACTTTTGAATTGTTTATTTTTTAGGCCGTTTGCTTTTTGCACCGATCTCCTCCGTTGTTCCGTTTTCGTTGGTTGTTTTTGCGTAATTTTATCTGTCGTGTTTTTCACGTGATAAAAACATTTTCTCGTCTGTTAACGGACGTCACGGCATCTCTTTATTTGAAAAGTGGCACTGACATTAAAAATTGTACGTCTCAAAATTAATTCGATTAAAACTGAAGTTTCAGACTAATAGCATTCTCGGGTTAAAATAAATAAATAAAAAGATGTGCCGGATAATTCCCAAACTAAATAATCTGGATTCAATATATTCGCAGGCCCACCAGCAGCCGAGCGGTAACGTCGCTGAACACTGGTAGTTCGGTCCGAGGTTCGAATCCCACGAACGGGCTGGCTGCATGGGCGTTTTCGTGGTTTTCCCCATGTGTAATGGGTATATGAGCCAGTTTCCTGTAGAAAGTCCTCCACGAAGGCATCCCTCCCTTAAGGCAGATAGCCCTCGAGCGCTTTGCCGTAATCCAATAAACCCAAACCAAACCAAACCAATATATTCGCAAAGCGTCAGGAAAAGAGAAAAGGAAAGTATATGATACTTCAGGTCTACATGTCGAAGTGTGCCAAATGGTTTGAAAGCAAACTAGGTTATATGAATTTTAAATCCACGGTCGCGCGTGAGCATTAACATTTCCCTTTCACTATGCGATAATATCTGCACCAAGAAGTGATATTTGGATACTGCGATAATAAAAAAATCAGCACTAAAAACGGCAAATCGTATTTTATTTAAGGAATCAAAATAGTGCCTTTGTTGTTATTGTTTTCATTATATTGGAGATAGTTTTATGTGGGTTTTTGCATAATAAATATTTTTTTGATTTTATTGTTATTTGATTTCTGAATCGTATTACTTTGATAAAATAATTTTACGTGCAATCAGTATTTTAGAGATGTTAATAAAAACACGGATTTCAGTATCATTAAAGTAGATTAATAAAATATTTTTAAGCTGAAATGGAAGAATTTAAAACATTTCCATATGTTGCAGGAGGTTTGTTAATAATTTAAATACTGAATTTGCTTTCTTCAAATGAAATTATTTCACGAAAATATGAAAAGTAAAATTTTATATTATGTTTTGCATAATGCAAGTAATTTAAATAGCTTGGTCTAGTAATTTTAAATGATATATGTGGTGGTGGTGTATTGAGAATATGGCAAAGCACACTAGGGCTATCTAGCCTAAGGGGAGGGATGACTTCGTGGAGGACTTTCTAAGGGAAACTGGCTCGTATACACGTTACACGTGGGGAAAACCACGAAAATGCGAATGCAGCCAGCCCGTTCGCGGGATTCGAATCTCGGACCCAACTACCAGTGTTCAGCGATTTTACCACTCAGCCGCTGGTTGGCAAATGATATATGTGAACTGCAGGTAAAGGATTTTGCGAGACAAGTTTGGATTTCTTCTAATATTCTTCTCTTTTTATTTGCTTATACGAAGTAAAGGAAGTATTGTAATTGCGAAAAATTTCGAGTATGATATTTCAACGACAATATCCTTTCAACCGCTCACGAAACCATTTGAACGACGTTTTTGCGTGACATCTGTAAAGAATAAAGGGCTGTTTTTAATCATAAGAGATTGTAAAATGGATTTAAAATGGATTCTGAAGGGAATTTTTTCCGTGACATGTGTGCATACGTACGTAGGTATGCATGTATCTCGCGTAACTCAAGAACGAGTAGCCGTAGAAAGCTGAAATTTTATATATGGAACTACTATAACATGTAGTTTTGCACCTCCCTTTTTCGTTGCAATCGGCTGCACCAATCGCATATATATGTATGTAATAATAAAATTTCTATAGTCAAGAATACATTTAAAATTCTAACTGTATGTTCTTTTTAATTTAATGGCGATGGTCTCTTATTTGAAAGTACGTGGAATTAAATCCACAGCCCCGTAGTCAAGTTGTTTTTCCCGCCTTTTCTACACGTACAGTTATAGAATGTTCTCGAAATATTTAAAGTGAACTGGATTGGCTGACGAGGCTGACGTCATTTCTTGGAAGCTCCGCCTTTCCAGAGGCTATAAAAGGACTCGCAAAAGAATATCGGGGGCTTTTTCTTAAATGTCACGATGCAGTAAACTTCATGCAAAAAGTTATTAGTAATTCTTTTTATTTACTTCGGATATCTGATTTTGTAACTGCTATTTTCTCCTGAATAATAATAAATGGATCCTGTTTTTTTTTTTTTTAAACTTATCGTCTGATAATTTAAGCTACGACTAAAGCTGTTACATCACAAGGATATATACATATAAAATGTTGAATGATCTTAAATTCACTTAGTTTGAAAACAAGTGTTTCTAATACTTGCGCAATAGCTGCAAAGTAAGATAATAATAATTTATTTACTAAAGAAATATTGATTATATTAACTCTTAATATAAATTTAGTAGAAGTATCAAAAAAGAGGGAACCCATTTGTAGAAAGTTTAATTCCGAAAGTTATGTTTTAAAATAACTTGGATGTAAATTATGAAAAAAAGACGTTTTACGGGGACTTGAATTTAAATCATGAATAACAAAATTTCAAACTTTGAAAAATAAATTAAATTAAAAGCAAATAATTATCGCTATTGATCGGAAATTAGTTGACTTTTCAAGGGGAACAAACCAACTCCTGTTCAATGAAAAATAATAAATGCGAAGATGTTTCGCCTTTTATTCAAGTAAGAATGGTGATGCCAAACTGGCAAATTAAGTTAGGCCAAAATTGTAGTTCCGTGAAGTGATGGGATTTAGAACCAAAGTAGAGTACTAAAGAACTCATTCTGAATGAAGCATTTTCGCTAATACAAGATTCTTTATAAATTTTGAGTGAAAAGCAATTTATGTAGTAAAATTTACAAAATACTTGAGTAAATGTCCCCCGACACCTTCGCTTTTATGCATGTTAATTCAAAACTATTTGTATAAAAATTAAACAATGGTAATCTTAATTGGAATTATGAAATAGAACTCAAAGTAATTGAAATAAACATTAGGAAATTAAGAAACAGAATGCTACTTTTGAACAAAAATATCAAATAATAAAAATTAAAAAATTAATATATATAATAAGAAAAAAATGTGAAATGTACATGAAGATATTAAAGGCCAGAAAATGCATTAATTAACTTATGTTCTTTCTAGTGGGATGTCGGTGAAGTGTTTTCTTCTGTGTCTTACTCAGAAGGGGTGTGTGTCTGAAATTCCGTTATCGGCAGACGGGATACTTTGAATTATTTCAGTCGGCGAAACTTGTGAGAAGTAATTTATGGGACGTGGGAGGGACAAGGAATGCTTGAGGGACGTTTGTTGCGGAGTTCTTATGTGAGTGAAAACGTTTGTTAAAATTTTGAATATACTAACTAGTGAATGGAAATTAATTAATTTCTGGCTAATTGTCGTGTCGGAACGAGGAAGAAAATTAGAAAAGGAAAAAAGTAATTTTCACTGTCAACGAGCTATTTGGCAGACTAAAGATTATGAAATAGACTCATTTTTTTAGTAACAGCATAAAAAATGTCTGAAAACAATTAGCTAATCAATATTTCTTTAGTAAATAATTTATATATACATATATACCGGGTGGCCATAATTAAACTGACAGTGCTCACAGTGTTCTGTAGCGCGATCTATTTGCGAGAATGACGCCACATTTTGTAGGAAGATTAAACAAGACGGGGGACGAAGGATTCCGCGAAAAAAATTAGTTCCAAAAGTCACCGCTAGGGGAATATTTGGCGCTGTGTAGCAGAAAATAGAGTGTTAACAAATGCAAATTAATACGGAATAAAATTTATCGTAGGTCCATTCTTCTATGAGAACATTACCCCGACAGGACCGGAAACCTGTTCTGTTACCGGAGAGAAATATCGCCACATGTTGAACAGCTTTGTCATTCCGGCACTTTAGCAAAGACAATGCTTGGGGAAAATCATTTTCATGCAAGATAGAGCCCCTCCACACGTTGCTGTACGGGTGCAACATATGCTACGACAGAATTCACAACAGAAAGAGTCATTAGCCGCTACTTTGCAACTGCATGGCCACCTCGGTCGCCTGATCTTACCCCATGCGACTTCCATAGCAAGTTGTTAACCTTGTTATGGTTGCTATGGTTACCTTAAGTCCAAGGTCTATCAAGGAGTGGTCCAGGACCTGGCTACGTTGAAGGATAACATATCACGGACTGTACGGGAGATTTCTGCAGACATGTTACTTTCTGCTGTTGTGCATACTGTGCACAGAATGCAATATGTGGTCCACAACAACGGCACCCACATTGAACCTCATTTGAATGCAAAATAAAAGGTAATTTTCGTATCGATTTGCCTTTGTTAACACTCTATTTTCTATTACACAGCGCCAAATATTCCCCTAGCGGTGACTTTTGGAACTAATTTTTTTTGCGGAATCCTTCGTCCCCCGTCTTGTTTAATCTTCCTACAAAATGTGGCGCCATTCTCGAAAATAGATCGCACTACAAAACACTGTGAGCACTGTTAGTTTAATTATGGCCACCCGTTATATTCCCGCTCTGTACATGGCTCAGTGAGCTTAGTTTTTTTATTCTTATTTGTTGGTTAATTGTGCATTTTGTGCTTAAAAGGATTGAATTATGTGTTTTTATGCTTTAGATAATCTGCATGCAATAGTTGTAGAATTATCAACAATTTAAAACTTTAAATGGCGAGTTAAGCCTAAGGAACCTCCATTTGTTTGCATTTGAAACTCCGTTGAATAGTGAATTAAGTCGGTTTCTGCACCCTCAGAGTCTTCGCCGAATGAGACCAAAAGTAAACGTTCAGTTTTGCGCATCGAAAAATCTGCCTTTTTGCCCCTTGGCGAATGCCTTGTTTATGCGTAGAAACTCTTATTATAATTGTAAAAATTGCTTTTTTTAACTGTTTTAACTGTATTTGGTGTTCTATGTTCTTCTTACTTTACAATTTTTAATGAAAATGTTTTGAGATTTTATGTATTTTTGCTTTGCAGTGAAGTGAGAACTGAATTAATTGACTGAGAAATAATGGAATTCGAGAAAATAAGTTTAAATGATATGCAGCAAAAATGTATATAATTTAATAGGCCATACAAGGAAGTCTAGTAGTGTCCAAATCAGATGTCTATTTTTTTTTTTTTTTTTTAAAGAAAAATGTGCGAGAATACTTTATATAGTTACAATGAGAATTAGATAGTTGATATTGCTTGGCTTATTTATGATATTTTGCAAGTTAACACAGTTCTATTCGTGAATATTTATAGATGAGTCACCAACAATTTTGCCAAAGTCGCCAGCGTACAATGTCACAAGTGTAGTGAGAGGTAACTGAAAGTTAATTGTTATATTTCTGGTAGAATAATGTAAATTTATTCCTTTCATTTGCGTTTTATTCAACGATTAATTTCAGCTAAAATTCAAAAGAAACATAGTAAATATTTATTTTATCGTCAACGAAACTGTCATAAAGGCTTTTAAAAATGAAAATGAAGCTCTGCTATCCAAATGTTTTTTCGAAATACCCTTACAATTTACGTGTTTCTCCCAGAAGCATATGAAATCGTTAACAAGTTAAGAGCAGTAAGAATTGCGTGAGCTGAGAGCGTGTATTTCCATGGAGATGTTTCTGTATATTGTAAGCCCATGTAAACAATTTTTCGGACTATCAGTTACCTAGTAAGGGAATCTTCATAAGAATGCGTACTCTCTGGAAACTACTTTTAGAAAAGAGATGAGCTTCTGTATTCTTTTTTGCCACCTAAAGTTTATCCAAACAAGTTGAGTGAAAAAGGTAAGTTCTTTTTTCCAATTCAGAAGCAAACGATTTTGATAAATACCGATAATTTTCTCTGGTATCCATTATTTTAAAAGCTATTCTTTTAGGAATTTAATTTTTTAACTGATGAATAATTATACCTGTATTCGCCTGCAATCGCTGAGAGATTATTTTCACAACATAGTATTTTTAGAAACTTATTTAAAAGTCATATAAATATGAGTTACTATTAAGCGAGTTTTAACGAAATTAGCTTTGAAAATTTTAATTTTGATTAAATTTTACTCATTTTTAATTACGAATTTTGAAATAATCTATTCGAAATTTACGGATATCATTTGGAATTCGATTGAGAAACGCTGGTAATAGTTTATTCATTTAAGAAAGATTCTAAGTAAAGGATTGTATTGAAAAGAAGTTAAAATTTTATTTTTTTTTGAAAGGATAAATGCGATAGAGAGATATTGTTATGTAAGATCAAAAAATTTTATTTAAAAGTTCTTTCAGAAACGGATATAAAACTAATGTTTTTAATACAGAAGAAATTTTAGTCAACAGTTCTTTAAAAAACGAACATTAAATTAATTTTCTTAATAATGACGTCATTACGGAATATACAATTGCTCCCAAAGTTTTTCGTTCAGTTTAAGAATTTTTTGAAAAAGCGTTGTATCCCGGAATTGATTTCGAATATAAAACTCAATATTTTTTCATAGCATCTCTATGTGATTTTTGAATAAAACCAAACTTTTTTTTTTTTTTTTTCCTACGTAATGCTGATTTATTTTCGTTTTCTAGAATTGAAAATGTAAGGAGGTATAGATAAGACACATCACAAAAGTGATCGTACACAGAAATATTTTCCTAAAATTTCATAAATAAATCTTCTTCATAATAATATCTTCAGCCATTTTTTTTATTTTTGCATTTTGGTGACGTTTAAAAAATCATTTGGCTTTATTCTTTGCTTTCTTACTTCGTTATATTTTATTTAATATTTAAAAATGGTTCGAAATTGTAAGAAAACAACGAATATCATTCGAAAATTGAAAATTTTTTCATAAGGGTGGAAAATCGAACCGGGATGTCGCTAAATTAGTAAATTTATTCCCTTATACGGTGCAGTAAGTGATAAAACGTTTAAAAAAGAAAATTGAATCGAAAATAAAATAAGAAAAAATCCCAGGGGCAAAGTTAACGTAAACAGAGATTTATAGTTAGAAAATTTCTGAAAAGTCCACGTTTGTGCTGTAAATATTTCTATGGAATTTACTGAAACATTTCCTACTTCAATTCCCTCCGGAGCTGTTCGACGAGTATTCAGATGAGCTAGATTACATTTATTTACTTTTTAAAATCAGGATAACGATCTTAAGCACACGGCCTTCAACATTCGCCTTCAGTGTGTCTGTTATGGTCCATAAGTTCTGAAAATACCACTTTAGTCACCAGATTTAAACCCGATAGAACACATCTGGAGAGAATTTGAGGTAAAGTACGAATACACAACATCAAAACGGAAACCGTACTAAAAAGCAGTAAATAATAAAAGAATGGAGAAACATTGATGCAGATATTAAAAAAGAAAAAAAAGTTTATTATGTTTATGAGGTATTTCTCCCACTTTCTTAGCAAGCCTTCGTGGTGCGGTGGTCGGCACACTGGGCTGGTATTCCAGAGGTCCGCGGTTCGATTCCTGGCGAAGACTTTGTTAATTTTTCCTTTTGCCTGCTTCCAAAAATACCTGATGACTCTACATGTTCATAAAATAACTAATGTATTTTTCCTAAAAGAAATTTATAGATATCATTAATTTTGTGAGTCACTGTATGTACACCCTTCAAACTACGTAATACCCTGACGTTCGTATTCTGAAGCCAGGTTATAACCATATTAAAAGAAATTCCCAGCCAATTTGAAAAGCTACATTTTTTTAAAATTTTATACTTAATATAGCCCACTACAAAGGATTTTTCAGACTGGCTCGGATAAAGAATTAAAAAAAAATGTTTTGGAATAAAAGTTTCTGGTACAATTTATTATTTGAAATAATAAATATCGTTTGCTACTTTTAAATGTATTCTTCTTTCAAAATATCGCATGTAAATAAGTTGTGGATTGAAGGCCATGTTTTTGTGCTTTCCGAAGAGAAAAACTCCTGTTCCGTAATCCAAAAATGTTGTAAAACACCCGGTATTGAAATTCTGAAGTGCAAAATAAGCAACGTTATTAATCGGAAAGAGAAAAACCGTTAGTCACACTTCTGCATGGAAAGAAGACTCCAAACGAATACCCGAAACAGCTACGTACTGTTTCTAACGTTTTTAAAATTAAGTGGTTGATAAGAACAGAAAAATCCGACCACGCAGAAATCAGTTGAAAAATCTTTAAATAGTTTTGTGGCAACAATAAATAAAATAAAATAATGAAGATTTACGACTTAAAAAATTCTAAATAAACGTAATGTTCACAAGTTTTTGCTGAGGCATCTGGTCAATTAGAACAGTTTGTGGAAACTTGTATGAAAACTGGAAGATAAATGGGAATACATTGTGGCCATTGATGAAGCATGGGATTACATAAATGACTGCAACAAAAAACGTCTATTTATTATCGAAAACGAAGAAAAAATATTGTACAACCTTAGTTCTGTCAATCCAAATGAAGTTTTATAAATAATTTATGATTGTCGGGGGATTTTCTTACAATGGGGAACAAAAAATAAAAAAAGAGTGGAAAAAATTTTTAATATCAATTCAACGTGAAGAGAAAGTTTTACGTCCGATATTTACAGAAGGAGTTCCATTTCTTTATCTCAATTGTTTCCAAAGCGTGAGGCTACATCAGGACAAAGCAACAAGTCGTATTTCGAAAAGTACCAATGCATTCCTTGAAAAAATAAAGACCGATGCAAATATTGCATATATACATTTTCAAAGTATTCTTGTCAAATCCCATGACGTTTCACACTTAGACTCTTGTGCCGATGGTCT
The DNA here is from genome assembly GCF_044657685.1 of Stegodyphus dumicola. NCBI lineage: Eukaryota > Metazoa > Arthropoda > Arachnida > Araneae > Eresidae > Stegodyphus > Stegodyphus dumicola. The sequence continues at coordinate 21,912,823 of NC_140772.1, forward strand.
CTCGAAAAGAACTCATTCTAAGGGCAAAGCCATCACGACTGATGAACTCTGGAAAGTAGTGGAAGAAGAACGAAAATCAGTGTCCCAGTAAATTTTACGAAAAGCCCTTCTACGAGGGCAATCCCAAAAGAAAGGTCTCCTATTTTTTGGGGACGTACAGAAAGTTTTAATACGGTTGTTGGCAACACTATTGTGAGTGGTGTCTTCTCCGCTACCACATAAGCACGTAGGCGCTTCGCTAGGATGCTCAGTCTTGGCTTGGCAGCCATTCGAAATGGAGCTCCCGATAAACATTGCTGCCAAGTGCGAAGTGCGCGCAGTTATTCGATTTTTGAACGCAAAAGGCGTTAAACCGGTTTAAAATTCATCGCCTATTGACGGAAGTGTATGGACAGTCGTGCATGGATGTCAAAAACGTTCGCAAGTGGTGTAAAGAGTTTACAACCGGTCGTAATGAAATTCATGACGAAGAAAGGAGCGGGAGGCCGTCAATTGCCGACGAGACAATCGCGAAAGTTGAGGAACTCATGGGTAAAGATCGGAGGATCGCTCTGGATGCTCTCTGCATTTTGGTTCCTGAGGTTTCCAGAAACACCATCCACAGGATTTTAACGGAAAAGTTGCAATATTGGAAGGTGTGTGCAAGATGGGTCCCGCGTATGCTGACAGAAGACCACAAACGGCAACGGGTTGATTCATCCCGCGAATTTCTTCGCCGCTATGGAGACGAAAAGAACAACTTCTTGGACTCGATTGACGCTTCCTGAAGGGCATGGCGGCAAGCTGGTATGACATGGGCATTGTAAAACTGCCACAGCGTCTACAAAAATGCATCGACCGAAATGGCGATTATGTTCAAAAATAAAGCATTCTTCAATCTTTAAAGTGATGTAGCAATTATAGAAAATAAACGGTTCTTTGTATATCTAAAAATATAGGAGACCTTTTTTTCGGGATTGCCCTCGTACGATAGAAATCACGATGCAGACTTTTAAACCTGAAGAAAGGCTATCAAATCGAGCATTTAAAAAAATACTTTTTACATTTTAAATATCAATTAAGTAACTCCGAAATCGTTCTAAAGATGTATAAACACCTTATATATAAACCCGCCTGCGCCCCCCACTCCCTCTAGAGGTACAAAAAACTGCTCCTTTAAACGATTAGATCGGAACCGTTTGCTCACTGAAGTGAATCAGTTCTTTTTGACGAACCACCGCTCATTAACAATGATCTTGATTAATGCACTCGGATCAGGCGTGGATTATGAGCGGTGTGCAAAGAAGGGGGGGGGAAAGCAGAAAGAATCGAACAAGGGGTGGGATCGCTGGAATCAACTCGACCAAACAGCCCACTCCTTGGAATGATTTCTTTCAACTATGCTTTTTAGATTGCCTAAAATTCACCTTTCACGCATAAAACAAAAATAAAATTCTGGAATAAAAAAATGCTAAAACTTAAAAAATAATGAAAATTAAACTCAGTGTTGTTAAAGAATACATTATGTTATTACTAAATTGATATTTGTTCTTACTACAAAGCGCTGTATAAAAATAAATTTTTAGATTGGAAGGCAGATCCCAAAGAACAGGAAATTGGCTGCTGACAATACCGGCATTTCCCCCCCTTTCTTTAAATCTAATTTTACAAAATAATACCTAATATCGCTCGTTCTTTTATGCGGTAGGGTGTACATTTTGTTCTGCAACTTTGAAAAATACATTAGATGGAAAAATTTATGTTTTTAAATATATATTAATTCTAAAGAACATTAAGCTCTTGACTACAGGACATTAGTAAAATAAGTAAGTAAATAAATAAATAATTTTTTTTATTTTACATATTTGTTACAATAATATCATATAAAAAAGGTAATACCTAATATACATAGCTATACTATGACACAGTATTCAAAGAATCGAAATGAAAGTCAAAGGAACTCCGAGGAAGCGAAAAGATCAAATAATCAAGACTTCGTAAATGCAGAGTTGCGGCTAGAGCACGAGCGCGGAAGCGATGGAAAAGAGCCAATAATGAAGGCTCCGTAGGAATCAGATCCGCGGCTAAAGAAGGAGCAATAAACACAGCGAATAATCAAGACTCGGAAGAACCAAGATCTGCGACTAAAGAAGCTCTGACAGCTTGGAATTCGAGGAAGAAACTGAGCACCTATAATCTATATACAGTAAGACCCCGCTTAACGCGGGGGATACGTTCCATCAAAGTAGAGCGTAATGCGAAACAGCGCTAAACGAGGCTATCTTTACATGTAAATATTGGGGTTAGGGGAAGATGGATAGGAAATTGGTTAGGTATTAAATTTAAAAAGTATGTTTTTTTAATAAAAATAAAACCAAGCATTTATTTCTTAAAGCCCAAATTAATACCACATTATTATTTCTTGCAAAAATAAAAACAAAATATAAATAACAAAACGAATATTCTTAAAAAAAAAACAAATAAAATTCTCAGTCATATTTAGTTAGCCTTCCGCGTTTTCCGTGTTCTGCCTTTTTGTGACAAAAGCATCTAATGTTGTTTGCCTTTTTCTTTTGCGTTGTTATCTTAAAAGTTCTTCATAAACGGATAGAGCATCTCTAACACCATGCCTTACTTTTGAGTTCCTGTCAAAATTCGGATCATTTTCAATGAATTGATCCATTATTTCAGTTATGGTAGACAAACTCCTTTTTACAAACGCCATCGAAAGTTCTTTTTGCTCTTCTGAATCACAGCTGTCAACATTTTTGTTTTCTTCTTGTTCAGTTAATTACTTGAGCTCATCATTAGAAAGACTAGCCGCTGCTTCTTGAATTATTTCTTCGACATCTTCCACATTTACCCCTTCAAAATATGTCTGTACAATACCGCACCAAACAAGAAATACAAGTACACTCTTTCGGATATGTATTTGAAACCTGTCGCTGCATAATATTTCGGGGAATCCCCGTATGCTGCGAGCGATTTCGTGGAATCCCCGGGTTGAAATAAAAGAGCGCTAAACCGAAACAGCGTTAAGCGGGATCTTATGTACTTCAAACAGATTCTCGCTGAGCCAGATGGGGGAAAAACTCCATCCATTTGCCAACAGGGGTGGTCAGTTTCGCCGAGATGCGTCGGTTTATTTAATGTTTTCTTTTTTTAAATACTAGATGGAACGTAAGCAAACCAAAAGCACACACATATACATCTATAACACGCACATACACTCATAAAAAGGTTAAAGATATTTTCGGTAAATAATAAAGGAAAGGTAAAGGTAAAAGTATGGGGGACACCAACGATGTACCATAGGTCAACTGGTAATGGCTTCCCATACTAACTCTTTGAGAGGAAAAAAAAGGAGGGGGGTAATTGCAAGTTTTATAAGAATTTGCATAGACTGAAGCTTTTCAAAAGGTCTAAAGTTTGCCTATTATGGTACATCGTGCAATTCCACAGTACGTCCCGCATCCAGTATTTATTAAAAATAATGGTGTAGGGCATAAGAAGATTACAAAATAGTAGGAATACAATTTGAGATTCACAAGATAAATTGAAATCTGATTTGGTGCAACAAAAATAGGAAATAAACATAATTAATAAACAAATAAACATAATGAGCTAATTATAATTAGTACTGGCAACACAATGTTAAATGAATTGTTATAATAATGCTAAAGAGGTAGGTGTCCATAGGTTATTTCAGATATATTGGTTTATTGCAGTTTATAAAGTTCACGAGCGGATCCATTTTGTCCATAATCACAGCATGTAAAAGTTCACTAAGTTTAAACTGTATGTGGACTTACACTTGACAGAGATCTAGGCCGTACGAAGAGAGTCGTTGCATAATTTTCTGAAACTTTGGATATTGATGTTTATTTTTAATTAAAAACCTTTGGAATGCCAGGAGGTCAGTTCTTGGGGATTTTATATGAATATTCTCAGTTAAGGGGCATGAGAAAACGTAGTGATCAGGAGTTTCCTGTTCCCCATATATACAGATATCAGAATGTGCCAAATTTCTTGCGTAGAAATATGTGGGGAAGGGTCCATGTCCTGTTATAAAGTAATTTAGGGAAGGATTCGAGTTCAGAGATGCGAAGCTTACATTGGGAATCAAATTATATGTGCGTCTTCCCTGTGGAGCATTGTTCCACAAATCTTGCCAAGATTTTGAAGCTAGTTGGTACTTGAAATTTGAGCGAGGCCACGGAATGATGATTTCAGTACCATCTTGATTAATAGCTGCTTCTTTGGCAAGTTCATCTGCCTGATCATTACCAAAATGGCCACTATGTCCTTTGAAGAATGCTAGTGTTTATATATAAGAGGAATCAAATTTTCGGCACGCTTCCCAACAAGAGCTCTCTGTGAACTGTTAAAGAACTACCGCTCTATTTTTCGCTGGATCGTAGATCACTCGGTAAAGTGAATCAATTCTCTGAATCAGTTCCGGAGCAGATTGTCCCCCATGTCCCCGCCACGTTACGCCACCGACCAGTAGTCTTCTGTGGCATTCATGTAGCATTCAGTTTTTGTGTTCTGAATCCAAGACACACTCCTAGCTGTTTTCAAACCACAAATAACAAAGAATTTTTTTAATGCAATTAAGATGCAATTCTAGTGGTACCTTTAAATATCATTAATTTCCCTATTATTCAAGGCAAAACATTTTAACAGCAAAAAATAAAATAATCAGGAAACAAGAGAGCGTTGAGAATCATACGATAGACTTCCTTCAACAATATGGTATGAATTGGATAATGAAATTTTCTTTCTTTTCAGATTTTACTGCTTAAAGAACTATTAAAACGAAATGAAGTCAGCAAGGTTCGCTTTAATATTTGATATTGGTTTACTTTTCATATCAGCGCGAGCAGTTCAACAAGAAAAAGGTACATATTTTATATTAATAATTTTGAATATTTAAAAGTTGATATCTTCTTTATAGTTTTGTTATCAATTAATCAAAATAATCACAGTATATAAGGTGGTTCAAAACTATGTGCCAAAAATATAAAGGCATGTAGAGGGGACCTAAATAAGCATATTTCGTGTAGGAATGTGGGTGCGATTATGCCCCGTTGAGCCGGTAGACAGCACTGAAGAGTGCGGCGTATAAAAGCGCTGATCTAGCTGGATTCTTCATTTTCCGCACAGATCTCGAGCAGCATGCATCGGTAACCCAATGCGGATCTTGTCGACATGCATTTCATGTAAGAATTGTAAGAATTGGAGGCTCCCTTCAGCCCACCTGGACACGAGTGTCCCCATAGCTCAAAAGAAGGGGCCCCCGTATCTCCACAAACGAGGGCAGCCAGTAACCCAGGCTACCCCAGTGCATTTCATGTATGGGGGGGGTTGTACAAGGAGATGGATTAGCTGCTCAAAGGATGTACAAGAAGCGATTCCGGGAAGGAATCAGCCTGATCATAGAGCATTCGAGCGTGTTCATCGGGAACACGAGTGGATCGTTTTATCTGTGCAGGCGTGATACTGGCATTGGAAGATATCGCAGAATTTCTGTAGTAGAAGAAAGAATACTAAGCATAGTAAGGGATAATCCTTCATCAAGGTTGAGAGCTGTAGGACGTGCGATGGGTATGAGTCATGCAGCTGTTTTGAGGACTTTACATGAAGACGGAATGCATCTGTATCATTTACAGATAGTATAAGCAATGACTCTTGACGATTATCTTCCACGTCTCAACTTTGCCGTTACCTACAGCAGACTGCAGGCAACAAAGCTTTCCCTGCAGAAGTTTTATTCACTGATGAGGCTACCTTTACGCGGTCGGCTATGTTTAACATCCATAATTTTCAGCTGTGGGCTCATGATAACCCACAAGGGGCAATAACACGCGCATACCAAGAAAGTTTTTCCATTAATGTTTGGGCAGGCATTGTGCACAATAACTTAGTAGAATCGTACATTCTATATTGTCGTTTAACTGGAAACCTGAACAGCATCTTCTTGCAGGAGGTCTTACCTGAAATTTTGGTCGAAGTTCCTTCAGCTGTTAGCAGACGAATGTGGTTCGTCGTTTTTCACTCCAAATCTACGAACCCCGTACGAACGAGAAGGAAGAAAATAACGTAACAACTGGCGTCAGAAGAGAAAAAAAGAAATAACGTAACAATATATTTAAGGTTAATATATTAAGGCGATGGAGTTAGAAAATGTTCTTAAATTCTTGATTGAGCTTGAGAGATCTTGAAGGTGTACTTAATTAAAGATGGTCTTGAGTGAAAGCATTAAAATGAGGTAGCAGAAAGGATGGCGTATTAAGTAAGGCAAATGAACAAAGAATAATGTGATTTCAAGTTCCTTTAAGATTATCGATGTTAGCGGAGATATAATTTATTATATTGTGAAGATAAAAACAATTAATTAAAAGATTTTACATTAGGAAGTTAAAAATTGTACTCAGTGACATAATATAGTATTTTAATCTATGTCACTTACAAAAAAAAAAAAAAAAAAAAAATTGGCTGGTGCTCTCTAAAAATCAGCTCCCAGACCGACTGCCTCTGTCGCCTTAGCTTGGAGACTGCTCTTGTTCTTGAAGTTCACTACATGGAGCATGATCTTTATCCTAAATGGCCATTTACATCCAGCTCAAGTCACAAGAGTGACTGACTGGTCCTGTAATTATGTGAAATACTATGAAGACATTTGAAAATCTCAGATTTTAAAACAATAGACATATTTTTCGCTCGCACCAAACTAGACTAGTTGAATAATACTGTTTTCATTGTACGCATAGGCTGGTTTAGTTCTATTTGCAAATTTAATATTATTGAACATATGCGTTTCGCTCTAGAAAGATATATTTTTATTCTTAAGGGGACTCATACACCTTAAAACCCATAAGATCTTCGAATATGTGACTGTTGTAAGAATTGGGATAACTTATTTGTTTTAACAGCAATTACTTTCAACTTTTTACAGCTGACTACATAATATATAGCTGCTTTCTGAAATAGTAATCAGAAAGTTTGTGTTGCCACAAATAGTTTTATAATTTAATCCGCTTTGCGACAAAATTTTTCGTCATGTTTCCACCTTGCGCGCACATTTTAAAACATTCTGTTGCCTAATTTATTTCCATATTTAATATATAGCTTTTATAACATTTGGAAACTACTGTAAACCATAAATTCTAAGAATTTCATGATCAATTTTTATTTTATTTGTAGTTGAGTTTATAAAAAGTATTTTATTAAGAAAATCTGTAATGTTTTCGTGCATAAAATTTTTTAATATTAAAATATTCATCAGATTTTTCGTTCAGTTAGAAAATAGTGCCCATATAAAGAATTCCATCCAATTTCAAGTACGCAACATTAACCATTTTTAAAATATCATGCACTCAAAGTGGAAACTTGACGAAAACGTTTGTCACAAAGTGGACTAAAATACAAAACTATTTGTGGCAACACAAACTTTCCGGTTACTAGTTTCCAAAGCAGCTATATTATATGTAAAAAGTTGGAAGTAATTGCTTTTAAAATAAATAAAATATTCCAGTTCTTGCAACAGTCACATATTCGAAGCTCATAAGGGGTTTAAGGTGTATGAGCCCCCTTAAACTTCCCAACTGATATCAACAAAGAATTCACATCTGCCTAAAGGAATAATGGTCGTTATCCTATTCTGAGAAGATCGACATAATCATAAAAGAAATGGAGGATTTAACTGGATCTGCAGTGCTTAAAAGAAAAGGTCATATTTTGCTCATTGCATTGTCACTTTTCATTTCTAAACAAATTTCTCTAAAAAACGTTTCGAGGAAAAATATTTCTTTTACTAAACATTTTTGGCATCTTAAAGGTTTTAATATATTTCACACATTCTCCAAATTTGATCAAAAGCCTTCTTATGATTTTTCACTGTTGTTTAATTTATGAAAAATAAAATATGAATATAACCTGACAGGATTCTGACCTACAAAAGCATGTTCATGTTTGTAAACATTGGACAACGTGTTTTTTTTTTTATAAAAATTGATAAACATATTTTGTGCTATCATCAGTATTTCTATATCTCTAGTCGATGGTGGTTGGACCAATTGGAGTATAATGTCAGACTCAGACTGTTCAGAACCCTGTGGAGGTGGAGAGCAGACAAGGGTTCGTACGTGCACCAATCCCAAACCTCAGAACGGTGGAGCAGATTGTGAAGGTCCCGACAAAGCCACCGTAAAGTGCAACGAGGAATCTTGTGAAGGTAATAAATATAATTGTTTTATGGCTTTAATATCTTTGTAAATAGTTGTGTGATCCTCCCAAAAGAGAAAAGCGGGGTATATATATATCCCTTGGAGATCTAATCTATTTCCTAGACAGGGCAGATTCCTTTCTACTTCAGAAACAAGATATAGAATTAATTTTATAAAACTGTTTGGTTGCCAGTAATGCAACTTTTATTTTAAAATGATTTTTTGTAGAAATGATGAGCTGTTTCCCAAGACTAAATTTCAATTTAAAATTTCCAATTATAAAGGGTTGGGAGATTTCACTGATGTACGCTGCGCAAAAAAAAAAAAAAAAAAAAAAAAAAAAAGGGACAGTTCTATATTTCCCATTTTACGGGACCGATTGGACGAAATTCAAACTGAATTTTTTATGTTTCGAATGCGTGACTTAGGATACATATTAAATTAATATACAGCATTGTTCGAATATAAGTATTTTGACACAAAATCGGACTTTTTCTAAAATGATATGAAAATCTTTTTCCACATTTCGAATCTACAACTCAAATTGTGTCTAAATATTAAATTTTGTAAAGTTTGGTGCGAAATTTACAGAAAATTTCAAAAATTTATCTTTTTTTTTTAAATTCAAAATTTTAAATCCTTATGCACCACATAGGCTTACGCACCACATAGCTTACAGAGGTAAGTAAAAAACACGAATAAATACAATAACACAAAATAAAATAAACTTACGAATTTTTTTGAGTTTGCGCCAAGGATAATTCCCTTGGCGAACTTCTTAATTTATAGTAACCTATTTTCATTTCCTTTTTCCAGAGTAAACGTGTAGAGACATTAGGTTAATTTTAAAAGCCGGAGATATGAAAAATTAGCAACTGCCTTTGCCGGGAATCGAACCATGGACCTCTGGAATACCGGCCCAGCGTGCAGAACCACTACACCACGAAGGCACGCTAGGAAAGCGGGAGAAATACCTTATAAACGAGCTAAAAAGTTATCGTTAGTTATTTATTTCAAATAATTTTAACAAAGTGCGTAAACCACATTTGGCGTTACTATCGCTTATAACAAATATGCCAAATTTCAAAACGCGCCAATATGTAAATTCACATATATTTTAGGAAATTTTAAATAAAAAACTCTAATTTTTTGCACGTATGCTTAGAAATACATCTACTTTGATGATAAAAATGTTATAGGTTACAATTCAAAATCATTTTCGAACAATTTATAAAAATTATTTAAAAATGGAAATTTTAAAAATAAATCATAAAAAAATGGGTGAATTTTATTTAGAATGAACCTAAATTTCGAAATGTTAAATGAAGAATCAAATAAATTTAATAAAAAAAGAGATATTAATAAATATATATCAAATTCAATCAACATGGAGGAACTCATATTTTAAGAGCTAATTTTTTAAAAACTACTCTTGCGATTTTTGCAAAACTTGGCAGTTTGGCATAATTTGAGTCGTAGAATCGAAATAGGGAAAACAACTGGGATGCCATTTCAAAAAAAGTCCGATTTTGCGTCAAAACACATATATTAGAACAATGCTATATATAAATCTAATATACACTGCTCGACATTGAAAATGCATTACCATGAAGGAGTGGTCAGAAAGTGATGAAATTCGGAAAAAAGACAGAGACAGCCAGCAGCAATAAGTGACCTTTATTTCAAAATGATAGTCAGAATACAGAGCGAGAACGGCGTCGGCTCAGTAGGATAAGCGATAAGCGATAAGCAACGGAGGACGTGGGCACTGTCCCTTTACCAAAAGATTAATCGGTATAGCACCACGTCCACCTATATCTAGAGCCTAAAGAGGAATCACAAGACGCCACGCACCGGGAGCCCAAACCCAAAGCCAAATTCAACCCGAGGGCAGTCCAACAGACCAAATGCCCACGAAAGACAGTCCCAACAACCGCCCAGGCCCCACATTTATTAAATAAAATAACAAAAGCGTGCAGGACCAAAAAGGGCGAGTTTTGACAATAAGCAAAGGATATAGGACCACCGCGGACAGCGATGCACAAAGAAATACGTCTAGGCATAGAGTCAATAAGAGTGTGGATGGTGTCCTGAGGGATGGCTCTCCATTCTCCTTCAACCATTTGCCACAGTTCGTCTTCTGAACGAGGCAAGGGCAGAGTTTGCAAACGGTGTCCAATCACATCCCACACATGTTCGATTGGTGACAGGGCAGGAGAGTACGGTGACCAGGGAAGCATCTGTATACCTTGCAGAGCATGTTGCACTGTGTGGCATATGCCAGCACTGTGTGGTTGGGCGTTATCCTGCTGAAAAATTGCATTAGGCAGCCCCTGAAGGTAAGGGCTTGCCACGTGCCACAGTACATTATCTAAGTATCGTTGGTCCGTCATACTGCCCTAGAGGTGACCTGGAATCGTAGGCAATAGCGCTTCAAACCATTATGCCACGTTGTCGCGCGGTGGGGCGATCCACAGTTACTGCCGGATTAGATCTGTCTCCACGTCGACGCCACACACGTATGCGGCGACTGTCACTGGATAAACAGAAGCGTGACTCATCTGAGAACACGACCTTTCGCCATTCTGTGATCCACATCGCTCCAGTCCATCACCATTCTAAACGTTGGCGTCTATGTCGTGCAGTCAATGGCAGTCTTCTTAACGGACGCCGTGAGTGCAGGCCACGTTCAACCAGTCGACGGGAAATGGTTCTGGTCGACACGGGAACATCCAGGGTATCTTGCATATGCTGGAGAATCGTGCTACAAGTGACTTGCGGGACCGCCACAGCTTGTCGGCGAATGCGTCGATCCACGCGTGCTGACGTCACTCTGGCTGCACCTGCACCCATCCTTCTTCCCACATTTCCTTGTTCCAACCACGCTCTCCATTGCCGATGCACCGTGCTCGCATCCATGTGGGTATCAGCTGCGATTTGACGTAAGGACCAATCCGTCCTTCTCAGTCCGATCACCATACCCCTCGTAAAATCGTATATCTGCTGGAAGTGCCTTCGTTGACGGCGGCCTGGCATTCTCTCCTGATACACGTATCCTCCGGAACAAAAACCAACTTTCTTCAATAATTCGTCTGGCAGAAATAACGACACGAATATTGCCCATTCTGCACGTTCCTTCCCTTATATCTTACTTCACGTGCGTCGGAGAGCTGCGCATTTCACATCATTCGCATGACTCAGTGACGTGCGTCTACTCTAAAATTTGCATAAATTTCTGACCACTCCTTTTTGGTGTTGCATTTTCAATGTCGAGCAGTGTATGTCTTAAGCCGCACTTTCGAGACATGAAAAAAGGCAAGTTCAATTTGGTCATTCTGCTCAGTAGGAGAGATACAGAAATTTGCCCCCCCTTTTTTATCAGTGTACTTGAAATCTTTTCAAGCTCGTATGTGTGGTTCCACGCTGCCTATTGACATACTTGGAATCATTCTAGAAAAGCTGGAGAATTCTGAATGGGAAGAGTGGTCCGAATGCTCCACGACTTGCGGCGTAGGTACCAGAGAGAGAGTCAAAAAATGTGTTAACGGAGAAGACGATGGTTATAAATGCGATAAAATCAAAGACAAATCTCACGAAGTAGAAAAGTGTGAGGAATGGTCTCCTTTCGTAAGAGAAAAATGTCCTGGTAAGTGAAATTTATAATTTATGCACTGGTTTTAGTTTATTATTCTCAAATGCAAATTTTCCCAGGTGAGACTGTTTCACACTGTGAATCAACAAGATAAAATTAGTTTCAAATACGTTACATTTAGATAGATATATGCGTACCACATTTAAATATTCACACAGACAGTTAAGGGAACTCATACACCTTAAGACCCATAAGATGTTCTAATAGGTGACTGTCGCAAGAATTGGAATAACTTATTTATTTTAAAAGCAATTACTACCAACTTTTTACAGCTGACTACATAATATAGCTGCTTTCTGAAATAGTAATCAGAAAGTTTGTGTTGCCACAAATATTTTTATAATTTAATTCGCGTTGTGACAACATTTTTCGTCATGTTTCCACCTTGCGCGCACAGTTTAAAATATTCTGTTTCATAATTTAATTCTATATTTAATATATAGCTTTTATAACATTTGAAAACTACTGTGAACCTAAAATTCTAAAAATTTCATGTTAAATTTTTATTTTATTTGGTGTTGAGTTTATAAAATGTATTTTATTAAAAAAAAAATTGTAATGTTTCCGTCCATAAAATTTTTCAATACTAAAATATTCATCAGATTGTTGGTTCAGTTAGAAAATAATGCCCATATAAAGAATTACATCCAATTTCAAGTACGTACCATTAGCCATTTTTAAAATATCATGCGCGCAAGATAGAAACATGGCGAAATATTTCGTCACAAAAAGGATTAAATTACAAAAATATTTGTGGCAACACAAACTTTCTGGTTACTAGTTTCCAAAGCAGCTATATTATGTAGTCAGCTGTAAAAAGTTGGAAGTAATTGCTTTTAAAATAAATAAAATATCTCAATTCCTGCAACAGTCACATATTCGAAGATCATGAGGGGTTTAAAGTGTATGAGTCCCCTTAACATACAGTGAACTGAGGATATCATGACTACAAAGATTTATTTGACATATATTTCTGAATATTGATTTTTAATTTTTAATTTTTAATTTTTAATTATAACCTTTATGAAAAGAAGTTAACATATAAATTTTTTAAACGGAAAAGCCAATCTAGAAAGCGCAAGAGAGATTGTGAAAATAAAACGTGAATATTCGATACAAATTAGTTATATTAGTGACGTGAAAATTAGGATTAATAAGATAAGTAATAAAAATAAGCCTATTTGTTTATAAATATAAAAAAAAGTCAAAAATAAATTTTTTATATAATTTCGATGCCGCAGTTTCAGTAATATTAATACAAAAATCATCTAAATATGAACCTTCTTATGAATTCAACTCGTACAATTTGCAACAAAAATATATTTTTAAGCTATTACAGGCTACAATATAAGATTAACTTTTTTTTATATAATTGCTTAAATACTTCGAAGTAAATTTATGAAAAAGAAAATCATTTAGGTATATTAAACTGCAAATTATTTATTTTCAGTGCCAGTAACTTATTTTGATTATTTGAATAAAGGAATTGAAATTCATGAATTCGACGCTACGCTTTAAGGATTATGCTTTAAGGAGATAATCATGTTCCTATTGATTATATAATAAAATTAGAAAGTAATCGCTATTTTTTACATGATTATTTTACATATATTCTCAAAGTTGTGTAAAACTGCAAATTTCAGTAGTGATTTGTAAAGTTGAATTCTTAAAAAGTCAGATTTTTGATGTCTTAATCATGCATATGTAATCTCAGTTACGAAGCTGTTAATGGCATCGACAGGAAAGGTGTCTAAATTTATGATGGCATACAATTTTTATGGTGAAACATCATCTACGAGTTGCAATTGTGTGAAGAAAACAAAATTTATGGCTCAGACTTAACACTAGATTTACGGGACCCGTCGTTTTGACGGACTTTTGACTTCATACGCAAAATTACAAAAACTAGTCTTTTCATAGTTTTCTAATTTACGTGACAGTTATCGATGTAATGGAACAACTACATTGCCAAATTTATTTTTTTCTTCAATCCTTTAATTTCAGAACTGTATGATGTGTACTTATATCTAAGAATACCCGTCAAAATGACGGGTAAGCTAGTTTCATTTAGAAAAGAAGAGAAACACGCAAATGTGACAATCAAAATCGCAATAACAACCTTGTATTTAGAGTAAGTATATTAAAACACTCAATCGATTTCGAGGGCAGCTACCTCATCAGGAGAACGAAATTCTTAGAAAGGGGAAAAAAGAAGAAAAATAAAGCATTGGCAAAGGATAACTACTCTTAAAAGTAGTTTCCATTATTTTGGGGAAATGTTTTATGTTTTGTGATTAGAAGGACATCTAAATGATATTCGAGTTTATTCCATGTTTTGTCCAGTATCTTTGCAGAAACTTAGATAGTGTTGCTTTATGATGTATTTCGCACCTCAGTATCCAGAATACGTGTGCAGTACGCTTACTTTTGACATAATTTTGCAGAAAAGCATCTAAATATCTGGTCTGCCTGTAGTAACCACGGAGTTCCACCGCAGCGCCCATTCCATTCATTTGAAAATTTGAGAGTTAAAGTTCATGAACCATTTCTCTTTAATATAACAGGATCTCTTCCCCCCCGGAAAAAAAATTAGCTTGAGTACTTTTAACCGAATTGTCTAACATTTTTCAGCATATGAATGTATGCTTTAGAACAATGGTCCTCAACCTTTTCTGCTCCAATCCCTCCTTACACCATTCCTAGAAGATTATTCCTCCCCCCTCCTTTCCAAATCTCGAAAAATACATATACATTAATTTCGATTAAGATTATTTTATTAGGTATTTTCTCCTTTCTCTCCGCTTCCTTCAACTAAAGGCACATCCGATGCGTAATCGGGAGGCCCGGATTTTGTATCCCTGTGAGGAAATTGTACATTTTTCATGTTTCTGCATCGATATAATCCAACAGCACAACAATTTTGTAAAATGTGTTTTTATAAATCAAACAACAAAAAGATGCAGAAAGTATTGACAAATACCAAACTTTGAATGAAAGTAGTTTCTTATATTTATGAACTAAAACTAAATATGAATTCAGAAGTCAAACAACAAAAATCAGTGTTATATTTTCAAATTTTCACAGGACTAGTTTCGATGGTTTTACCGAACCATCATCCTCAGATGCAAATGTGCAAAAAAATGCTTCTGAATTGATATTTATTTGGCGTGTTACTGTAGCTTAATTAAAAATAAATACTTAAAAGCTAAATGAAAGGGTGACCGCATTCTCTCCTTGAAAGTATGAAATTTCCTCCCAAGGGAAAATTCCCCCCGTTAGAGGTGTGTTGTATTTTAATTATGGCAAAGCACACTAGGGCTATCTGCCTAAGGGAAGGGATGCCTTCGTGGAGGACTTTCTAAGGGAAACTGGCTCGTATACACGTTACACATGGGGAAAACCACGAAAACACGCATGCAGCCAGCCCGTTTGCGGGATTCGATTCTCGGACCGAACTACCAGTGTTCAGCGACTTTACCGCTTGGCCGCTGGTGGGCCTGCCCCCGTTAGAGAGTCTTGCTTTAGATATTACTGTGCACTCTGTAAAGGGTCCGATGATTATTTTAGCTATGTGTTATATGTTGCATCCAATAACATAGAAACATTTTAAAAAGTTTATGACTGATTCTGCGTCATTTCAAAGGCATACTAAATTATGTACATAATTTAAATTAACCTTTATGATGTGATTCTGTATATTAACACCACAGCCATCCGAAGCAAAGGTAAGTTATTTAAAAAGACTCGTTTTTAGCTGCAAATAAGCGAATAACAATTTATATTTTTCTTAATTCGAATACATAGAAACTTAAGCACCTTAAACAATCAATATAAAGATCTGGAGAATTGTTTTTAATGAACATTTAAACGGCACAAAAGACAGACCGCTTCGATACTTTCAAAAACTCTCTCCAAATATAGATTTTTTGTTACGTATATCTGCAAATATAGATTTTTTCCCCTGGATGTGTAAGTTCATAACTGTGCAGAAACTTAAATTAATCAATGTCCTTCAGACCTTGCTAGACTGACAGGCAAGTTATCGCTCTAGTGTGAATTTAAGATGAGACTTGTCTTGAAAGTATTAAGAAGGTTAAAATAATATTTTTATTAATTTCTTTTATCTCTTTAAATTTAACAGAAGTTACCAACTGAGCTTACAAAACAAAATTCCACCACTTGCGAGTATTTAATATATGAACATAAGTTGAAATTTAAACTTAAATAGCGTAGCCGGAGACCAGAGACTATGTTAGTTAAATTTAACCCTCTCACCTGCGTACTTTTTAAAAAAAAATCAAAATAGGTTCAAAAATTGCGTATTTTTTTATTACATATATCAAATCTACATATATTTTAGAGTTAAAATATACAAAAAATCTTTGTAAAAGAGTTTTTTTTTCAATATAGAATTAGTTCCTAGAAAAAGATTGTCAGAATACTGAAATTGAAGAAAAATGATATAAAAGGAAAATTTTGAAAATTTTCATATATAGCATATAGCAAAACATATATGCTATATATTATATATATTAATTTTTTTCAATCAATCAAAATATATATATCAATTTTGCACCACTGTCTAACGTTTTCAATAGAAACTGAATTTTCAGATTCATCACTATCTGCAGAGGAATCTGAGAAATTCTCATCAGTTTCGCTATAACTATCTTCGATATACTTGAAATCAGAGTAAGAACTACTATCAGTGTTCGAAATATCGTCAGGAATATAGGTTATATCACTCGCGAAACGCTTCCTGTCAGACATATTTGAGCTCTGAAAAGCGCGCGCAAAATGCTACATTACGTATTCTTGTATATTTGGCAGAAATGTGAACAACTAACGCCATCTGTTAGCCCACATCTAAATCAACAATTAAACATCACAGAAAAGCCGAAAGGAAACCTTGAACGGGGAAAGAGCGGGTTGCACAGTTAAATAGACTTCAAAAATTCATCCCCGCGGAAATCGGGTTCTAAGTTGCTATTTTCGTTGCCCGTGGGAATCGCGGAATACGCAGCGAGAGGGTTAACAGCAACAACAACAACAACAACAACAACAACAACAACAACAACAAAAAAAAAAAGGTGTACTAAAGCTGACTTAAATATTTTACGGCGCTCTTTAACGTCGGTTAGCAAAATGGCTAAAGCCAGAGTAATCTTTGGAAGAGCTGACAACAGGATTGCGAGCGAGGCTGCTAAATTCTAATCCTAAACTTTCAAACCCCTGATTTAAATACACAACTAATTTACTTTCTGGTGAGAACTATAAAAAGAACTAGTAAAGGTTTAAATCATAATAATTGGTTAATTAACATGAAATCCCTACAGATGTTTAAAAAACACTTACTCCTCTTTTTACTTTCTTGTACGAAGTAAAGGAAGTACTGCAATCGCGAAAAATTTCGGGCATCATATTTCAACGAAAATATCAATTTTGACCGCTATCCAATAAAATTCAACGATGTTTTCGAATGAAATCTCTACGTAATAACAGAATAAAGGACTCTTTTTTACAAAACGAATTGCAAAATGCATTTAAAATGGATTCAAAAAAGATTTTCCCGTGGCGTCTGTACGTACATACTATGTACGTACGTATGTATCTCGCATAACTCGAAAATGAGTAGCCTCAGAAAGTTGAATTTGTGTATAGGTTCTGCTATAACATGTAGTTGTGCACCTCCCTTTTGGTTGCAATCAGCCGCACCAAAAGTACATAAATATAGATGTGCGCCCACTCTGCTACTCGGTTCAGTCAGCTCAGTTTTTTTTTTATTCTTATATGTTGGTAAATTGTAAATTGTTTGCTTTAAAAATGGTTGAATTATGTTGGGCTTATGTTCCGGTTAAGGTTTTTATGCCTTTAATTAATCTATATACAATTATTGTAGAATTATTAATAATGTAAAAGTTGTTCAAGTGCTTCTAGCCGCCTGGCCGAACTGTTGGTTTTTTCACAAAAATTTCAGTTGTAGAATTTTTTTATAAAATGTATTTGGTGTTTTAATATTTTTTTACATTTTGCAATTTTTACTGAAGATATTTTGAGGTTTTATGTATTTTTGCTTTGCCGAGAAGTAAAAAACTGAATTAATTGACTAAGAAACATCTCTAATGAAATTCTAGGAAATGAGTTTAAGTAAAATGCAGAAAAAAATGCGTATAATTTAATAGGGCGTACAAGAAAGTCATTTGGTGTCTGTGTTACGGTGAAACACCGAAATCTGGAGAATGTCATCATTCACATGGTCTCTTGGTGTATGTCCGAAATATATTCCAAATATTCTTATTTCTGACTTACACCGGTCGACATTCACCATGTACTAATGGTGAATGTTGAACATATAACAATATTATATTTTCTTCTCCGTAATTCACTCGCGAATAAACGCACTTGAAACTTGAAATAAGAACTTAAGAACATGAGAACCTAAAACACACAATACATTCAAAATGAGAAAGGAAAATAATAGAAGTTAAAAACTTACTTAATTATACACTACGTTCGTAAATGAGAAAATAAAATAACAGTAATAAAAAACTTACTAAATTATGTGATGCAAATCTTATTTATTGCAACAACTTAAACTATTATTGCACTTTATGACCTCTCTTTTCGACTTTCACCAGAGCATATCTGTGATTGTCGACATATACCGGTGAGGGTCCGAATAGAAATATTCGGTCTTTCACCGACGTATTTGGTGAATGTTGATATTCTCTGGTGCAAGTCGACATTCTCCAATTTCGGTCTATCACGATAACATCTGCATCAGATTTTGTTTCCTTTATTTGAAAGCCAACTGAATATTTAGTAAATTTATGAGTGTTGTGAAAAAATAGTAAATACAAGTAATAATCAGTGCAGAGTCGTTGAAATATATATAGTTTGAAATTAAGCATTAAGTTATTAGCTAAACATTCGTATGATATATGTTACCTAACAAAATGATAATGTATTCATGATTATAACAGACATTAAATTTAAGCGATACCAGATTTTATTTGTAGCATTTGTGTAGATAACTAATATGATTATAATTCAAGTAATAGCTTAAGAGATGATCTTTCCAGTGTTTATGATATTCAAAAATTACAGATCCGTGTGACAAGGAATCGGATGAATACAGTAATATTCCCAGTTTGAAGCATTGTCCAGACAGAGCAAAATGCACTGATAACAGTGATGATATGGGACCTAAAAGAGAATGCAAATGCGTTATGGGATATCAGCTTGATGCGAAACAGTGGGCATGCAAAGGTAAGAGTTCCAACAAAATCTCCTAACTTTTACAAAAGTGCTTTTGAATAAAATTATAAAGTTAAGAAAAACAAAGTAGAAACATTTATAAAGATTTAATTGAATAGTTGAAATTCCCTTTGTAAACTGCGGCCTCTTCAGTGTCAAGTTGCAAACACCGCTGAATATTGGAAGTTCGATCTGAATTCGATCAGCCTAACGGACTGATTGCAGGATTGGCTTTCGCAGCTTTCCTCATGTGTAACGTTGAATGTGAGCTAGTCTTCCATGAAGACAACCTCTTCCCTTAGGCAAATAGTCTTTACGTGGTTTGCTGAATTCGAAAAGCCTTGGCAACTTCAATTTTTGTTTTTGAAGAGACCTATTGATTCTAATCTTCCTGATATGACTTTTGAATACTGACAATACCTAACGAATAGTCGCGGTATCTGAAACAGACCTCTTATGCAGTAATGCTACTAATAAGAAAATACACTCATGTCCATAAGTTAAAGATAATGCAAAATCAGGCAAAAGAAGGGTTAGAAGCAAAACAAATTTGACTTATTCGTAAAGCTTATTTATTAAACATAAAGTAAAGAGCAAAAAAAAAAAAGATGCTATATGTTTGATATTATTTAAAAAATAGCGATATTTTCTCCCTGGAGCAAATTACAAAAAAAAACCTATTTACAAAAAACCAATATTGCATGGTTGGTATGATTGTTAATACATTGTATGTCTCCCAGACGATGCAATACAGTCCGTACAACGCCTAGGCATGCCTGACTGTCAAATTATCGATCTGATCTTGGGGGATATTACACCACTCAAAAAGCAATGCTCTCCGAAGTTCCGGTAGACATGTCAGAGGAGGTTAACGTGGTGCAACTCGTCGGCCAAGCATGTCCCACGCGTACTCTACTGGATCCAAGTCCGGTGAGAATGCTGGCCAGTCCATACGGGTGATATCCTCCGATTGAAGGCATTCGCTTACGATGTTTGCACGGTGAGGACGGGCGTTGTCATCCATAAACACAAATTGTGCGCCCATGGCGCCCCGAAACAGACGTACATGTTGTTCCAGAATGACGTCCCGATAGATTTTGCTTGTCATGGTTCCAATTTGAACATGCAGGTCAGTTCTGTGACTCAGAATAATTCCACCCCAAACGAGCACTCCTGCACCACCGTAACGGTGTCCTTAAATGATGGTTTCTTTGTGGTAACGGGTACCTGGAGCTCTCCATATGAAAGTCCGGCGAGAATCAGACTGCAAGCTAAACTTGGACTCGTCGGAAAACATCACGCAAGCCCACTGTTGCGGTGTCGACAATGCATGCTCTCTACTCCAGGCTAACCGCAGGCGACAGTGAGTTGCAGTAAGTGGAACGCATCTGACAGGTCTACGAGCATATAGACCAATCTTCCCTAAGCGTCTGTACACGGTGTGCCTTGAAATTGTCGTACCAGTGGCTGAAGAGAGCTGACGATACAGGTCTGAGGCTGAGCTCCGCCTGTTTCTTTTGGCAGTAACTGCCAAATACCGGTCCTCATTCGGCGTTGTAACTCTGGGGCGACCTGTGCTGTAACGTCTACTCACATTACCATCATCTTGGAATCGTTGCCAAAGCCTGGAGATGACACTCTGGGCAATTCCAAGTTCGTCTGATACTTCCAGTTGGGTACGCCTACATTCCAGACGGCCGATAATTCTACCGCGTAAAAAATCATCCAAATGCGTCCTTTGTGTCATAACTATTCGGTTATTGCACTGAAATGCTTATAAAGCGCCTGCGAACAATTTTACTTCTTTGCCTGTATTTCTTATACATCACTCTCTTACACTCTCGTCATTGTGACATATCATCGGTGTCATCTGGTTACTTCCTGAAATTTGCATATGATTCTTGAAAATGTGTGTAGTGATTTTACAGGTGATATATTTATTTTAGAATTAGATTTCCGCGTGACTCCGAATTATCCTTAATTTATGGACATGAGTGTACTTTAATATGGAATTAGCTAATTTCATATTATCTGATAGTTTCACAATTACCTTACACAAATCTATCAGGAGGATTAGAAACAATGGGTCTCTTCAAAAACAAAAATTGAAGTTGCCAAGGCTATTCGAATACAGCAAACCACGTAAAGGCTATCTGCCTAAGGAAAGCGGTGTCTTCATGGAAGACTAGCTCACATTCAACGTTACACATGAGGAAAGTCGCGAAAGTCAATCCTGCAATCATTCCATTAGGCTGATCGAATTTTGTGTAAGATATAATTGTATAACGTCTGTTACAAAAGGGTCAAATTTGTTGATAGAAAATAGAACCAATCTCTTTCATTTAGAGTCTGAAAATGGGCGAAGAAAATAAAACTGGATAAATATATTTAAAATAAAAAATCTGAAATGCTCAGGAATAAATCAAAACACAAATTTCCTAATATTAAATTTACGTTTTGTACTTTTTGATCTGCAAATCAATACCTACATCTCATACATTAGCATTACTTATAGTAAGCTAATTTGAATTTTGCAATTTTATTTTCAGCTAAGCCTCCTGAAAAGCCAACGCCTAGACCAATTCCTACTCTAAGCCCTGTGAGTATGTTAGGCCTTCCTTGTTTGCACTGGCTCTAGCATTTATTAATTTAATTATATCATAATAATGTTACAGTCCATCTGTTTGTGTTATTTTTTACTTACAGTTCAAGATAATAGTGATGATATCAGTATGAAATATAGCCGAAATATTTATATAATTATATAAATAATATAAATATAGCTATATTCAGCACAGTATAATACTGTACTGAATATGAAATTAATTATTGTGAAGTTTTATTTAAAGAAAAGATAATCAACAGAGTCGGTTTCTTTGTTGAAATCTTAATCCCTGATTGGATAAAAGATATCTGCAATCGCGTTGCATAAGGTGTAAATTTGAAATGACGCACTTAGATTCATATGTTATAAACAGATATTATTTTTAGAACGGAAAGAGGAAATGCCCAAATTCAAATCAGGAATGAATTAGTAGTTAGCTTTCATATTTTATACCTTACATATATGTGATGTACCAGCTTTTGTCGTAGGTTAAATTATCAGAAGATAAGTTTTAAAAAACAGGATCCATTTATTATATTTCAGGAGAAAATAGCAGTTACAAAATCAGATATCCGGAGTAAATCAAAAAGAATTACTAATAACTTTTTGTATGAAGTTTACTGCATCGTTACTTTAAAGAAAAAGCTCCCGATATTTCTTTTGCGAGTACTTTTATAGCCTCTGGAAAGGCGGAGCTTCCAACAAATGACGTCAACCTCGTCAGCGAATCCAGTTCGCTTTAAATACTTCCAGAACATTCTATAACTGTACGTGTAGAAAAAGTGGGAAAAACAACTCGACTACGGGGCTGTGGATTTAATTCCACGTACTTTCAAATAAGAGACCGTCGCCATTAAAAAATGAAAAGAACATACAGTTAGAATTAAGTGTATTCTTGACTAATTAAGTGTATTCTTGACTTGATTAAGTGTATTCTTGATTAAGTGTATTCTTGACTAAATATCAAATATACTTTGATTTTATTTTAATATAGGACTCCCCATTAGCTCAGGCTAATGTTGACAACTTTTTTACGTTAAATTCTACTTGTGATTTACGTTTCTTTATTTTTTTTACGAATTTGTTAACTATTTCAGTAAGTCTCTAAGGTAATCGTAATACCAATAATGTGCTACTCATGTGATCAAACTATGGATCGGAATTGGAATTTTATGGTTTTCTAGAAAGTATTAAAGCAAGACAAGGACAAAGCATTTTCTATAAAATTCGTGTCTAGCTTCCCCATGGGGTTATTTTAAAGTTTTCCTTTTTATTTTTGAAAGTTGCGAAGTCTTTTCACATCCATTTCGATATAAAGAATGCAGAAAATTCTAAAAGCATCAAAGGAATGCCTTTTATAGAAGAGCTATATATCCTTCCGATGGGAAAGGGCCGGAAAGATAAATTCCATTGTGTGTTTTGGTTAAAGCTGTGTGAGTTGCCACTGAATAAACTTCGTGGTTCTGAAAGAATAGGAGAAACAGCAGACAGCATACAGTAGTAAGAAGAACAGAAAGCGAAGATGTTTCCGAACTTGGCAGATTACCTTTGTGCTGACTGGATTAGTTGGCAAGTCGAGTGATCTCTATGCAAAGCTGGCTTACGGAATGAAGAGAAAAGTCAAGATGAACCTCTATGTCAGGGAGAGATGGATGGTTTTCCTGTGTGAAGGACCGGCGAGAATCCCAACTGTATTCCCTCTAGCCATCAAGAGAAAGCAAGGCATAGAAATGGATTGGGACCCTTGGCGCATATGAGGGCCGCTGGTCCCAGTGTGCCCAGTAGAACAATAGATCCCTTTCCAAGCTGGAAATAAGATCCCTTTCAAAGCTGGATAATGAAATTCAATCAATGAAATGACGAATAACCTAGTTGAACTGACTCGGGTTGAAGCCTGGAGAAGGCATGATGTTTGTGAGAGTCTGAGCGGCATGGGGCACTTAAAATACTGATAGGTCTTCTTGACAAGTTTGAGGGTAGAGGAAAAGGGGTGGGAGATCCTTGGATCCGTACCCCGGAGATTTCTCCATCAAGATCGGGGCAGAGCTGCGCAGCTAAGTCGGTAGTATTGTAACTGTACGTTTAAGAGGGAAATTCCGACGTCTTTCGGTAGTATTGTAACTGTACGTTCAAGAGGGAAATTCCGACGTCTTTCGGTAGTATTGTAATTGTACGTTCAAGAGGGAAATTCCGACGTCTTTCGGTAGTATTGTAACTGTACGTTCAAGAGGGAAATTCCGACGTCTTTCGGTAGTATTGTAACTGTACGTTCAAGAGGGAAATTACGACGTCTTTCGGTAGTATTGTAATTGTACGTTCAAGAGGGAAATTCCGACGTCTTTCGGTAGTATTGTAATTATACGTTCAAGAGGGAAATTCCGACGTCTTTCGGTAGTATTGTAATTGTACGTTCAAGAGGGAAATTCCAACGTCTTTCGGTAGTATTGTAATTGTACGTTCAAGAGGGAAATTCCGACGTCTTTCGGTAGTATTGTAATTGTACGTTCAAGAGGGAAATTCCGACGTCTTTCGGTAGTATTGTAATTGTACGTTCAAGAGGGAAATTCCGACGTCTTTCGGTAGTATTGTAATTGTACGTTCAAGAGGGAAATTCCGACGTCTTTCGGTAGTATTGTAATTGTACGTTCAAAGAGGGAAATTCCGAGGTCTTGGTCTGATCGATGTAGTGATTAACGATGCTGGTTGCCGGAGCTTGGGGTCGAAAACGACATTATGGGGTCTCGAGACGTGATGATAGCTTCGGTGACTTTACTGCTTGTCCGTGTCGCCATCTATTAGCGCTGATGGAAAATGTGGATATGAATTTCCGGTGTTCTTCCCAACGTTAAACGACGATTGGGTTCCATCGTAAATCTCTTACGTGGCAGTCAAATACTGTACCGCTATCGCAAAAGAAATCCTGTGCGACCGTAACAGCGGAAATGGTTTTATAGTGTCTGTGCGGCATGTGGGCATTTCAAATACTGGCAAGCAGAAAGTTCTCGAGTTGCTTAGTGGTAAAGGAAGAGGGATGGGAAGCCCTCGGATCCTTCTCTCTGTATCAAAACTTAGGTGGAGTACAATTAATGCAGTGGGACTATACTCCTATAACCAATGGTGAAATTCTGGTATCTTGCCCACTTCTTCCTTTCCTATTATCTCAGCCCATGTATGGAATCTTACGAAGCACCTTCCTCCTTATGCCTCTCGTCGAAACTATGAGCAACCGAACTGAAATAATCCCCCGGATGAATCAGTGTATTTTGTTTTTCGTTAGGCCAGCTAAACAAGACGTACCGATACCGGACCGTAGGTTGAGTGTCATCATTACTTTTACCATGCATGCTTTTACCATTGTGTTAAAATTATGGACTCCTACTGAAAAAAAAATAACAAGGTGTACTTATATTTCTTTCCCATTTTTATTTTGAATGTATGCGATTAGTCTAATTATTCGTATTAAATTTTAGAATTCAGAAAGCATTTTATTTATAATTAGATAATTAGCAGCAAATATACTTGAGAATTTTCTTACTACCTTATTTTTTTATTATACTTATTAACTAAATGTTCGCCTTATAATACAACTAAATATACATACACACACACGCATATATATAGCCGAAAAGTAGAACAGAACAAATTCCAACCAGTAAATTTCAAAATTTCTTACAAATATGTAAAGTAAACCAAAAGTCAGAAGAAAAAAATGTGAAATATAAAAAAAGTAGAAAAACCACAAAAAATAGAAAGTAAATACATAGGAAGAGGAATGCAATAAAATCTGATAATCAACAGGAACGTTATCAACAGGAGGTACATCAGTTGATCCCCCTCTCCTCCTTATAAACCACATCTTTTCTATTATCAAAAATTAACTGATGAACTGTTCTAAATTATTTAATTATACCAGTTCACTCGGAAATTATAAATTCCTCCCCAGTACAGTGTCAGTTCTTAAAAGAGAAATACAAAGACAAGTCCACAAGTCAAAATTTTAATTTCAAATGAAGCAAAAGAAATCAAAGAGCCACTTTTTACTGAATTTAGACTAGAAATCAATGAAGAAATTTAAAGTACACGAATAAAATAATAAAGATCATAAATTTAAAACTTACTCAGTGTACTCAGAGGCAATCCGTTAGAGAAATATACAAATCACATCCAGATGAAAATTATCAATATAAAATAAAGTAAATAATTAAGTACACTTTTCCCAGAGAATGTAAGATTAAAATTTAAATTGAAATATTGAAATTAAATGTAGAAATACAGAATATACTAGAAATATACAGAGAACGTTCTAATCAAACAACTAATTTCGAAACAAAGACCAGAAGCTTTAGATTAAAAAAGCTGATGTGTACACCACTTGACTTCCTCGTACGGAATATTAAATTATACGCATTTTTCCCTGCATTTCATTTAAATTTATTTCATCGATCTTCGTTAGAGATATATTTCTCATCCAATTAATTCAGTTCTCACTTCGTGGCAAGGCAAAACTACATATAGAAACTCAAAATATTTTTAATAAAAAGTGAAAGATATAGAAAAAAATAAAACACCAAATATCGTTAAAACAATTAAAAACTTTTTTATAATTGAAATTACATTTTCTACGCAAAAACAAGCAATTTGTCCAGCAGTCGAGCAGGTAGTTTTTTGGTGCACAAAACTAAAAGTTTCCTTTTGGTACCACTCGGCAAAAAGACACTGAAGGTGCTGAAAAAATTAATTCACTATTCTGCTATGTTTCAAATGTAAACAAATATGGCTGCTATGGTAAAAAAATTAGCCTTAGCCGCACTTAAACAACTCTTAAATTTTTGATAATTCTACAAATATTGCATGCAGATTCTACAAATATTACTAAAGGCATAAAACCTTAACCGGAAGATAAGAACAACACAATTCAATCATTTTTAAAGCAAAAAATGCACAATTTACCAACATATAAGAATAAAAAAACGAGCCGAGTAACAGAGTGATTATATATATATTTATTATATATATATTAGTTTTGATGCTGCCGATTGCAACTGAAAATGGAGGTGCACAACTGCATGTTATAGCAGTTCCATATACAAAATTTCAACGCTCTGAGGCCACTCATTTTTGAGTTATGCGAGATACATACGTACGTACATAGTATGTACGTACAGACGCCACGGAAAAGTCTCTTATGAATACATTTTAAATCAGTTTTATAATTCGTTTTGGCAAAAAGAGTCCTTTATTCTGCCCTTACGTACAGATGTCATGCAAAAGCATCGTTAAATTGCATTCGATAGCGGTCAAAATAGATGTTTTCGTTGAAATATGGTACCCGGAATTTTTCATGATTACGGTACTTCCTTTACTTCGAACAAGGAAGTAAAAGGGATTCTAAAGGACTGCCAGTTTGGCATCATTGGCGAAACTAATTGGCCATGGCAAGGTGGAAATCTCCTAAATGGTAAATTAAATGCTTTTAAGAAATTTTTTATGAAAGGAATGTGAAAGAAAAGTAAGAAAAGAAATGAAGGTTGGAAAAGTAAAAACTTTTCTCGTCTTGGACTTATCATGACGACTTAGAATATAGTTTGCTCGCTATTAATAAGAGTAAAGTCAAGAAAAACTGTAGTTAATAGACTAATACAGTAATAGAAAATATAATGAAATACTATAAAACTTCCTAAAACTTCCACGTAAAAAATTCATACTTTTAAAAATTTTTATAGGATGTAGACCACTGCGCCTATTTTTTAAAAGACTGTTAATGAAGATACTTGGAATATTATTTTCGTTTAAGATTTTAGTAAGAATAACAATTTTTTTGGTTTTTGTTCTATTTCAGTGCTAACATTAGTAATTCTGTTAATGTGATTAAAAACTGTGTTTGGTATTACTCGTACCTTTTTAAAGATGTCGGAGTATCAGTCTATAAGTTTTATTGCAGAAAAATTAAGTTCTTTTCTTTTATCAAATAGTCTTATTTGTTTAACATATGATCTAGATCAGCGGTTCTCAACCTTTTGACTAACGCGTACCACCTAAACAAAAATTGAAAACCTTTAGTACCACCACTACAAAGTACTATTACAACCACCACCACTATGCTTGAACAAAGCTCAGATCATATAAATTTACGAGTGTTAGAGAAAAAAAACTCAAACAGGATGTTGTGGTTTTAATTTTTGAATTTAATAGTTAAAAATATCTTGCTTCTTTGCGCACCACCTATTTTTCTCTTGCGTACCATCAGTGGTATGCATACCACCGGTTGAGAACCCCTGATCTAGATAATCTGTAACTAATTGATTTTTATTGGCTTTATTAAGTTTTAGACAGTTGGGGTAGATGTTTCTAATTTTAATAAGGTTATTATTGTTAAATGCAAAAATATCATCAATATATCTGAAATTGTGTTCAAAATTATTGAAATTATTGTCTCTCCCACTTGAAGAAATCTATGAAAATCTTCTGGAGCTGCCAAATGTTTTTCCTGATATTGCTTACTATTCTGGATTTGCAAAAATGGAATGAATATCTATATTTCCCGCATTTCAATAATGTTAAAACATTAAAAATTTTACCTACAAGCAAATGGTATTCCAATGGGAAGTTCTAATTCAACTCATTTATGCAACCTATATTTGTTTTATAAAGAATATAAATTTTTTAAAAATCTTTCTGACAATGATTTTAATAATTTAAACACTTTCAGATATATTGATAAATATAATAATCTTATTTAAATTAGTAACATCAACCCCCAACAGTAGAAAACTAACAAAACCAATAAAAACCAGTTAGTTATGGATTATCTAGATCTTAGCATTCATAACCTTAAAGAAATAAGACTATTTGATAACAGAAGAGAATTTAATTGTTCTACACTAGTTATCATAAATTAAGGAAAAATCACAAAAATAGCGATAACTCCCTCAAAAATAAGCCAAGCCGTGTAAAATTTGAATATGTTGCCAAGTAAGAGTAGCTGAGTAAAACTTCAATATGCAAATTAGTGGCTCTGCACTCAGAATACGTCATCTGCGAGGAGCATAAAAGTCCACATATTTCACTGTGATAGTGACATCAGAAATCTGAGATAGCCAATTCGTAACAATGATTTCCAGGCATCATTTGCTTGCAGAACTACGATAGAAAGCCATTGGGAAACTAGAGGCAGGACAAAGTCAAACAGAAGTGGCCAGATGGTTAAATGGGAGTCCTTCTGTGGTTCATACACTTTGGAGGCAATTTCAAATCACAGATTCGGCACCTAGGAGGTTCAGCCAAAGACGGCCAACTGCTACGACGAGCGCCGATGACCGATATTTGACATTATGTGCACGCAGGAATAGAACCGCTACTCCAACTCTTCTTAGATCCTCCCTTGCTGCAGCCACCGGAAGGTTGGTGTCAACGTCAACTGTGCGTAGAAGGCTTCACGAAGGTGGTCTGTATGCGAGGCGAACAACCGTTTGCGTGCCGCTCAAGTCACGCCATAGCAGGAACCGTTTGCAGTTGGCACGACAACATGTCCACTGGATGCCTGAGCAATGGAGGGCTATTCTCTTTACGGATGAGTTCAGGTTTAGTCTAGAACGCGATAGTAGGCGTTATTTGATATGGAGAGAACCTGGAACCCGTTATCATCCGTCAAACATCAGGAAGGAGATGCATACGGAAGAGGCAGTGTCTGTGTTTGGGGTGGCATCTCTTTGGGTGGACGCACAGACCTCCATGTTTTCCAAGGGGAACCGTGAATGCTCATGTTCATAGAGATGACATCCTTGATGCTTATGTGCGCCCATATGCCGGGGAAATAGGTGATGCTTTCCTGTTACAGGACGACAATGCAAGACCACACAGGGCTCGCATCGTCGATCATTATCTTCAACAGGAAGCAATTATGCGCATGGAGTGGTCAGCTAGATCACCGGACTTGAATCCTATGGATCACGTTTGGGATGCTTTAGGGAGAAATCTAGCTGCTCTCAATCCGCCCCCTTAGACACCTGCCGCGCTTGCAACTGCTTTGCAAGAGCACTGGCTCTCGCTTCCTATGGAACTGATAGACCGCATAATTGAAAGCATCACACATCGCTGAATGTGCTGTATTCTAGAGGCGATTATATTCCATATTGAAAGTACTTTTACTATAGCAAACTGACATCTTCGATTTCTTCATTTTATACATGTGCTAATTTTTATACTACCATAATTGTCTGGTAATTTCTTTTTATGTTATTTGATACCTTACTATGTGTTGTATATTGTGGGTAAGTTTTTTAAAATTCTACATGTAACTTTTCAGTAATCGTGACTTTTGTGATTTTTCCTTAATTTATGATAACCAGCGTACAAATAAAACTTATAAATTAGTACTCTAACATCTCTGAAACAGTAATATAAAATACAATTTTTAATCAGCTTAACAGAACTAAAAAGGTTTGCATTTAAATAGAACAATAACGAAAAGAAATAGTTATTCTTACTAAAATTTTAAAAGAAAAGGAAATTCCAATTAACTTCATTGCTAGTCTTTTTAAAAAAGCTCGAGAAGTCTACATCTTATTAAAATTTTTAAAAGTACACATTTTTTATGGGAAAGCTCAATTAGAGAAGAATAAAGAAGGATGTTTTAGGAAGTTTTATAGTATTTCACTATATTATTGTATTAACTACAATTTTCTTGACTTTACCTTTATTTCTTGACACTCGTTGTATTCGCAGATATCAACAGACTTCGATTCATTGTATTCACAGATATAAACAGACTTCGATTCATCGTATTCACAGATATCAACAGACTTCGATTCATCGTATTCACAGATATCAACAGATTTCGATTCATCGTATTCACAGATATCAACAGACTTCGATTCATCGTATTCACAGATATCAACAGACTTCGATTAATCGTATTCACAGATATCAACAGACTTCGATTCATCGTATTCACAGATATCAACAGACTTCGATTAATCGTATTCACAGATATCAACAGACTTCGATTCATCGTATTCACAGATATCAACAGACTTCGATTCATCGTATTCACAGATATCAACAGACTTCGATTCATCGTATTCACAGACGAGTCCAGGTTCACACTGCAAAGTCGTCAGCTGAGCTAGAGGGAACGACGTACAAGATACAACCAATTCCAAATTGTGGAAAGACACAGTTACAGAGGTGGTGGAAGAATGGTTTGGGCTGTGATCGCTCTCGGTGGTCACAATGACCTGCATATATTCCATTAAGGAACATTGATCATGAAGGAACTTTGTGAGATATCGAGACGAGATCCTTGATCAATATGTCCGCCCATAAGTTGCATACCTACTGGTTCTGTACTTCTTCCGATGGACGATTGCAACTAGGGGGTGGATATATTTCCTTATTTGAACCCAGTTTTGTAGTGTTACCACCAAATTGTTCCTCAAAAAATTGTGACATACTATTTCTCTGCCAAAAGTGCAATTTTTTGTTGTAATTCATGTTGTGTTGAATTTTAGGAACATTCTGTGTCGCATACCTGTTTAGTGAATGTTGCTTCATTCTCAAATTAAACACAAAAAACATCTTCCTTAACTTTTGGAGGGCAGTGTACTTTTAATAGAAATAAATGGTATAAAATATAAAATTCATGATTAAATTAAAAAACTAATTTCAGTACATAGCAATGAATAAATTTTTTTTTGCAGGTTGAAAAAGTAGTTGCAGTTGTTGTGACGAAAACAGCCAGCACCGTTCTTCTGATTATGGTTTCTCTAACATTAGTGCTTTTCATACTCATGAGGTAAGAAAAAATTGTACACGTTTTCAGTATAAGCTGTGTTTTTCCTGATAAAAACCCACGAGTTTAAAATGCTTAGATTTAAGGTAACCGTTATTCGACACTGAAATAATTTACATGAAAGGAAATGTTTAAATTACCCACATTATGTCCTTTAACGTTTGTGTGTGTTACTGATAAATTGTTTTAAGGGGACTCATACACCTTAAAACCCATAAGATGTTCGAATAAGTGACTGTTGCAAGAATTGCGATAACTAATTTATTTTAAAAGCAATTAATACCAACCTTTTACAGCTGACTACATAATATAGCTGCTTTCTGAAATAGTCATCAGAAAGTTTGTGTTGCCAAAAATATTTTTATAATTTAATCCGTTTGTGACAACAATTTTCGTCATGTTTCCAACTTGCGCGCACAGTTTAAAACATTCTGTTTCATAATTTAATTCCATATTTAATATATAGCTTTTATAACATTTGGAAACTACTGTAAACCTAAAATTCTAAAAATTTCATGTTAAATTTTTATTTTATTTTGAGTGGAGTATATAAAATGTACTTTATTAACAAAATTTGTAACGTTTTCGTCCATAAAATTTTTCAATATTAAAATATTCATCAGATTGTTGGTTCAGTTAGAAAATAGTGCCCATATGAAGAATTCCATCAAATTTTAAGTATGTACCATTAGCCATTTTTAAAATATCATGCGCGCAAGGTGGAAACATGGCGAAATATTTTGTCACAAAGAGGATTAAGTTACAAAAATATTTGTGGCAACACAAACTTTCTGGTTACTAGTTTCCAAAGCAGCTATATTATGTAGTCAGCTGTAAAATGTTGGAAATAATTGCTTTTAAAATAAATAAAATATCCCAATTCTTGCAACAGTCACATATTCGAAGATCATGAGAGGTTTAAGGTGTATGAGTCCTCTTAAATTAACCATAGGTTTTTTATATTTTGAGAATTATTCTGTTAATAATGTCCAAAGAGTCACTAAATCAATGATACTAAGATACTTGAATTTTTCATTGTCTTTCCTTTACCATTTAAGATGAAGTTTTGAAGCTAATTTGATTTCAGTATCTTAGAAACGTTAAGAAGAGCATATACTTTCTTTAGAACTAAATTAAGATGGAGTTAAGTAATGACATTTTTAGACAATTTTTAAGAAATTGATCAGTTTTGCTTTATTTGATTACGGCAAAGTACACTAGGGCTACTTGCCTAAGGGGAAGGATACTTTCTTGGAGGATGTTCTAAGGAACCGTCTAGTATACACACGGATATTGCATATAGGGAAAACTAGAAAACGAGCATGCAGCCAGTCCGTTCGCCTGGAAACGAACTCAGGTCAGAACTATCGATAGTCAATGACTTTATCACTCGGCTGCTTCAAGAAAGTGAATGTGAACATCTGATGACATTGTTTTAAAACCCCATTTGGTAGTTTCAGGCTATACTTTGGGTTTCATCACTCGATAGAAACGCCGTGGTTTGACATATCACGTGACTCACGTACTCGCATACCGCAGATGTATTTGAGTGAACGTGGCTTTATATTTAATCGTCAATTCGCTAATCGGCTTGTAGAGTTCCTCACTTTGGAATTCTAATTTAATGTTGGAAGTGAAGAATCTAAGAACTGATAAGCGAATAATCGCTTGAGTTCGGTGACAAGAAACAACAAGATAGAAGGGTAACTAACCCTTTATTATTCCAATAAGATTTAACAAAACTCCGCCTGGGAGTGTACAAGTAAAGCTCGCACTTGGGCTTGAACTTAGACTACGAATTAAACTAAAACTAAGATTAACTAAAGAAGTATAGCCGAAGCTATCAAGGTTGAAATCGAGTTGGCCCCTTAACTTATTTGACTGCGAAGCTTAGCAAGGGCCTGAGTATGGCCGAGCGTAATAACAGCTTTGAGGGAGAGAGTGGCCGAAAAGGCAGACGCGCGTAAATCAGAAACTCTGATTCTCTCTAACTCAGTTTTGCTAATATCAATAAACGACTGGGATCACGTAGTGGGGAGACGGCGCTAAACCAATTAACCAAATGGTAAAGGCGTGGTGCCCGTCTTCCCCGTTCCTAAATCCTAAATTCGTGGTTTAAATACCGCTCCTCCTCATTAAATATTCAGCAAGATTCCAAAACTACGTTTCTGGAAGTAGTAAGTTGAAGTTAAGAATTTGACAGGAAAGAAACTTTAACTTGAAATTTAACTGTTAATAAAATTAACATAATCCTTACAGGCTAACCAACGTCCTAGCGGCAAAGTCGCTGAATGCTAGTAATTCTGACCTGAGTTCGATTCCAGGCGTACGGGCCGGTTGTGTGGGCGTGTTCGTGGGTTTCTTTATGTGTAACGTGTATACAATCCAGTTTTCCTTAGAAAGTGCTCCACGAAGGCGTACTTTCCCCTAGGCAGATAGCC
Organism: Stegodyphus dumicola; assembly: GCF_044657685.1. Classification (NCBI taxonomy): domain Eukaryota; kingdom Metazoa; phylum Arthropoda; class Arachnida; order Araneae; family Eresidae; genus Stegodyphus; species Stegodyphus dumicola. The sequence continues at coordinate 21,946,775 of NC_140772.1, forward strand.
CTCGCGTGCTTTGCCATAATAAAATAAACTTAACAAAACCAATATACTATTCGCTAAGTAGTGCTTTCCACCCCAACTGTACTTTTGTTTAAATTATAAGTGATCGTAATACGATCGTGGAGTTTACCGGCTGATGAAAGAGAAAGCATTGCATTGCTTCAAAAATGCAGTATTTTGTTTAACAACCGAGAACGTGAAAATTGTATTCTATGAAGTCATCTAAATGGCAGAATTATGTGGAAACACATTTTTAAAGCTGCAAACAGTAGAAGTCTAAAATGAATTTGAAGATAGCCGTATCTTCTTTATAATAGCAATTCATTAGCTTTTTCAATAGTTTTTTTTCTTAAATTATTCTAAAATGGAAATAGATAAAACCAAATGTCATCTAAAATTGTCTTTATTTATTGGCTTTATCAAAAATTTTAAAAGATATTAAAATGTTTATGCCTTCATAATAAAAATTTTTTAAGAACTAACATTTGTTAACATTTTTTATGTGTACACTGTATGTTGTCGTCTGCTTGGCAAGATTTGCGCCGGCGAAACGGAAAAGTACCTTATTTTTTCTATATCAATAATTGAATTTTGATGTTAAGATAAAAGTTTAGAATTTTTTTGAATGTGCATCTTTGTCAGAAAAGTTCCAGGACAAACGTCGTAAAAAATAGGACATTGCATTTACCAATTAATTGTGATCCATTGCGCTGCATTCGCTAAAATTCCATTTGTGAGTATTCTGCAAAATGCATTAATAAACAAAATGAAAAAACGCAATAGACTTAATCTCTCATTTAATATTTGAACATCCAATAGCGTGTTGCCGCGGCGGTTTTCTTTAAATAATATTCACAATGAGAGACATTCCGCAAGAAAACAAGAGGAAGAATGATCTTGCTCGTTTGCATTAGCTGTACATAAGTCACGTGAACTCTGATGTCATCTGCATAGTTTTTTTTTACAAAAGGTATACATAAGTCACGTGATAAATGAGGTCATCGGAATGTATCTCATTTTGCTGCTTTCCCGAAATTGATAATGATTCTAGCTGCTATCAAAGTAGTTCCCTTGGCGATCTATACACAACTGTCAACGTTTCTGTGGAGGACTTGGAAGCAACCAGGGAAATCTTCAACTGCGATGCTTGCAAGCTCATTTGTCATAGCCTGTTGGATGTCTGCAATAATCTTGATGAAGCTTTGCTTTCAGTCACCTTCTCACTCACGGAAACAAGAAAAAAAAAAAAAATGTTTGACACAAATGCGGGATCACGTCTGGGCTGTATCCAATAATCAGAACTTCTTCCTCTTTCTGCTCATCTGTTGGTGAGTGAGGGAGGATTCTTGTATTAAGTTTCCGTTTCCCTAAATCTTCGCGTAAAATCTTATGGCACACATTACGATTTAAATTCAGTTCTTCTGATAATATAAGCATAGTTACACGACGGTCTTCTTGCAGCAACTATTTTACACGCTCACGCATTGGTAGCAGCTCCGGCATCATCTTTCACTGAATCTTTGCCTTCACGAAACCTTTTATGCCACTCGAAAACACGACTTCTTAAAAGTGTCTCGCTTGCCACGTTGCACTAGGAGTTTTCGGAAGCTTAATGCAGAACTTATTGTTCACTTTTTGCTCGCAATAAGCCTCCATTGTGTCACCACAACGAATGTGACATCAATCCGGACAGTGTGTTGCTAAGCACAGACCTGCCATCTAGTAGGTTTCCCGGAAACGTGGCTAAGATCATGCAAAGTAACAATACATACCAGGTAACATTAAAACATTTGTTTTTTTTTTTTAGTGCAGGAAACTCATAAATAAAAAATTGTCCTGGAACTTTCTGACAAAGGATGTACATGGCGTTATGTTAATCGATGCTAAATGACCATCTAGATTAAAGATTGGTAAACGTTTACAATTGGGTGCCCCTTGTTTGTTTGGCGATTCTTTTTTGACGCCAAAACCGGCGCCAGGAAGGCACAATTTCAAGATGGCCGCTACACAAAACCAAAATAAGAAGTCAAAGAATTGAACAAACTCTGTGTCTCTATACACATCGATCTGTTTTCAATTAAAAAAATCCTAGAATTGCACAAACTAGGCATTGCGCACTGCCTTAAATTTGTCATGTACATATCAATTTATTTTCATTTAAATAAAATCAGGAAGTTAAAACTATCATGGTAACCAGAAGTGAGGTTTCCTCGCCAAAATTAAAAAAAAAAATTGTCGCTAATCGAAGGGACACCCAATTCTACACTAGAGGCATGTTATGCTGCACAAGTGCATTGCAAATAAACTGTCGAGTCGGAATTTGTCGGGTAATCAGTTTCTTGAAACTCGTTGTAGCGCATATATTTATTCAATGGAATAATTTGCAGCTACTGAAATTATGAATTATTGATTATTTAAAACTAAATTTTAATAAATTAGCTAAACCTAAATCATAATGGGCAGATAAAGTGACTGGAGAACCATATTAATAGAAATACAGAATGCTTACTTCGATCTTGGGGAGTTTATGCGTGGTAAATATATTACAGAAATTTATACCAATATATTACAAATTTGCGCATTTTATTTGAAATAAACATATTAATGATATCTGGTGGATTATATCTATACTTCTCAACAAACGTATAAACAATTTAAATAAATTTTAACTAATTTGATTTCATTTTTTTGTGAACCCATGTAAAGTTGCTTATTTGCCAATCAAATTGCATTAATGTAATTTTACAAACACTATTTTAAACTTGAAAGATGCATACATGGCGTTTACGAGTTAGACAAGTTCCATACATGCATAAGCATATTATAGGAAGAAAGAAGCCAAGCAAGATAAAAAATGCACATATCTGCGTCGTTGAATAAGACCTCTGAGTGATAGTCACGTTTCTAAATCCCGTGAAATGATCAGCCATTAAGTCTTCGAGGAAATGATTGTCGAGCTGGAGATCCATTGCGTTGCATTCGCTAAAATTCTATTTGTGAGTATTCTGCAAAATGCATTAATAAACAAAATGAAAAAACGCAATAGACTTAATCTCTCATTTAATATTTGAACATCCAATAGCGTGTTGCCACAGCGGTTTTCTTTAAATAATATTCACAATGAGATACATTCCGCAAGAAAACAAAAGGAAGAATGATCTTGCTCGTTTGCATTAGCTGTACATAAGTCACGTGAACTCTGATGTCATCTGCATAGTTTTTTTTTTACAAAAGGTATACATAAGTCACGTGATGAATGAGGTCATCAGAATGTATCTCATTTTGCTGCTTTCCCGAAATTTGAATGAATATAATGAATCTGTGGAAATAGGTTAACATAATTTATAAATATAATTCGTGGTACATGTAATATGTGATAAAAACGTTTTTCCACAGAACTTGGGGAATACATGAGCTCAGTAAGACAGTGCTTTTCAAGAAGTATTTCAAAATAATTTGATTCTGAGTGAGATACATTCGGATGAGCTCATAGATCACGTGACTTAGGTATAGCTTATGTAAACAAATAAGGTCATTCTTCCTCTTCTTCTCTTGCGGAATATATCTCGTTAATTTGATTCTGAGTGAGATACATTCGGATGAGCTCATAGATCACGTGAGGTATAGCTTATGTAAACAAACAAGGTCATTCTTCCTCTTCTTCTCTTGCGGAATATATCTCGTTAATTATTATGGCACTTTTCCGTTATTCACCAGCCACGCATTTTGGAATGTGTGTAGATGTATGTAAACATTCACACACACGCACACGTACACTCGCACGCAAGCACATGTGTACAGAATAGAAGAATACCAATTTTATGATAAAAATAAATGAAATATTATATGTTTAATCATGAAACAAATAAAATTAACGATACACATTTACTTACAAATAAAATTGATGTTTACTGGAAGAGAAGAATGTTTTAATGATGGCGATAACGAACAAACGTATACAACTCAAATAATTTTTCAAATTTATTATTATCAGTTTCGTTGCCCGCCTCTTAACAATATTAAATACACAGAAACGGCATTTTCTGAGGTTTTTCTCGCCTTTAAAAACCATTAATGAGATGTAAAGTTTTCAGAAATTCTAGAATATTTAGTTTTGTTTTTTAAAATCAAGTGCAGAAGAACTCCAATTATCCGAATCAATTGGGACCGAACCCCATTCGGAAAATAAAAAATTCGGATAAATGGATTTTATTTGACCGAACCCCATTCGGATAATAAAAAATTCGGATAATTGGATTTTTTACGAAGACAAAGTCTACTTACACTTTAGTTAATTATTGTATATAGAAAATGGGAGAAAAAAATAATTATAAAGAAAAATAAGTTTTAACTAAATAAAATAAAAAGGCAAAACTTTTACGTACATGTTATATAGCGTACTATACAGTACTATACAAGTGCTGTATAGTACTCTATATAACATGTACACTATACACAGAAGTGACAAAAGTCATGGGATACCTCCTAATATTTTGTCGGTCTTCCTTTTGCCCGGCGAAGTGCAGCAACTCGACGTGGCATGGACTCAACAAGTCGTTGGAAGTCCCCTGCAGGAATATTGAGCCATGCTGCCTCTATAGACGTCCATAATTGTGAAAGTGTTGACGGTGCAGGGTTATGGGCACGAACTGACCTCTCGATGATGTCCCATAAATGTTCGATGGGATTCATGTAGGGCAGTCTAGGTGACTAGATCATTCGCTGGAATTGTCCAGAATGTTCTTCTAACCAATCGCGAACAATTGTGGCCCGGTGACATGGCGCATTGTCATCCATAAAAATCCCATCGTTATTTCAGTACGTGAAGTCCATGAATGGCTTTAAGTGATCTCTAAGTAGCTGAAGGTATCGATTTCCAATCAATGATCGGTTCAGTTGCACCAGAGGACCGAGTCCATGCCATGTAAAAACAGCCCAGACCATTATGAAACCACCACCAGCTTGAACAGTGTCTTGTTGACAACTTGTGTCCATGGCTTCGTGGGGTCTGCGCACACTCGAAACCTACCATCAGCTCTTACCAACTGAAATCGTGACTCATCTGACCAAGCCACGGTTTTCCATTCGTTTAGGGACCAACCGATATGCTCACGAGCCCACGAGAGTCGCTGCAGGCGATGTCGTGCTGTCAGTAAAGGCACTCGAGTCGGTCTTCTGCTGGTATAGCCCAAGGAAGACAAATTTCGCCGCACTGTCCTATCGGACACGTCACTCGTACGTCCCACATTGATTTCTGCGGTTATTTGACGCAGTGTTGCTTGTCTGTGAACATTGACTACTCTACGCAGACGTCGCTGGTCGCGATCGTTAAGTGCAGGTGGTCGGCTACTGCGCTGTCCATGGTGGGATGTTATGCCTGAAATTAGATACTCTCGACACACTCTTGACACTGTGGATCTCGGAATGTTGAATTCCCTAACGATATCCGAAATGGAACGACCCATGCGTCTAGCTCCAACTACCATTCCGCGTTCAAAGTCTGTTAATTCTCGTCGTGCGGTCATAATCACGTCAAAGCCTCTTCACATGAATAACTTGAACACAAATGAAAGCCCTGCCAAAGCATTTCGCATTTATACATTTTCTACGCGATACTACTGCCATCTGTATATTTGCATATTGCTATCCCATGACTTTTGTCACTTCAGTGTATAACATGCACGTATTATCTCGGTCAAAGTGGGGCTGTTTGACATAATATTAGCTTTGACATAATAGTATATTTAGTTCTTAGCTGAATGATGTTAGACCCAGGTTTTTCTTCAAAAGGTCCTCTGAAATTTTTATTATTCTTGAAAATCTTCAGTGTCGAAGACTAAGTTTCCATTGAACACACTGTAAACTGTATTTCTCTTGAATCGCATTTTAGTCTTGTATTTTCAAAGCAAAATTTGGAGCACCTTGTTGTTTCAAAACGAAGTAGTGCAATTATCCGAATATATGACATAACTGAAATTTTTCTTCTTCGAGCTTCATCCGTTTGCGGGCAACCAAGTCGCGCATTCTCTTGACAATGAAAAGTTGCAAAGGGTCACACTCCGGCTGACGTTCAACGTCAACTTCAAAGCAGTTTCGCGGCTAGCAAAAGCTGATGGTCCCGTGTCTGTGTCAACTTGGACATTAAGGTCATCTTCTTCCTCGACACTTTCTTCTCTCACACTTTCAATAAGTTCATCATCATTTAGAATTTTAAACCCAGAATCTGACGAATCGCACACCGTCCATTTTGCTGTTTCCTCAGCACTAACCTCAGAACATCCAGAAATTTTCAAAAGAATGTTTCTTAATTCCTCTGATACTACATTCATAGCTTTTCCTGTCTCTTCCCTTTCTGTTTTTCTTAAATTCTGAAAGCGATTCGGATAATCAGCGATTCAGATAGTCGGAGTTCGGATAATTAGAATTGTACTGTATTTCTTTTAAACGTATTATTATCAAGGGAAATGTTTGCATGGATCTCTCTTTGACTGAGCTTCACTATTTTCTTTCCTTTAGAAGTATTTAGACAACTCGATTAAAGATTCTCATTCTTTAATTGAGCCTTCGCTTATTTCCAATGGATATTGTCCTTGTATAATTCTTCAATGACATCCTTTTGCTTCTTTTACTCTTACAACGATATCTCCTGTTATAACTCAGTATCTTTTCTGTTCTATTATTTAGGATACTCCGATAAAATCAGATTCTCTTATGGTTTGAAGCTAAAATCATTTCATTAAAATAGCAATCACTTCAAGGCAAATGGCTACCTTATTGGCTGGAAGAAAGTTTTAAAATATTGATATTTTAAAAACATTCATTTCGTTGGCTTCTTCAGAAAAGGAAGTCAGAAGATGATTATTCGTTATATATTAGCTTTGACATAATAGTATATTTAGTTCTTAGCTGAATGATGTTAGACCCAGGTTTTTCTTCAAAAGGTCCTCTGAAATTTTTATTATTCTTGAAAATCTTCAGTGTCGAAGACTAAGTTTCCATTGAACACACTGTAAACTGTATTTCTCTTGAATCGCATTTTAGTCTTGTATTTTCAAAGCAAAATTTGGAGCACCTTGTTGTTTCAAAACGAAGTAGTGCAATTATCCGAATATATGACATAACTGAAATTTTTCTTCTTCGAGCTACAAATCGTCATACAGTTTGAGCACTGCTGCTTACACGCTGGATAAGTTAAGATAAACAGGCTTGTATATTATGCAGATAAAAATAAGAATCCAGAGTTTCTTTTGTGAGGTAGCTAACTTGTTCTAGCTAAGTCAAGGTGCCTTGGTAACTTGAATTTAACAGATGATGCAAACAAATCATGTTTACAAAAATGATTTGTAACGTGGGAATATTAACCTGATGCCTGTACCCACTGAAATAGATAACATCTTGAAACATGCACCTGTATATCGAAATGTATATCATGTAATGTAATCCATTTTACTTGAGGTAATTTAACGCTGAAAGGTAGGAGTGCCGTTGATGCCGCCGGCGGTGGCAGAACTTGTAGTGCTGGCTGGAGTCACAATTTTCCTCACAGCTCGAGGAATGATGCCGAAATGTTCTTAGTTTTCTAGTTAGTATGGGGGAGGAGTAATACTTACGTAACTTAGGGTAAATATTAGGTGGCCTACTCACGTCTACATAACATAATATAACTTGAATTTATCTCTCTTCAGAGCCTGTAAGGTATATTTCAATTTTAAAACAATTATTTTAATGTTAGAAACTCTTTCCTATCAATTCTTGTTTCCACTTACAACTACTTACCAAAATGAGGTTTTAGAATCGCGTTGAATGCAAATGAGTTATAAGAAGTATTTAAGGAAGGTTCAATTAATTTCGATAGAGAGTGCTAGGAGTCCTTAGTAGCACGTGTTTGCCTTCTGGCTAAGTCACTAAGAAAGGTTCAACTAACTTCGATAGAGAGTGCTAGGAGTCCTTAGTAGCACGTGTTTGCCTTCTGGCTAAGTCACTAAGAAAGGTTCAACTAACTTCGATAGAGAGTGCTAGGAGTCTTTAGAGTGCGTGTTTGCCTTCTAGCTAAGTCACTCTCGAAGCTGTTACGCTCGGCCGTATTATACGTGCCTTTTGATATTCGCCGGCGTGTTTAAATTAAGGGCCAACTTCGCTAGATAATTGTGTCTAGCTTGGGCTAAGTCTCGTTTACTTAATTACAGTTTAGCTTCTTTTTCCATATTCTGTGGTAAAGCCTGAGTAGAGGCTTCCTGTAAGCCCGAGAAGGGGGTCGACTATTATTCTTATTTGAGTGAATAAAAGGGTATTTTAACCCTCCTGGAGTCTACGTCTCAGTTGTTTTGAATTCAGCGATAAGTGGCTACATAGTTCACTAGGTTCCTTGACGTTCATCTTAGACAAATGAGTTAGGAACCCTGCAAGCTTTTCAGGTTTCTTTACTTTGAATAACATGTGCTTTGAGGAGAATAATAAGGAGTGAAAGTACAGTCGATTCCGGTTAATCGGACCATATTTCAGGAAGCGATCGTTTTGGTCATAATAACCAGCTGGTCCGATTTCACGAACATGTCCTATGTTGTAAGACGGGACGTGCTATATGTAGTAAACAGTAAATGTACATGTAAATCATGCACTAAACATGTAATTATGACTTTTATTGTGCGGTACACACGTATGGCGAACATGCATATACAAACAAGAGCTACAGTTGAACTTTTTGCATAAGGAAAATAAATTTAGAAACAAATTCTAAGAAACGATCTCCACAATACTCAGCATGCGAAGCACGATATAGACAAGTTCTTACCAAGTTCCAGTCAACATTTGAAGAACTTATCCAATGTGATCTGACGCATTCTCTTGACGGATTGCACGTGAACGAAATCGCCACAAACATCTAATGCAGCATAATGCAGCAATGAGACTCCCCCCATTCCCCTCCTGCATGAAATACCGACGCAAAGTTTCAATGCATTTCTTTGCATCCGGTGTTGTCACTTGCACCAACTTATTAGTGGCATCATCATATTCTTGGTCTTCCGATGCTGTCGTGTGTTTTGCTGAAACTCGAGCAACGATTGCAGCATCGTAATCTTCATTTTCATAGTAGCATTGAAGCTCGTTGTCGAGGGATGAAAATCCTTCGCAGTTTTGTATCTGTTGAAGTTCCACATGTTCGTCATCATTTCACTTTCAATGAGCATGTCCACATCCATCTCCAAAACCAAGTGCTTAAAGCCACAGTGAGTAAAACAGTTCTGAATTGTCTCTCTGCTCACTTTTCGCCAGCTGTCGGCCACAAATGTAACTGCTTGTAAGATGTTGACCTTTGCACTGACTTCGCTGGCTTTTGACAATGAGGTCAACAAACTTTCTTCAATTGCTTCAAGGATGTAACTTTGTACGATCTTCAAATTTTTGATGATGCCCATGTCCATTGGCTGGACCAAAGCTGTGGTCTTGAGAGGTAGAAATTCCAGTTGAATGTTCTTAAAACAATCTAAATGAGGATGTGCTGCACAATTGTCAAGAAGAAGCAACACTTTCTCGACTAGCGTTGTAGCTCTCTGTCACAATCCTTCAGCCGTTCTTTAAAAAGTTCAGAGGTCATTCACGCAATTCTGTTCGCACGATACACAACTGGTAAACTGTCTATCTTAAGTCCTTTAAAGCAGCGAGGTTTAGTGCTTTTTCCTATAACCAACAGCTTTTTCTTGTCCGTTCCTGACATGTTTGAGCAGCACAAGACATTTATGCGATCCATCGCTTTTTTGAAGCCAGAGAGTGCAACATGTTTGTACCTTAACGAGCCTTCTGGTATAGCACGATAATACAGCCCAGTTTCATCAGCATTGTAGATGTCATCTGCTGAAACATTTTCGAGAAGCTCGGGCAGTTTTATTGATTTCCATTCTTCAGCATCTGCACTACCAGCATTTTCTCTCTCACCATGTGCTTTCTTGAATTTTATATCTAGATTTCCATCGAGACAACCAACCCTCCGTAGCTTTAAAATCATCGTGGCCCAGCTTTTTAGCGAGTTCTGCTTTGCATTTTAACATTGGGCCGCTTACTCGCACAGCTTGTCCAGAAATAATGGCAAACCATTCATTAAGGACCTCATCGACGTCTGGATCCTTGCCTTCACGCTTCCGTTTGTTTGGAAGTTCCTCCTCGTCCTTCATATTGCGTCCATTCTTCTCCCAGCTCATTCTCTTCTTTTATCAAGCGCGAAATTGTAGTTTTTGCCAATCCGGTAATTTCTACCAACCGACGCTGACTAGTGTTTCGTGGTTGTTGCTTGATCTTATCCAGGAAACTAATTTTTTCAGCTAACGTCAAGTCCCGTCGTGGCATTTTGGCAGGGGAAATAAGACACACGCACAGTTCACTGGCTAAGTGGACTAAAGAAACCTTGGTGTTTTGGGGTCAAGATGTTGAGGTCAAGAGAGAGATAAATTGCTCGCCATTCCAATCATCCCAAAAGGGTGGTGAAATGATAGCTTTCTCGTGTAAACTTTAATCATGATTGACAGGCGGGGATTCCTTTCAGGTGGAGCTAGACATTCTAGTGTTCATTTCCTCGAATATTGGAGACGCAATGGGACCAATAACCTCGCTGGCGGCTACTGGTAGCTCTGTTTTAAGAAAGGTCAAAGAAAATGGTGCGCGTGTTCACCTCTCACTGGTTTTGTTCTTATGCACTTTAAAGAATTCCTGACCTTTGATAAAGCCTCCTGGGGAGTGTAGCTACAGATCCTCCCATATGTCACTGACCACCTGTACATCCGCTGAACACGGCCGACTTGTGGCTTCTGTTTCTTACTCGCTCTCACGTTTTTTGGTCTGATTAAACGGAGTTTTGGTTCAAATAAAAGAATAATATTAGGTTTATGTACATAGGATTTGTTTCGGTTCATTAGGATTCGGTCCGAAAAAGCAGCTGGTGCGAATATCCGGTGGTCCAATTAACCGGATTCGACTGTATTCTAGTATGCTTATGAAACAAGTATTTGTTTTCTACCATCCTTTACACCACTACAGGATTTTAAGAAGATTAGGTAGGCATGCACAGGGTGGCCACAAAAATCTTCCTCGATATATGAACCCCTGGCGGCCTATCCGCTCAACTAATTGAAATGAAATTTCAAATATTTTTATTTGCAAGTGTATTGGTTTCGCTTTTAAAATGAGCTTGAGATTATGATGCTTTAAGACTCACTGTTACGGTTACTGTGAACAAATTCCGAAATTCCCGGCTGCGCGGGATATTTTGAAACTTCACCGAAAATGTTTTGTCTGTAGCTCTGTTCCGAGTAGAGATAAACCAGTCAGACGAAAGTTCTGCTTCTGAAGGATCACAGTCTGAGCGATAATCGATTATTGTTTGGAGTTCAGGTCTGTTTAGTAAGTAAAAATGGTAACCTAGCTACGTAGGTTTCTTGGAAATGTGCGGGTTCTGAGAAATGTCCCTTTCGATCTCGAGTTCCGCGTAGAGGAAACATATGTGATAGAGACTCAAGTTTCCAACGTGCGCAACGTTTCAGACGAGAGTTATCTCCTGTACTCACTCCGAGAGATTTGTGATTTTGGGCTTATCTGAAATCTAAGGTATACGCATCAAATCCACGAGATTTTTCAGAGTTGAAAGATGCCATAAAACGGATTCGGATTCCTCCTAGATCGGGTGATGTTTGATAATGATATTACATTCGTCAATGTTGTCAACAATATCCCACATGCACCGCGTTATCATCTGCGAAGGTGGGCACTTTGAAAATCTGAAATTTCAATACAAATTTGTTGTCATCGGTCGTTTACAATGCTCTTCTTTGAAAATGTTTTAAACTGGCAGTTTTATCGTTCCAATGCCATTTATGCTTTTTCAATGTGCTGAACATTTTGTGCAGGAAAAAAAGTGGGTGTTGCCATTGGAAAATTTCAAAATGTTTTCACTGTAGCCGTAACAGTGAGAGCTCTTTCGTCTTAAATCATCACAGTCTCGTTCATATACCTTCAAATAACAATATCTGAAATTTCATTTCGATTGGCTGAGCGGATAGGTCGCTAGAGGTTCATACATTGGTGAAATTTTTTTATGATAATCCTGTGTATTCTTCAGTATTATTTACACATATTATTCTGAATGAATTCGAAAAAATTTCTTGATTAAAATTTATAGGCTTGAAAATTCTTTCTGCTCTGTCTGAAAACGTTTCAGATTGAACTCAATGGAAAACTGATTTCTCTTTCCCCAAAACGTTCATTCTTTTCCTAAAAGAGATCTTGGAAAAACCAACCAAGTTTTCGCTTTTAAAATCAGCATCCAAGCTATTATTCTTTTCAAAATAACTTGAAAATTTGATCTTCGGCTTTCTTCTAACTCAGGAACAGGAAATAATAGAAAATTTTAAGGTACGCTATACAAACATTTTACATTCTTCCCTTATCGTAATTTTAAGAGGTTTGAGAAGACGACTTCTCGATAACGAGTTCGAAGCCTTCGTGTTTCCAGAACATGGTTCTAGTGTTTGGCTTTCATAGTTTCTGTTGTTCTTTTTTCAGTAAAATCAGATCATGAACGGTTTTTTATGTCCAAAGTATAGCTAGAAGGGATTTGTTTTTAATCAAAGAACTTCCTAAGCAATTTATCAGAGGTACAGTACATTTTAGTTCACCAGTCGGACAATATCATCTACGTCCTAAAATATTTTATGTAATTTTATGTAAAGAGTTGCTAGCCCATCCCTCAAGTTAAAACACAGCTGAAGGTATTAACTTTATCTCCTTTCAGATAAATATTTCTTTGTTGTTTGCTTATGCTCACCAGCTAAGTAATTATTTGAATGAAATGATAAGTCTTGAAAGCATATCTGCATAAAAGTTTTATAAATCTTGCTCTGATAAGTCTAGGTGTCCTTGACAGATGGACAGTATTATAAATAAATTATTTATGCTTGTAACCAGAAAAGAAAGGTCACATAACATTTCGAAAACAATTCGACAACAGCCAAAAACGAGCGATACGTTCCTTTTCCATCACAGAAATCGGAACGCATCACAATTGATTTAATCAAATATCTTCTGTATAAAGACTCTCAAAGTCATCAGAGAGTTCAGTGTGATATCATCCGAAAATGAATATAATGAGAGAGCGATATTCGCTTAGTTAAATTAGAACCTTTTTGTAAGAATTCATTCAAAGAATGCCCGTATACATTTTATTCGTCTAACAGATTCAGAATTCCAAATGCATTATTATTAGCCCAAAAGATACGTCAGTCCCGAATGGGATATTAGTCTCGAAATGGCATTTTGCGTTGAATCGCTATAAACAGCGTATCACTTTTCAAATTGTTGCCACCAAATATTACTGCTCTGTATTTATATTTAAAAATTAAGTGATGAAGAATCTGTAGGAATGTGTGCATATTTCTGGCATTGTGAAAAACCAACGATATCTAGAGCCATCAAATACTGTAGTCCTCTACTCGAGCATGGGCACCCGGAACTCTAAATTTTGAGTTTCGAACTTTTTTTATTATGTATTTCATCTTTTAGAAAAATTTAACGAATTGATTAACCTCTTCGTCGTCCGTAACGCCATCTAGCGCGTTCAAGTGAAACTTCTGCTGGGCGGCCGTAACGCGCTTCAAGCGTTCTTCTACATTTTAAAACTTTTAAAACGCTTTTTAGATGTTTACTTGTTTGAGTTTTTATTTTTGTTTGTTCTAATACCTCCTACAGGGCAGTACTAATCAGGCATTCTATTTCTAATAGAATTCCTCCCCCGGGTTTTATGAATATTCGCGCCATTTTAAATAAGATACAAGACAGTGAGATATCTTCAACGTCTGCTCAGCTGAAAAAGGGAAAAACATGAGGTTGTGAATTGGAAAGACAAGATGGATATACGTTTGATGAGTACAGTCCATTATAGCTCGATGATTGATGTTGGAACACGGAAAAGAACTGTAAGAAAGCCAATAATTGTAAAAGATTACAACAACAAAATGGGAGGAGTGGACCGCTTGGATCAGATGTTATCAAATTATCCTGCAGTTAGAAATAAGCAGATTATTACCTTTCCATTATGCTTTATTTCCCTATAACTTTACTTAATATTCATTTACATTCATCCACTACGAAAGTCATGTATGTAAAGTTATGTATGTACAGAGAAAACAACCTAGCACGTTGCGAAAAACAAAGTGCCGCTGGGGAGAAATTTTCGTGGACAGGCGAGGACAGTGAAAGGTTTAATAAACTCATTGATTTCAAAGCGAGCAGTGGCAACACTGCGTACGGAATAAAACACTTTTGTCTCCAGTGCGCGAGATTGTGTATCAGAAATTCTAAATCCAACATCTAACGCTGGATCGGGAGTTCTAAACGTAGACTGCTATGCTGCTGTTAAAAGTTTTTTAGGTTTTGCTGTTGAATTGTACACGGCGTAAGTGCAAAGAAAAATTATGCTAAAAAAGTTTAAAAATTAAAAATTTTTTAAATATTTTTATTAAATTTTTTAAAATTTTTAATACATTTCTTTTAATAAATTAATTTTCTTAAAAGCTTTTAACATTATGCATTATTTTTCTGGACCCACCTTCACACCGGAAATACTGTGTCACTGTCTCTGTACTATTCTTATACATTACGACTTCGCTCAAACTTAGAGAACAACTCAGAACTTTAAGAAGTTAAATCTAAAATGAGTCTTGATGAGTTCTGGCATCGCATACTGAGGCAGACATGTGATATAAGCGAATAAATACTTCTGCTGTTGCCTCAACACCCGAAGTTTCGCTTGAATGGCCTGGAAAATTATGTGTGATTAAAATCATCTTCAAAAGTATGCTTTTAAATCTGCAATGATGTTTCATTTATTAGATAAAACGCCGAATAAGCCAATCTTAATGTACGGAAGCTGTAATGAGAAGCGAGTTAAGATGTTACCTTCGAACACGCCTAAAATTGCATAAGAAATTTCCCCTTACATTTTGGTCGGACGACGTAAATTCTTAAGAACTAAGTTGCAGAAATGCAAGTCGGAGCGTTACTCTATTTGAAAAATCTTTTAAAACGATGTTCAGATAATTATGAATTTATGAAAAAGGGTGAGGTTTTTAGATATCCTCCAGAAACTGGAATGATGATGATGATGTCGTGTCTATGACAAAGTGCAATGATATAGCTCCGAAGCTGTCAAAGACAGCTTTTGCAACCTCGGCAGCTCTATCAGTATAAAGTAGGTCCACTGGGTCTTCAATGCCGATGCTAAACAGTCTGGCCTGGATTGCTGGGCACCTGAAGATGGGATGGCGAGACAGTGGGATGTCATCTGGGCAATGAGGACAAATGTTGGTGTAACTACGCTGTCCGTCTGCAGAAATCCTCATCCCTTTTAAGTGATTTGTCCTAAGTGGGGTTATGATAGTCGATATGGCTCTGTCACAGTTCAATTCCGGGATGGAGTTTTCTTTAACTTGATCGATTAGTCTTTGGATGGCAACTGCATTGGCATCAACGAGGGTTAAGCATTTGGATGGCTGAGGAGAATCACGGGATGCCTTTACAAGCTCATCGGCCTTCTCATTACCAAAAATATTTACATGAGCCGGTACCCATTGTAAGATGCAGGATCTTTGGGCAGCAATGATTTTGTTTGTGAGCTCAATGATCTGACGACTGAGTTGACATTTGCCCTTCTGGATCGCTTGCAATGCTGAGCTGCAGTCAGAGAAGATGATGATGCCCTTGGAACTCTGGTCTTCTTCAGAGAGATAAATCTCCAGAGCACTTTTGCACAAATCATAGAAAAAGAAACTGGAATAATAACTCAAATTAAACTTATCATTCCAACTTCTACGAGGATATCTAAAAGGTTTATTCTTTTCATATGATAGGTTAAATAAAACTTATGGCAGAAAAAAACTGTGTTTAAATATTAGATTATCAGTAAAGATGAAAACAAAAATCATAACATATAAAGCAGTGAGATTGTGAAAAACGTTTGCAATGTATACAAGCCGCCTATCCGTTATAGCGGTTGACGTCGCTGACTGCCGTGTCGAAGGACCCAGGTTTGAATCCCAGAGAAGGCATGGATACTCTTAAATGTATAGTGTCCGTGCAGCATGGGGGCACTTTAAATATACGGCGAGCCGAAAGTCTTCTCGAGAAGTTGAAGGTAGGGGAAGAGGGGTGGGAGATCCTCGGATCTGTCTCCCCCGAGGTGCTCTTTATCAAAATTGGGGGGGGGCGGAACTGAGTTAAATCGCACTGTCATCTATATGATGTTCAAGGCTGTTTTTTTTTTATTTACAAAGAAAGAAATCCTCGTGCACCACAAAGTATCACACGAGACTTACAAATCGTAAGTAAAAAAGGCAAAATAGTAAGTAATATCATCAGTTTTCAACAATACAATGAAATCATAACAAGGATAAAAAACACAAGTAAATACAAAAGTATAAAAATTAATAAAGAAATCATTAACAGTGTTTAAAATAAAAGTCAACAAAATCATTGAAAGCTCGGTAGGCCGAAGTCGAAGATACAAAATCATAACATTTCGGTGGCCAATGAATTCCAATGCATTTCAATCTACATTTCAAAAGATTTCTTGCTTTATCAAGCAATGGGCAATCAAAAAGCAGGTGGAAAACACTTTGCTGAACGCCAAGATTGCAACTACACAAATTGGAAGCTGTCAGCTTAAATCGTTCAAGATAAACATTAAACTTACCATGTCCAGACAAAATTTGCGTAATTTTAAAATTGAGCAACAAGTCCTTACTTTTCATTCTTTCAAAAATAATTGGGAAGAATGTTTTTGTAACAGATCCCTTATCAGAAGAGATATAATCACAGTTCCACCGCTCAATCATTTTAGCTTTGAATGTTTTTTTTAAATAAGATTTTGGAATATTTACATCAACATTAATATAATTTTTAGTTGCATTCTTAGCAAGCCAATCAGCTCTCTCGTTTCCATAATTACCCGAATGACCACGGACAAATGTAGAAAACACTGAAGTACCCTTCTTCTCCAGATCTCCGAGAGACTGCTGTATATTTACAATACTATCATTACATAAAGAGGTATTTTTAAGAGATTCCAGGGAAGAGAGTGAATCCGTACAGATTAAGTAGCTGGAACCCCGTCCATTCTGGCTAATTATATACTTGATTGCAAATTAATACACAGAAGCTCAGAAATATATACAGTACATTCATTTCTAATGCGAAATTGGTGACACTCAATTTCAATATCATCTTCAAAAATAACATAAGCAAAACCAACTTTATCATCAATCCTACTACCATCCGTATACAACACAAATGAGAATGAATTTACATCAGTGTCCGTGCTATCCAGAATCTGTACTGGTTGTCTTACAGAAGGATGTGGTAGAACAGACAAGGGCAATAAACGATCAAAGTGAGAATTGGAGTAATTTGCAAGACTATTCTTGTAATCTATAAAGGTCAGAATAAACAAATCCTGTTCAAGGCTGTTGCCAACGACAAGCGTAATCTCGAGCTCCTTGCCATGAGAAATTTCGTGGGCTTGGGATTATTATACGTCACACAAGTGTTGTGTAGAGAATTTGTCTGATAGCGTTATAAAAACTATGTGAATGATTTTCTGATTTATGGAAATCTTAATTTTTATTTGATTCTGAATTATTTATTTTAAGGCTTTAATTTTGGGGAAAAACAGATGCTTCTGGGAATATTATTTAGTTTAAAAGAATATTATTTATTTTCTTTTATTTTCAAATTTTGTACAAGCTTTGATTCATTGTGAAAGAAGCAGGGAAAGGGAAGCAATTTTTGCCAAGTCATGATTTCGCGCGCTTTGTCCTTTAGAATGTTCTAGAAGGATTTTCATTGTGTAGTTGACCTTAAGAGAGGAAGTACGTGACAAAAAGGTCAAAGGTTGCTACTTGTCTTTCAATGTAAGTCATTCAGGTTTTTGGCGATTGAGGGTCCGGTTGTTGGCTAAGTGAAGAAGGGCGCGCATGCGCGATCACCCTTATTTCCGCATTCAGGGGTTGAAAACGCAAATTTTGCCATAATTAAGGGGGCGATAAGTGAGGCCATAGTGGGAGCCCGCGTTGGTGAAGGAGACGAAGGAAATTCGAGTTGGAATCACTTTATGACTGGCTGGCTGAACTTACTTGTGGAGGTTACTCTTGAAAACCGGCTTGAAAGAGATAGACAAGATGTAATTTACGACGAGAGGTTTTCCGGCGGGGAGCGGCAAATATGCTCCCCGGCCGCGTTTTGGGTTAAGAGGCGAGATTGAAGAGGTAGGAATATTTGCTGAAAGACTTAAGGACTTTACTCACTTACTCTTGGAAAGACTTTTTGGTATGACACCTTTTTCGTGCGAGACTTGGAGAGACTTACTGACTGACTGGTGTGGAACTTTTTTTTGGACGTTACTCGTGAAGCTTGCTCTTGGGATGAGCAAGAACAGGCGAGTCGTAATTGCCTAGAAAAACGTTTCTGGCCGGGAGCTGCAAACATGCTCCCTTGTCGCGTTCTGGTAAAAAGGCGAAATTTGAACCAGTTACCTGCGTGTTGACTTAAGACTTTCAAGACCAAGCGGATAGCAGTGCTCCTGTTTCTGTTTTACAGAGGTAAAATAACGTCATCATTATGAAAACCAGTTACCTGCGTGTTGACTTAAGACTTTCAAGACCAAGCGGATAGCCGTCCTGGGCAGCAGTGCTCCTGTTTCTGTTTTACAGAAGTAAAATAACGTCGTCATTATGAAAACCAGTTACCTGCGTGTGTGTTTTCGCAAATAGTGCCTGGACAGGACGATGTCTTCTGAAACTTCCATTTTGTGACCGTAAAGATGAGCCACGTCGACTTCAACGCTTATTAGGATACGAGTCCTCCACTTCAAGATGTCCACACAAGATAAGTTTTATTTTTTTTGTGTTTGAACTTTAAGTAAGTTTTTCAAAAACGTCCTTAGAATGTAAAAACAACGTCGAATCTTAAAATTAATTCTCAGGCTATCAATTGTTTCCCTTTCCCCTTTTAAATTACCAAGACAAACCTTAAAGTTTTTTATATGAATTTAAATGTAAAAAAAAAAAAGTAAATGACAAATTGAAGAATTCCCCTTAGACTCTCTGATGAGGTTAAGCTTTTATTTTTTGTGATGAAATTGAATAAACTGATATTTAATCTGGAAACCTATTACAGTATGTTTTCTTTATATATTTAATATGTTTTTCCTATATATCTTGTATATGTTTTCTTATGTTACGATCCTCTCACGACGCGGTCACGGGATGCATTTTTTCACAACGAAAAATGCTTTACCGTTTCACTATACGATCACTAAAAGTTTGGTAATTAGCAAAAATTCTTAAGAGTTTGGTTTCCTCCCTAAGAGGAAGTAGAAACCTTTCACGGCAAGTAGTTTCTTATTTAACAATGGTGCCGTGAAGTAAGCTATATAACATTATTTCCCGGCGTGAAGTAAACATATTAAACACAAGTGAAAATCAGCAGTAGCAACATCAATTTCTTAGGCAATGGCTAAAAACAGTCATGGAATCTGATGTTCAAGGAAAGTAACAAATACCGAAATGTGTTGAGGAAAAAAATTGCTATTCTATTTGAATTCCTAGATCGATTCAGGCACTGTGAGTGGAATATTTAAAAGACTGCAACGTGATCTACAAGATTTAGCAAGAAGGTACCAGAAGAAAGTAGTTCGACGCAGTGGGGGAACATTAAGTCATAAGTAAAAATTCTATGAAAACGAAGTCGAGATCCTTAAAAATAGAGGTTTTAATGCCTGGATAAGCATATTATTCGGAAATGTCGAAAAACAACGAAACAGTTTGTTCCAACACGTGACAGAAATAAGTTACAGAGTAACGACAGCATGAGTTTCAAGAATTTCACCGCTAATGTTTGGCTTGTTTTGAAAAGTTTTAAAATTCGGAAATGGTTTAGAGGTTTTGGAATTCGTGTGGAATAATTTTTCAAAAATTAGTTTTTTTAATTTACGTTCGTGGTTAGTTTTTTAAGGAGCATAATGTATTTATATACATTTACTATGAATAGTGTAAAGGTTTGAATAGAATATAGAGTTTCCTTTATTTTATCTGAGTGGGATCAAGTCCAACAGTGGCCGAGTGGTAAAGTCGCTGAAGACTGGTAGCTCGGTCTGGGGTTCGAAGCCTGCCGAACGGGCTGGCTACATGGGCGTTTTCGTGGATTTTTTGAGGTGCAGTTTGCATACACGAGCCAGATTCCCTTAGAAAATCCTTCACGAAGGCAACTCGATCCTTAGGAAGATAGCCCTCGAGTGCTTTGTTCTAATTAAATAAACTAAATCCAAACTGAGTGGGTATAATTAAGGTTTGAATAATCAACTTTCATTATAAAAATGATCTTTTAAGAAATCCATTTATTTAAGAATACTATATTTATTTAAACACACACTTATTTTCAATTTATATTTATTTTTCAATGTCTGACAATCCTGCAATGACGCAAATGTCTTACATTTCAAGTTCATAATCTTTCTTGATTTTGTTTTTATTGAATAAACCTACGTCTTACCAACAGAGCTTTGAAATCAGTTGAATTCCATCAGCTTTGTATTTTCAGGCTTTTGGTGTTTAGACAAAGTAATTGCAATATGAAAAGCGCGTATTATCATTATCGTGTTCATTATCATCTTCCTCAACTTCTGCTTTATTTTCAGTCTACAAGTATTTCAGCGTTGTTATAATTAAAACCAGTTCAAATTATTCCATTGCTATTTATTATGTAATAACTTCTTCGCGATACTAATTAACCGGCATTTTCATAGTCGTTAACCTTAAAAGATGACTTTATAATACGTAATTAGCTCAAATTGTCTATGATAGCATTTAATATTTTAAAACTAAGCAAATTTTTTTTTCTGAATTTGGGCAAGCTGCCAGTATTCTATTTTGTACCGAACGTTTTACATGTGCGAGACTTTTATCTTGGTAGTGATATAAATATAATGAATTCAGGTATGTAAAGAACGGTATTAGAATTGATCTTTTCCAGTTTGAAATTAGCACAAAATTCTTCCAACATTTAGTATGAGCATATCACTTCTACGCTAGATATTTTCAAGTTTCTTAAATTGCGTAAAATGACTAACATTGTGATAGCAGTAGTTTGAAAATTTTGAAACTTTTTCAGACGTAGAGGTTAGGTTAGGTTAGGTTAGGTTATTTAAATACGACAAAGCCTTGAGGGCTATCTGCCTAAGAGGAGGGATGCCTTCGTGGAGGACTTTCTAAGGGAAACTGGCTCGTATACACGTTACACATGGGGAAAACCACGAAAACACCCAAGCAGCCAGCCCGTTCGCG
This sequence comes from Stegodyphus dumicola, assembly GCF_044657685.1. NCBI lineage: Eukaryota > Metazoa > Arthropoda > Arachnida > Araneae > Eresidae > Stegodyphus > Stegodyphus dumicola. The sequence continues at coordinate 21,968,149 of NC_140772.1, forward strand.
GGATTCGAACCTCGGACCGAACTACCAGTGTTCAGCGACTTTACCGCTCGGCCGCTGGTGAGCCAGACGTAGAGAAGAGTTGTCTCTCCTTAAAATTATGAAAACCTCATTAATGGTATAATAGAAAATAAGTGCTCCTTAATAACTTACAGTGCCCACGTCCTCCGTCACTTATCACTTATCACTTATCAGTGCTATTTCAACAGGGTTTTCACTGTGGATCGTGTCATCCAAATGAATATGGAAATAGCATTGCTGGTCGCTCATCTGTTCCTCCTTTTCCCAAATGAAGTATCGACAGATAATCCTGTAAGTATCCTACTTTTCACTAAACATGACAGTTGCCCAAGTTTTTTCATTACAGTCGAGATATATTCTCATTTTCATCCCTAATCTGAAGTAATTTTTGCTTTGTCGAGACTCGAACCCTGGAACCTTTAGAATACGCGTCGAGTGGACTTCCAGTTACACCACTAAGGCATACGGAAAGGCGGGGGAAAATACCTTATATACTCCTTCTTTAAAAGGGCGACTGGGGATGAGTGAACCCAATCACCAACTTTTTTTGGTCGTGACGAATTATCGTCCATCCTCTTTTAGTTCGGAAGCCACTTGTAGAATCTTTAGGTTATTTCGAAGCTGGAGACATGAAAAATATGCAGTGACCTTGCTGGGACTCGAACCCCGAACCTCTCGAATATGCGCTGAGTGCGCTTCCAGTTACACCACGAAGACATGCAGAAAGGAAGGAGAAAATACCTTATCACCTGATTTCAGGAAATAAATAAGGCTAATAATATAATAAATCTATTATTAACCTAATAAACTTAAAAGTATAGATGCTATTTATATACATATGCATGTAAAAGAAGTATCTCAAAATGCAATCAATACTATATTCATTCAATGTGATCATACTGCGGAAAGTTATTTATTGAATAAACTGGCAAATGTTAAAGACATTTTAAATGTAGCAAGGATGATACTATGAAATTCGAAAGAAAAATTCAAATGGAGTAATGATACTTAATTCTTAAAGGGGGAAAATTGTAATCGGTGAATTTTTATTTCAGTTTTAAAGCAAAGAAAACAAATTTATGTCGGAATTTAATTTTAATTAGGTATATCCGCGTAGGAAGAGGCTTCAATAGTTTCAAAGAAAAAACTTACAGTTGATCAGTAGATTATCACAGTAGACCAGTCTAAAATTGTGTACAAAATGTGTTATAGATCGCTCAGTAATCTGTGCACGAAGTCATAGAATAATACCAAAAATACACGAGATACAGAAGAATTTTATGGAAGCGATGACACAGAACAGAACACCAGAACACCAGCTGATGGAGACTCCCTGCCCCAAGTCATATGCCAAGATGCGATCCTTTCAATGTCTACCGTCTCCACCGCTAGAGGGGACGATACTCCGATCAGTGCAGAGGGACAAATTCCCAATGCATGCTTAAGAGGGAGCTGACGACATCCACGGCACTAAGGCAAAGACGAAAGGCCAGCTCCGAGAAGACGAGGTTGGTCAGAAGAAAGGTCACTACTCCTCTCGACTGACAGAACTAGACAAGTGGAATTTTTACAAGAGACATATGTTGCCCCTCAGCATCGAAAGAGAGGAGCCCAACCCCCTCGAACGACCGACATATCTACGATGTAACGTCCCCACAGCTTCGGGGCAGACGTGACAGTACCATACGGTCCCACTCGATCCTAAACCAACCACCGAATAGACGATGGTTCTAATCTATATGAAGACTGATTATTTGCTCTTCAGGCCGAAGTTGTCTAGGCACAAGTCTAGCCAGTGATCTGGAAGAGCGCCGGATCTCCTCCCATAAATGGTAGGTTCCGGTAATTCCATCCAGTCGGACCACAGAGTTAGTTGTTTAGCACCGTTAACCTACGCCAGCCAGCCTATATCTAGCCTTTGCCAGCGTAGTTACCAGCAGGCGCCACAAGGAGGCCGATGCTGAACCGAGGGAGATGTGGCGAACCACCTCCCTCCGCACCCGCACCCTTGAATCAAACCCCAGGTCTCCTACCGCCAGCGAAGGTAATAAAAAAAAGAACAATAAATTTAAAAGAATGGGTTAATTTTAGCCTACTGTGTACCGATCTCCCATGGTTATAACGGTTTTTCACAACAAGGCACTAAAGTTAAAAGATCCCGGATGGCTGTAGATTGATCTTGTGTGTATTAAAAACGTATTGATAATTCTGCGTATTAAATATACATTATTTTTGCTCAGCACAGGAGTCCCTGATTCAAAATCAAAACTCTCGAAGATCAGTAGAGGAATAAAACAAGTCATTGTGAAAACTGTAAGACTGTTATATAGAAGTTTCGAATTAATAGTTACAACAGCTGCAAACAAATGGCGCTGTGTGCTGGTGCTTGGCGACTTTGGATCTTGAATGGGAGCACGTCTTGGTTGTTTCTGAGTATTTTCACGCTTCAAACCAGTCTCTGCTACAATTCACCGGACGAATCTCCTTGGATTTTGCTGAATAATTCCAGAAACAGTTACATTTTCAGGAGTGACTACAGGTTGTCTGCGACCAAAACTCACTACCAGATCATCGGCCATTTAGCGAAGAGTTTGTGAATGGTTGTCAGATCGGACCCCTTTGGGCGCATTCAGCCACCACGCCTTCTTGCCATAAGGGAATACATGATTTGAGCGCTAACCTCCTTTCACGTCTCAAAGGTGACGCTCTCACCAACCAATACCAATATTGAATTATCGCTGATTTATCGCTCGAAGCGCGACATTGCCATCTGAGTTGAACTACTACCTTTACATAAATCGTGACAGTAAATCGTGACAGTAATCGTGACAGTATGTAAAGGTAGAGTTGAACTACTACCTTTACATAAATCGTGACATAAATCGTGATCGTTTACATAAATCATGAAGATTGATGAGAACGAAGGTAAGGAGGTTGGATCGCTCTTACGTCTTTTGGAGCGCTATTTATATGCACTACATATTACGATTACAGAGCATCTATTTGCGTATTTTGTAACTATTATTTGGAAACTTCAGTATAACGATCTTACAACTTTCACAATAAATATACTGCCTGTTGTATTCCTCTATCGATCTTTGTTTTCGAAATTTTTAATTTTGAAATCAGGCACTCCTTTGCTGGACACTCTGTATATTTAGTATATACAATGTAATCACTAGCAGCCACTAGTACTGACATGTGGGCTAATTCTGAGTAATTACATTCCATGCAAGCTTAATAGGGAACAAATCGGGGACGAACTCAGGCTAAGAGAGAATTGATATATGCGGATCATAGAGAAAACGTTGACTATTGCGTACGACGGAAATGGTAGCTCGCTGTATTGTTTAAAGATAGCTTCAAGGACCATAGAATAGTCAGACGTCTGATTCTAGAACCTCCTTTCTGCATAGTGCCTACGATTTTTAGAAGGCGAGAACTGAATGACAATTCAAACCCTGATGCTGCGCAATGTAGCATTCCTTCCAGATACTGTTTATTGTGATAAATTGGAGCCATTGAGCAGAAAAAATGTTCTGCGCTAGTATTCCAGGCGAGATTTCCCTTTCGTGCGTCACTAAGTTCCTGATATATGTGACAGAGGATTGAAAGAAATTACAGAAAAGTGCTGGGACCAATCTCCTAATGCGTCACTGTCCTGTATAGCTCTGATAACCTATTGGATATAGTAGTCGCACGAGCGATGATTACCAAATGTACGTCTTGCCCTGTCTGACTTAACACTAAATGCTCCATATCTCTTCTGTCGATGCATCAAACTTCCTTCCGCCCACTGCCTTCGCGTATGATAAGTGCAAAAGCATTTCACGCAATAGTGCTTCTATTGCGTGAAATCTATTGCAATCTCAGGTTACAAGAAATCACTTTCTCTTAATTCGTCAGTTCTTCCTCTTTCAAAATGCATCCACAGTCCATAACATATTGCTTGGTGCCGATGCATGTTTACAAGGTATTTATTACCAAGAGAACGAAGCACTAATTCATTGCTTGGGATCTGCTTAATACGACGGTCTTTTATTTCGTTGTTAACTTTTTCAACTGATTCTGAATGAGCATTCCATTTGTATACTAACCTGAACATATAATCATTTGCATTTTCTTGATAAATAAAATTTTACCGAATCTCCGATTCTTCCTCTGCGTTTCGGCTACAGAAAAACTCTTTCCTGCTGTTGCAGTTTCATTAACAGCAGTGCTTTTGTTCATGAAGCTTTACATTTTATTTAATATTATTCTTTTCATCTCATACTGTTTTATTAAAATACGTGAAAAGTTAAATATGCTGATTAATCATTCAAAAGCAGATCTATTATCCCACTTTAGATTTTAAATGGTCCAGAGCAATTTTTCAGAATTGTGCTTGAAAATATGTACTCTGTAGTTACTTGTATGACATGACCGTTATGCTCAAGAAAGTACGAGATTACAGTAGTTCTCTAACGGTGGTTTCCTTGTCATGCATGTTTTATCTCATATTCAAGCCCTAAAGAACAATTTTACGATAAATAAATTTCCTAGAGAAGCATAAATGATCTGCGATCATCTAGAAGTATATTATTTTGTACCAGAAGCTGTTCGCCCATTTTTTAGACGATTTTGGTAAGCGGTAATAAAAACTCGTTTGCTGCAAAAGAAGTAATTGTAATTGTACTATGTTTTTAAAAGTCAAAATTATCGTCTGTGGTTTGAAAGCTTTGTTTTTATTCAAAATGACGAATTTAACGAAGCAGTGGTTCGAAGGCTACATTTACGTTCTTTCCGATGAGAAATATGCATACACTGTTATCCAAAAACGATGTGAGAGTCATGGTTTTGTGATATTTAAAGCGTCGATAGGTAATATATCATCAACAAGAAAGGAAAAAAAACGTTAAATTCGAGCCTCAAAAGGGACAAAAATTCCAAACAAGTATCCAAGGAAAAAACAGACATCTTCGACTATTGCAAAGGTACGTTGTTTAATGTTAAAAGAAAATCCCGCTAGTCAAAGGACATTTGCAAAATCATTAAAATGCTCGGTGTCCACTGTAAACAAAATGATAAACGTTGATTTAAATCTTAACAAAGCGAAAAAACGCAATGTGCATCGTCTTCTTCCAAAGCATATCGCTCAACGCAGGACATGCTGCAGAATTCTATACGAGAAACACTTATCCAAAGAAAAATGGAAAACAATTGTCACAATAGATGAAGCATGGGTGTATTTAAATGATTGTAACAAAAAAAGAGCCATTTATTATCATAAAAGAGAAGAAAAAAAATTTAAGTACATGGTTCAAAGAATCGAAAGAAAGTTTATCTAAGGGATTCATGATTGTTTCTGGTTTTTCTTATAATGGCAAGTTAAAAATAAAGAGAGTGCAAAAAATGTCAAGATTAACTCCAAATACTATCAGGAACATATTTTATCGCCAATTTTTCTGAATGAAATACCATCGCTTTACCCACAGTGCATCAATCTGTGAGACTCCATGAGGACAAAGCTAGAAGTCACACATAAAAATCCACTGTAAATTTCCTAAAAGAAATGGAACAAAAAACTGGTATCAAGGCCATATCCTTCATTGATATCCGTACTAAATCTCCCGATGTGTCACCTACGGATTTTTGTGCTTTCGGTCTTTTAAAAACTGCATTATCCAAACGTTGTCCCAAAACCCTAACAGGACTCTGGAAAGCTGTTCGGGAGGAATGGGATAGAATATCTCTTCTGCCACTTCAAAAGGCATTATTATCCTGGAAATTGCGGAGTCGAAAGATAGTTCAGAATAAGGGATGCCAAATAGAACATTTAAAACACAAAAATTGTATGTAATTTAGTTTTGTGAATACAATATACATAACCTTCTAAAAAATGTGTGAACAGCCTCTGTACCAACCTGTAATTTCAAAGTAGGACAGCAGTTGATGCAAAAAATGTATACTAAAAGATTCAAAAGTTATATTAAAATTGACAGTGAAGTGAAGTTATATTAACATTAATATTTTATGACACTTATTTTAAAATATCACATAAAATTTTTCTCCCTTTCTAGGGCTTGTGTCAAGTCGTATCCATTGCTCTACATTTGTTTTTTACGGCCTGCTTTATGTTCATGCTCTTGGAATCTTTGCACGTTTATAGTATGGTGGCGTTTGTTGTACCAAGAAACGGTCTATTAAACAGATTTCAAAACATGCTTGTTGGCTGGGGTAAGTTATTTCAAATTTTAATGAATGTGCGTGTATATATATACAGGGGGATTAAAATTAAAGTAGTAGAGATACTAGGTTATTTTAATAAGAAGATCTGAAAAATGAGCAATGCCCTCGCGGAGACTCGAAACACGGACCTCTCGAATATGCGCCGAGTGTGCTGACCACTACTCCGCGAAGGCATGCTAGGAAGGCGAGAGAAATACCTTATATTCTGTAGGGTTTATATTTATTTGAACTAACATTTATTTTAAGTTTAAACTACCTTTCCTGTCAAGCCTTACTTTCCCTGGAACTGCCAATGTCAGAGTATGTAAATTTTAGTAGAACGCGCAAGGATTCAAATTATCAGCGGAAGTATTCTGAGTTAAATAGAAAGGAAACGAGTTCGAGGTGTGCTGTTCTTACTTCACGAGCGCGGAGGTAGTTAGCCAGAAATTGAAGAACCCCGCGTTTCGGTCTGTGTGCTTGCCTGGAAGTATTGTTAATCGTTCAACGTGATCTTCAAGTTTGCTGAATTAGCAGCGGTATTGTAAAACGCGGTGAGGTTAGTTACTTTTAGAGAGCCTCGTAGTTAGTCTTGTCTTTAGTTTCTTTTCAGGTTATTATTTTTATTTGACCGCCGAGTTGGCGTAGTTTGTGAGCGTCAAGAGCACGCACTTGTAATTTATTACGTTGAATAAAAAGGGATTTAAACCCTTAACAAGACTCTGTCTTTTATCCAGTTTCAACAGTCACCTCTTGGTTGCGTGCAAGTTGGAGGCGCGCAACGCTACAATTCTTCCCCTTTTAAAGGGCGACTGGGGATTAGGGGACCCAATCGCCTAATCCTCGTGGTGGAGGATCATCATCCACCACCTTTTTTAGCTACTGTAGAGAACGTTAAGCTTCTTTTGTAAGCAGGAGACATGAAAAATGAGCAGTGCTTTCGCTGAGACTCGAACCACAGACCTCTCGAATACGAGCCGAGTGTGCTGACCTCTGCACCACGAAGGCATGCTAAGGAGGCGAGAGAAATACCTTATAAATTTACCCTATTTAGACCTAAGTAGAGCCCGTTCTAGAAAGCCTGTTTCGTCGAAACATGGAAGATACGTTATAAGGACCCCAGGGAAAATAAGCATATGGACTATATCTGAATTGTAAACAAGCGCAACATAAGTGTGAACTGAAAGCTGCTGCAGTTGATCGAGAAACTTTTCGCGATTTTGATTTGTGAATTTTATGTCAGTGATGCTGGACTTGTACAAAAAGACGATATGTTAAGATATCTAAGCATTTAAAAGCACGTACTGGGAAACAAAATAAGTTAATAAGATGTAGACTAGAAGAGAAACACGCTAATGTGACAATCAAAATCGTAAAAACAACCTTGTATTTAGCGTAGGTATAATGAAACACTCAATCGATTTCGAGGGCAGCTAAAGGTCCCTCCTCACCAGGAGAAAGAAATACCTAGAAAGAAGAAAATAAAGGAGAAGGAGTCACAGAAACACGTGGTCCTTATCAGCACTGCACGTGGTTATAACTAGATTTTTAATCAGAGTTGCACTGGCCGCCTACTTTTACTGAGCCAGGCTATCTGATCGAGCATGAAAAATTAGCGAAGTTAAAAACTTGATTAAAAATGTAGTTATAACCACGTGCAGTGCTGATAAGGACCACGTACGTGTTTCTGTGACTCCTTCTCCTTTATTTTCTTCTTTCTAGGTATTTCTTTTTCCTGATGAGGAGGGACCTTTAGCCGCCCTCGAAATCGATTGAGTGTTTCATTATACCTACGCTAAATACAAGGTTGTTTTTACGATTTTGATTAATAAGATGTAGTTTGAACTAATACTTTAGGAAAGAAGTAAGGAATAAAATTTGTACTTTTGGCTAATATTTACTTTAAGGAATACTGGTCATAAATTTATAATTTTGTAGTGGTAGAACAATTTGTGATTTTTTAAAGATAAATGACCGGGATCAATATGAAAGAGACTTGAATGTGAGCGTTTTAACTATCCATTAAGTTTCTGTAGTTCTACTGTTTACGATAATATTTTTTTTTTCATTTTATTTCTTCGCAAACTGAATTTAATTTCATAGATGATTTAAGAAAACGGATTAGAAAGTAAAGGAAACCAACATAAATCATGATGAACTCAAAAGCAAAGAGAAACATGTGACGATGTAACATCACATGCTAATATCACCACAAAAGGTAAATCATTTTGGCATTATGATGGCTAGTGCATCAATAAAAGAGTTATAAGGTATGTTCTACCTCTTTTCTGCATGCCTTCGTGAAGTAACGGTAGCAAACTCGGTGGTTATACGAAAGGTCCAGTTTCGAATGCCGCCAGTGGCATTGCTCATTTTTCAAGTCTCTCGCATAAAAAAATAACCAAATATTTCTACAGTGGCTCCCGAACTTTGCACTTGGAAACTTGAGTTTATATGTTAAAAATCTGGTTGTTGTTTCGCTTTTATGATTTATTTCAGGCGTGTTTCTCTTGTCCAGATAGATATGTTACGATAAACAGTGTGCGATATTGATAAATTGAAACAATAAAAGAAATATATAATGATAGATTAAAGGAAGTGATAATGTTGTTCTGTAAAACTGAATAAGCCGCTCTGAGAAAAAGGTAATTTGAGTACGTTATTCAGTGCATATGTATATGCAAAAATTAAAATTTGAAGACTCAGTAATTTGCCGTTACTGAACCGTATTGCCTTTATATCCAAGAAACGAACCCCAAACGAACATAAATACTTATATTGTCTGCTCATCATTAGAGGAGGAACGGGTCCGTAGACCATGAGTACATGAACTTCATTTTTCAGCCTTCCACTCTTAGGTGAACTAGTGTTAGTTAGTTATCATACAGTGAATGAATGATAAATGAATGATAAATGCTACTAAAATTAGGGTTAATTTTTTAGAAAGTTGTTAGGAACCAATTCTAACAAAATTTCATCCCTCATTCACAATCTTTATTTCAAATTTTTGTGTCTTATTATAGAGGTCTCTTTTCAAGTATTATACAAAGGGTGTGTACACATTTCTAGACCGATTTCGGAACCTTTTAATTAAAATTCAAGTTATAAAGAGTATGTTCAATCAGATAGCCCTTTTTTCTGGACCATACATATTTAACTCGATTTCTACGACAGAAGGGCTTTTCATAAAATTTCCAGAGATATCGATTTCCATTCCTTTTCCATTACTTTCCTGATTCCATTAAACATGGTGGTTTTGCGCTTAGAAAGAGCTCTTTCCCATAAGCACAATAATCTACAGATGAAACGTTAGCGGACTTGGCAGGAATACGTTGAAAAGGTATATATGCAATATCTGTAGCAGTCTTCATTTTTTTCAAGGAATGCCGTGGTACGTTTCGAACTCTGACTTTATTTAGATGAAAATTCACTCTTTGAAACTCTTTGGGATAAAGAAAGGGAATTTCTTCGGACGTAAACGTACATAACGTCTTTTATTAATATGTTGATTTGATTATAACACTTTTTTTTTTACTTTTCTAACTTTTAATTCCCGATTGTAAAAGAATCCTCTATAAATCATTAACCTATTACTGAAATTTGTATTTGCATTGATGGAATGAGGTTTGTAAATTTTTGCTCTTCATTTTCGATAATAAATAAACATTTTGTTGCAGTTATTTAGGTGAACCCATGCTTCACCAAGATTTATAAAGTATAATCCTTTATCTCCTGTTAATTTGTTTTCATACAGAAAATTGTTCTGCGTTGAGACACATGCCTAGGAAAAAGCTTTATTGTTGCTACAGTTGTATTTAAAGACTGATTTCTGAGTTGGTGGATTTTCTATTGTTACCAATGATTTAAATTTAGAAGCATTAGAAACACTATGTACCTTTTTTGGATATTCCTGCTAAGTTGTTTTCACACAAAGTTTTACAAATTGTTCTGCATTCAGCCACATTGCCTTCGCAAAAGCTTTATTGTTGTTATAGTAAGTATATTCAAAGACTTTGAAACTGATTTGAGTCGGTGGATTTTCTCTTGTTACTAGTGATTTAAATTTAGAAACATTACGAACTGTATGTAGTACCTTTTTCGGGTATTTGGAGACTTCTTTCTATGTAGAAATAATGACTGGTAGTTTCTCCCTTTCCGATTAATAATGTTGCTTATTTTGCACTTCGAAACTGTAATATCATGCATTTCACAATGTTGTCGAATTACAGAATAGGACTATTTCTGTTTGGAAAGCGCAAAACAGATTCTTCAATCCACAGCTTGTTTACAGTCGAAATTTTGAAAGAACAATAAATTTAAATGTAGCAAACGATATATTTTTTATTTCAAATAATAAGCTGCTACCAGAAAGGTTTATTCCCAAACATCTGTCTTTTTTTATTCTTTATCGAAGCAGATCTAAAAATATGTAAAACCTTCTATATTCGACCTGTCAAATATTTCTTTTCCACGTATTTTTATTCATAAGCTTTATACACTGACTGCCAATAAGTATTTGGACACTTGTGGTAGAAAAGAAAAACTAACTTTATTCATAATCAATAGTTGGTAGAGCCTCCACGAGAGGTATTTACAGCGTGAACCCTCCGGAGCATACTTTCCACAAGTCTTTGTATGACAGCTAGTTGTATTTTCTTCCACTCGGCTTGGAGAAGACATAGAAGTTCCTTCATCGATTTTGCAAGGGTAGTGCACCCCTGAATTCGGCGATGCAACTCGTCCCAGAGGTTCTCGATAGGGTTCAGGTCTGGACTCTGGGCAGGCCAGTCCCTTCGATGAACTCCATTGGCACCATACCAAGCCTTGGTTAACGTCGAAACATGACAACTGGCATTGTCGTCCTGAAAGTAACAGGGGCCCAACCCGTAAAACTGCCGCAACGTAGGAAGCACATTGTCATCCAAAATAGTGCAGTAGGCATCGGAGTTGAGGTTACCATGAATGGGGACCAAGGGTCCCAGCCCATACCAGAAGAACCTCCCCCAGACCATAATTCCACCTCCGCCGAACTTGACTGTTGGCACAATGTATTCTGGCAGGAGACGTTCTCCAGGTAGACGCCAGACCCAGACCCTGCCATCCGAACGGTAAAGGGTGAACCTTGAGTCGTCACTCCAAAGAACCCGTTTCCACTGATCTACGATCCAATTTCGATGTGCTTTGCACCACATTAACCAAGCAGCGCGGTTGGACTTTGTGATCAAAGGCTTATGGGCAGCAGCACGATCATGAAAAACAAGCAGAAGTGCTTTCTTACGGATGGTATTCATTGAAACAATACTCCCGGATGCCTGTTGAAACTCCTCGCGGATGAGGGCTCTCGGTTGGGTGCGGTTCTTCCGAATTTCTCTGAACAGCACTCGTCGGTCTCTATCCCCCAGTTTCGTTAGTCTGCCGACTCGGGGCACATTCCGACAATCACCTCTCCCCTTCCACCTCTTAATCCCATAGGCCACTGTCGATTTTGGGTACTTCAGATCGCTAGATATGTCCCTTAAGGATCGGCCACATTTGTGATACCCGATAATTATACCTTTCTCTAAATCAGAGAGCTCTGAACTGCGAGGCATCTTGCATGCGACTAAAGCCGATGCTGTTTCCTACACGATATATACCGGCGGAGTCCGTGGCGTACCTTGGGACCGTAGATATCGTCATTTGCATAGGTGTCCAAATACTTATTGGTAGTCAGTATATTTAGATGATACGATCTCAATGATATGGTACGACCATTTATAAAATATTCCATTAATAGCAACTAAGATTAGCTATTATAAATGGTTACATCGAATGTTTTGCGAATCTTTAGTATTACCGAACGCTAGTGTATGATACTTGATTAAATATTATGGTAATATTTAGAACAAGATTGTGTAAATACTTTGAGCGTAAAATAATCAATGCTTCATTATCATTTAGATAAATATAATATAATAATGACTGTTATTTTATTCCATTTAACCTAGGTGTATCAGTTCTCATAATTGTTGTGAGTGTGTGCTTTTTTTTGGATGATTATGGTGCATCATATCAGTAAGTAGAAATTTCTCGTTTTAGGCTTTATGCATAATATTTAAAACATATTGCTGCTATAAATTATTACTTGGTACTACAATGATTTAAAATAAGTCATGAGTTAATTTTACTTTCAGTGATAACGTAGTTTATTATAATATTTAGACACACGGCAATGTGTCAGCATTGTTTGGAACAGACGGAAAAGAAAGCAACGAGACACAGGCCATGTGTATCTTACACGAATCATTTCGAGCTATTTTCGACCCCCCCATTGCTCAAAAACTATTTGACCCACAAACTTGCAATTTTCTACGTCTAATAGAGCTCTCTTGAACACCTAGAGTCCCAGATTTGTTTCTGGTTTTGGAAACTAGAAAGCAATCTTCAGAAATAAATAACATAATAAAGCTTTATCTTACACTTATTTGTTTTGTAGTTAATGGAAGAACATTTAACACAAATATGAAAAGACTACGTTCCTCACAAATATTGGGTTGGCAACTAAGTAATTGCGGATTTTTTTTAGAAAATTAAAGACAATTTTTTCATGGAACTAAATAATTTTATTCTGTAATGTATTGCCCATTTCGATCAATGACCTTTTGCCATCTTTCAGGCAGCATCATAATCCCATGTTCATAAAACTTCTGGTTTTTATTAGCAAAAAACTGAATCAGGTACGATTTGACATCATCATCATTATTGAAATTTTTACCATTCAAAGAGTTTTGAAAAGATCGAAACAAAAAGTAATCAGATGGTGCAAGTTCAGGACTATATGGTGGATGTGACAAAACATCCCAACCAAGCTCCAATAATTTTAGCCGAGTGACCAAAGATGTGTGTGGCCTTGCACTGTCATGATGGAATACAACACCTTTTCGATTTGTCAATTCCGGCCGCTTTTCTTCAACTGCATTGTTTAAATTCGTTAGTTGTTCAATGTAGACATCAGAATTGATCGTTCGGTTGGATGGTAAGAGTTCAAAGTAGACAATTCCTTTGTAATCCCACCAAACTGATAACAAAACCACTTCTTTTGATGAATATCGGCTTTTGATGTTGTTTGAGTTGATTCACCTAGCCTGCTCCACGATCTTTTCCGCTTGATATTGTTGTAAACAACCCATTTTTCATCGGCAGTTATCAGTCGTATTAAAAATGGATCACGTTCATTACGTTTCTTTAGCAAATCGCAGCTGTTAATGCGTTGCGTTAAATGCGTTTCTTTCAGTTCGTGAGGAACCCATGTATCGAGTTTTTGAACATAGCCAAGTTGTTTTAAGTGATTTTCAATGCATGTATGTGATACATGAAGCTTCTCTGCAATCTCACGTGTGACTATCCGAATCGATTATTGCTTTGATTAGGTCGTCATCAACTTCAACTGGACGACCAGAGCGTTTTTCATCTTTGAGTGAGAAATCATTGGCAAACCAATTTTGACACTGCCGTTCTTTTAAGGCTTCGTCACCATAAACAGCACATAACTTTTTATGAGCTTGCGATGCGTTTTTCCCTTTGCGGAAATAAAAAAGCAAAATATGACGAAAATGTTCCTTTTGATTTTCCATTTTTCAACGAACGCCAAACGAAAACTACGCAACCGATCAAAAAAACCTTTTTTACTGATTGACAGCTGAATTGCCAACTATCAAATAACAAAATGTGTTTTACATTTGTAGTACGTCTGCAACCCTAAAAATTCAACTGAAGCCATCTATGAGTGAAATCCGCAATTACTTAGTTGCCAACCCAATAATTATTATATTCTGCTTTTAGACAGAAGCAAGAAAAAATGTTTAAACTCAGAATTCTTGTAAAAACGAGTTACAGTGATTTTAATATCAGAATTTGAGCAAAGTTTGCAGTGATCATCCATGTACTGATCTCTACATATTCACTTACAGATAAACATGATCATTGACATTTATCAGAATCAAGTTCTTGGAAATCAATACATAAGACTCTATAATGATGCAGTTGGTGATCCATTCAAACACTGTATACTGATGCAGTTGATGATTCACCGATCAAAAAAAATTGCTCGAGCTCATCATTAGATTAGATTAGATTTAATCTCTTACTGAAGATGAGAGCACTCGCGGTTGATTAAATCAACAAGAGAATAGATTCATAAAAACGTTTCGTAAATCACAGATCTCTTAATACTGCGCGAGTTCACAGATGTATTAATAAGCGGAAGAAAGTAACTAACTTCTAACCATTTTACCTTTCGCCAATCTTTACTTCCTGCTGAGAAGCATTCCAGTTTTATTGGCAATGAGGAAATGGGAAAAGAAGTTTGCGTTGAAACCAGAAAAGAAAATATATATTGAGAATTATCCCTATTCATGCAATAATATTTTATAAGAAGAAAACTTTCTTTTTTCAACCGCATGATTTTTTAAAAGCTTATTTGTAAATTTATGCTGTATGCAAGTAAATGCAAGCTGTATATAAATTTTGAGGTATGTAAATTAAATTAAGTAAATGCTACAAATAAATTTTGTTCGAAACGCATAATATGAAAATAGTTTAACAATAATTCTTAAATACACATTACATGTGAATGATTAAAATTTAGCACTTCAATAAAGGAATAGTCGGAGCTCCACCCCATCGAAGTTTCGAAAAGGTATTAATGAGCAAAATTCAATTTTAAAAGCAATAACAATGTTTTTCACATGCGTTCTTTATGACAAGCACATACTATCACAATTTGAAGGAAGCTGGGCTTTGTCATCGGATTGAAAGAGACTAGGTGGGCAAACTGAGGAATTGTTCAACATTTGGGTTCTTCACTGCGAATATTACAGGATATTAACAGGAATGGGTGGACAATGGCATATTTGTACTTTAAGAGGGCAGCAGTCGACTTAGGGCGACAACAAAAGAAAAGTGACTGAAGATTTGTCTTTCGTGATGATTTTTTTAGCTTTATTTATGATCAGTACAGGTGTGTCTGGAAAGGTTACAGCCGAAAACATCGCGGCAAAAACATCGTGGACGAAAACGTCGCGGAGAAAACAACGCAAGGCGAAAACGTCGTGATACAAAACATCGTGGGAGAAAACATCGCAGTTCTAAAACATCGTGATACAAAATATCGTCGTCCAAAATAAAGCGGTTCAAAAATTTCGCAGTTTAAAAATATCGTCGTCGAAAATATCGTGGTAAAAAATAAAGTATCTACAAATCATCGCATGACGATAACAGACATGTTTTTTTCAGACTTTAATAATTGTAAATGGATATTTTCATAATGATTTGTGAGCGCAAGATGGAAAGAAGGACATTCTTTACTCTCATATTTTTTATTAACTAATAAATTTTTGCTGAAAATGTAAGAAGGAAATTTAAGCATAGAAAATTAAGGCAACTTATAGCACTTAATATAATTTTAAACTGACATAGTTAACTAACAAAGGTCATTTATAAATAATTTTTTTATAAAGTTTGTACTGGTAATTTTTCATTAAAAGTATAATCTAAAAATGTTTAGAAAAAGGAAGCTACGTAACTGCATGAACTTATCTATAAAAAATTGCTAATTATGAGATTATTTTCTTCACTTTTGTCAATCTAATACTCTTAATGAAAATTATTTCTTGTTCTGCTTCAGTTTATTCTTAAGTATTAAGTTTCCTTCTTACTTTTTTAGCAAGAATTGATTAGTTAATAAATAATATGAAAGTAAAATTTATCTTTCTTTCCATCTCGCGCTCACAAATCATTATGGGAATATCCATTTACAATTATTAAAGCGTGAAAAAAGCAGGTCTGCGATGTTATCGTCCTGCGATGATTTGTTGATACATTATTCTTTGCCGCGATATTTTCGACGACGATGTTTATAAACTGCGAAGTTTTTGAACCACTTTATTTTCGACGACGATATTTTGTACCACGATGTTTTAGAACTGCGATGTTTTCTCTTTGCGATGTTTTCTCCCACGATGTTTTGTAGCACGACGTTTTCGCCTTGCGTTGTTTTCTCTGCGACGTTTTCGCCCGCGATGATTTTGCCGCGATGTTATTGTGTCACACCGTCTGGAAATGCCCGTGATTGCAATGGGATCTACCTGTCGCATCCCACACAGGCCAACAATTGGGAGTATGGTTTGCGGGGCCATTTCTTTTGCCAACCGGACTCCTTTGGTAGTCACCATTGCCTCTCATATGGCCCAAATATACATTGATGAAATTATACTATTTCCTATGTTGTCCTTTGCGTTATTCCGGGTTTACTTTTCAAAAGGATATTACCCGATTCGACTGTTTATACTGATTGAAAGCATTTCTAGTAATTGTCTTTGTGCTTGCAAGCATTTCCTGCTACTTAAAATTCCACCGAGCCTATTTGGGGGAGGATGGAAGGCGTTTTTGATTATCCTAGAACGTAGGCGAATTAAAATGATAATTAAAAATATTTGGCAGAAAATCCTTTAAGACATCATGCTTCATTTTTAAAAATCGATGCACTCCAGACAACAGCTTGCATCTAAACCAGTAGTGGACTAATGTCTTATTCACTTTGTGTAGTTATCTCTCTTCCTGACTGCATGGTTCTTTCTCGGTCCACAGACTTTTATGTTTTATAGTGTATTAATTATCTTGCAAAGCATTTGAAATTTAATGTACTTGGATTACAATGGATAAAATAATTTTATATTTTTTCTAAACTATTCAGTAAAGAATATGATAATTTTTTCATTGCAGTTGCTGGCTACAGATGGATAAATACTTGTCTTACCTTGTGATAGGACCTGTGGTCAGCATTTGTATCTTGGATTTCATCATGCTAGAAGCAGCAGGTAATGCCGATTTCAAGCCCTTGAAGGTTATTGACCATAGGCAGCTTCTTAGTAGCAAGTGAGTGAGAAATTCGTTATCTCTATTACATGAATTTTAAAACTATTAAATATGCCCCAAAACACATTGAGAAATATTTCACAGTAAGTGTCCTAGTGCTTGCTTTAATCATGAGGCTTTATTTGCATTCACATTTTCTGTGAACTACATGAACTAGTAAAAATTTTTGATGTTATTTTCATGTGCAAATTTATTTTCAAGGCTTTCAACTAAACCACAGTGAACACTCATAATTTTGGGTTTAATCATTATCAAACGAAACAATTGAATCACATTTTAGTAAATAATAAATAGAAAATTAAATACCATATTTACTCCCGTATTCACCCCCTTCACTACTAATTTGATCGCTTGAAAGGAGAAAACAATTACATGCTGAATATTATTTCGGAACAGAGAGATTAAATGATAAACATCGCACATTAAAAAAGCCCAAACAAAGGCACATTATTATTATCGGCTCTACTCTTATATTCGCCCTAAGATCACCAAATGTGGCGATATATGTTCTACGCTGGTTTTTGGCGCGGTTGCGGGGCTGTGGTTTTGGGGACGATGTTGTTTGTATGGCAACCCTTTTGACGTTGAAATTTAACTCTTTTGCTGCAGTGGTTTACTTGCTCATTGTTTCGTGTCGTGCGTGTTTTGAAATGGCCTATTTTGCAATGATAGATGTGGTGGCAAGATTTCAGTCGCGTATTTTAGATTGTGTGGAAAGTAAATATAGTATTAAAAGGTACGATGTTGGAGTTGTTGACGAGTCTTTTGTTCACGGGTGTGTTTATGACGATCGAAATGTATTTTTGGAATTTCTGTGGGACTTTTAAAACGGAGTCCGAAATGCGGAGTTGCTATTAGAACTCGGACGAAGAAGGGCGTTTCTGATAGTTCCTGTGTGGATTTGCAGTCAAATGCTTGCTGGTAAAGTATGTGGCTGTCAGCGGAGTTTAAGATTTGGATCGTGGTTCTCGTGTAGTAAGTTAACTTTGGAGGAAGTTTTTATCGTTACTTTCGAAATTTTAAATCGCAGAAAGAGATGTGATATAGTAAAATCGTGGCATTTTTGTTCACAGACGTGGTGTGACTGGCGAAATTTTATTAACGAATGTATTATGGTAAGTGCATTTTATTTTACTGTTTTTATTTTGTAGAATGTTATGCTAATTGTTTTTTACTATGAATTTCTGTTGTTATTTGAATTGTTTTAATTTTAGTTATTTGAGTTTATTTTGTTGATTTGTGCGCAATGCCTGGATTGTGCAATTCGTAGATTCTTTTTAAGTTTAAACAGGATGCTGTGTACATGGTATTCTTTGAAATTTATTGTTGTTATGTTAATTTATTAAAGCGAGGTGCGCGTAGTTCGTAGATTTGTTCGTTGCCTAGATTGTACAATTCGTAGATTTTCTTTTTTCAAGTTAAAACATATCGCTGTCTACATGAATTCTTGTCAAATATTTTTAGTCAAAACTTTACGTTTTTTGCTATCTAAATTTTTTGTTTTTGTTTCGGATTTTAGCTTAAATTGTGTGTTCAAAACGTGGTTTTTGCATATGCGAAAACCACGTTTTTGGAGTTATATTAGGCTTAAAGTTCGAAATGTAGACAAAAAATTTAGATAGTAATATGGCACCGTGGAGTTTCTCGCCAAAAATGTTCTGCGAGAAATTTGTCGCCGCATTTGGCGATCTGAAAGCGCATATAAGAGTAGTTCCTTATTATCATATCATGAATATCAAAGGACTTGCTAGTTTTAATAATAATATTTACACTTACAAAAATACTTTCCTATTTGTGCAAACATTTCACATTGGTCCCGTTCGAGCCGTTCGCTAAATGGAGCTTTAAAAGAAGTGGAAAAAAGAGCGATGTTCGCTTACCGATGTCTGAAAGCTAGGCTAATCTTCCATAAGCGGGGGAAGTTGACGCCAAACAAAATTGGTCCCAAACCCGTTTCGTTCGCGATGTCATACTTAACATCACCGTTTCATTCTGCAGTTGCGAATTGCAAAAAAGAAACGACGATTTAAAATCTAACATCGCAAAGCGAAAATGACGTTAAATACAACATAAGCATAAATCCCTACAAAATGAAACACGAATTTAAAATAAACTGCAAAAAATTCACGTCGCAAACATGAAACTAAAAATTACAAAAATAAATTACTACAAAAATACAAAAATAATACATATCAAGTGCCTCTTCACTCGCAACAAAAAACTGTCAACCAAGTAAATGTATTCCAGTTCACTAATAAGTTACTATCGTCATAGAATTCAACACACTGAAACCACTTTCGCTCAACACTTTTAACATTGCACATATCTCGGTCACCACATGCAAGAAACAAAATAATAAAATACTTAACTGAGCCGAAAAACATTAGCTAAATAAAATTAAATGAAAAAATTAATAAATTATAAGCTCATAATTACAAGCTTATTATGATTATGAGCCCGTTTGCAACATTGAACCAGAGGAAAACATGGCCAAGTCCTAGAAGGTTCTGAGGCCTCTCTTTCAAGGTTTAATCCATGCCTCCGGGACCGTGCTGAGAGAGCACCACGCCTCCCGGTCGCTGGAGAGGGAAAGCTTCCCTCATAATTTAGGATTCATCTAGGCAGAGAACGACGGGCGAGCATCACGAAAAGATCCACAGGGCCGATCTCCACCCAAACTACTCAATAACTAGTTCAATTCCCACGAGAGGGGTCACCACTCCCTCCCGCAGTACTCTTATCCTACGGACCTTTGATAAAGAACGAGATCATACGTGCCTCCACACCGACCGAGAGGAGCCAAACCCCCTCAGACGGCCATCACATCAACCATGTAACGTCCCCACCACCAAGGACACGGACAAGGCAGTACCAGTACGGTCCCTGCCAAGCCTGAACCTACCACAGAATAAACGATGGTTCTAGTCAATGTGAAGACTGATTATTTGCTCAAAAGGCCGAAACTATCTAGACACAAGTCTAGAGAGTGGTCTGGAAGAACCCCAGGTCTCCTCCCATAAATGGTCGGTTCCAGAAATTCCACCCACTCGAACCACAGAGTTAGTTGTCCAGCATCTGTTAGCTTATATCTAGCCTTTGACAGCATAGTTTCCAGCGGACGCCACGAGGAGACCTATGCTGAACTGAGGGAGATGAGAACAGAGAGACCTGTCTTCATCCCTCAACACCTGCCCTTTGACCAAACGCTGAGTCTCTTGCCTTTCCCCACTGCTTACGACGGTCTCCCGCGCACGGTTCTTGCCGCTCACAGTGGGATCCAGCCGGTTCCAGACATTTGTTCTCCGGGACAAGTGCCGGCAGTTTTTTCCTAAGATCAGACACCAGGTCTCCTCCCGCCAGCGGTCGGTTCAGGAATCCTCGGGTCCCAACGCCACCCGCCGCCCGTTTGCAACAGCTTAACCTGCTGCAAATATTAAACAGTTAAACTTTTAAAAATAAACGCAATATTTCAAAATTAAATTAAAAAATCTTTTGGCTATACTAAACTCACACTCATTACGATCACTGAAACAAAGCTCTGTGTTTGCCACAAGAAAACATGCAGCCGGAAAACACAACCAAATTGAAATCGCGCCAAATGAACACTTTCCCGCTCACCCCGCTTATGAGTGTGTGTGTGTGATTATGGCAAAGCCTCGAGGGCTATCTGCCTAAAGGGAGTGATGCTTTCGTGGAGGACTTTCTAAGGGAAACTGGATCGTATACACGTTACACATGGAGAAAATCACGAAAACGCCCATGCAGCCAGCCCGTTCGCGAGATTCAAACCTCGAACCGAAATACCAGTGTTCAGCGACTTTACCGCTCGGCCGCTGGTTGGCGCTTATGGAAGATTAACCAAAAGATAATATAGATCAAGACTGAAGAAAACAAAAGCAGGAGAGGGCAATGCGAAGACCGTCCTAAATGGCTTAAAAAAGTTGACACTCTCACGCTTGAGGTTTTGGGTTTAATTTATAATAGCAAAGCACACTAGGGCTATCTGCCTAAGGGCAGAGATTCCTTCGCGGAGAACGTTTTCGTGGAAGCTGGCTCGTAAACGGGTTACACATGAGAAAAACCCTGAAAACGTCCATGCAACTAACCTGTTCGCCTGGAATCGAAACCAGTGCTCAGCGATTTTACTTCGCGACCACTGGTGGTCACGCTTGAGGAATGAAAGTTTTGTTGTTAATCACATTATCCATATATGATTTTAGGTAACACATAATAATTGAGGCATATCATATCGAGCAGGGTTATAAAAAATGAAGCACTGTATACATTGATTGATATTACGCAATAAAATATATTTCAATTGTTATTTTGATTAGATTAATGCTGTGTGTGGTTGAAACAGGTTAGATTTTCTCTTTTCAGAATCCACCAGAGATCTAATCTAATACTGATGCCCGTGATACTGGCTTCTTTTATCATCGGAATGCTTTCAGATTATGAGCAGAATTTAGCTCTTTACAGCGTCTTTTCAATATTGAACACAATAATTGGAGTACTAGTTTTCTTCTTCCATACTTTGGGGAATGAAGAGGTAAGTGCCATTTAAAAAAATATTATAAATCATGTAATCATGTAGTATTGTTTTTATTATTTAATCGAATTCAAATAGCCGAGCATAATTGGAAGCAAAATATTTATAATTGCCCTGCTAAAAATGCCCCGTAGAAACCCATAAAATTTTTTTACGGGAAATTGGCCTACGGGTACCCGTACAGCTCTGCGGGTACCCGTAGGCCAAATCCCCGTAAAATCCCACAGACAGAAACCCGTACAACTGTACGGGTACCCGTAGGCCAAATCCCCGTAAAAACCCATGGAAAGAAACCTGTAAGATTGTACGGGTACCCGCAGGCCAAATACCCGTAAAAACCCATAGAAAGAAACCCGTACGCTTGTACGGGTACCCGTAGGCCAAATACCCGTAAAAACCCATAAAAAGAAACCGGTACTGTTATACGGGTACCCATATGCCAAATACCCGTAAAAAACCTTAAACAGAAACCCTTACGACTGTACGGATACGAGTAGGCCAAATCTCTGTAGAACTGTAGGCACTATAAACAAAATCCCAGTAAAAACCCATAGCCAAAAATCAGAACTTTATATGCATATCCATTGGCCAAATTTCCATTAAAAAATGGATATACCGTAGGTTTATGCCTTGTAAAAACCAGTAAACAAAAGCATGTACACCTATACAGGCACCCATACGCCAAATCCTGTAAAAACCACTACACAAAAATCCATAGACCAATAAAGGTACCTCTTGGAAAAATCGCTGCACAAAACAGTAAACAAAAACCCATAAACAGAACCAATAGCATTATACCATAGTGGAGTATCCATACATAGAATCGTACATAGAACGGGTATCCATATAACAGAATCCCTATAAAAAACAATACGCAAAAATAGAACTGTAAATCAAATTTCCATAAAAACATAACCCAGCAGAAGTACATAATTAGCACTGATGAAATGTACAAAACTAATTGGCGGAGAAAGCATGTAAAGTAATTTTAAATAAAACTCAATGCGAATAAATAAAAATTTTAAAATATCTAGAAGCCTACGTGCCCCTGTCCTTCTTAATGCACGTCAATTTTTATAAACATATTACAAAATATCTGTATAAATTCTCTTTACAAAATTTTAAACTACCTTTATATAATTCTGAAAATAAAATGAATAGAAAGATAATAACCAAAGTCATGATTCACAACCATCGAATGATATATGTACATATATATATGTAAGAAAAATAAGGAATATGCAAAAGATTAAATTAGCATGTATATGAATTCTTTTTTTTTTTTTTTTTTTTTTTCACTCTAGACGAAATACGAACTTGAAGTATTCCAAATAAGGTTTTTTTTTAGTTTATTTTGATTTATTTTATATAAAATTTATACAGTTTAAAGAAATAGAATAGTTTTATTTTCATTAATCAAATTCAAAACATACTTCCATCTAAAAGAGAGACCGACAAATAATTTTTTATTCTTTTAAACATCAACTAAACTACTATTCCAAGGAAAATGAAGCTATGAAAATAAAGTTTTATCGATGCATCCCCTAAAAAAATACACAATCATGCTTTTAATTTTACTGTAATAAACGAAGAAATTCGTTTTTAAATGCATGAAACAGAAGGTATAATTTATTTGAGGGAAATAAATTAAAATAAATGCTAGTCACGTTGGTATAATCGGTTTTTTGAAAAACAAAATCATGTTCTGACTACGCAGCCATCCGAGGAATAAATTAACAACCATGCCTCTAAAATGTTCGAAGCTTCTTATTACTTCCCTGTACGAAGTAAAGGTAGTATTATAATCGGGAAAAATTTTGGGTACCATATTTCAACGAAAATATCCATTTTGACTGCTCTCAAATCCATCTGAACCATATTATTGCGTTGCATCTGTACGTATGCACAGAATAGACTCCTTTTCCCAAAATGGATTGTAAAATAATTTAAAATTGATTCAGAAGAGATTTTTTTCGTGGCGTCTGTACGTATGTATGTATCTCGCATGGTTCAAAAACGAGCAGCCTTAGAGCGCTGAAATTTTGTATATGGGACTGTTATAACATATAGCTGTGCACTTACCTTTTACATTACCTACCTATATATATATATGACGTAAGTTAAATTATCAGACGATAAGTTTTAAAAAACAGGATCCATTTCAGGAGAAAATAGCAGTTACAAAATCAGATATCCAGAGTAAATAAAAAAGAATTACTAATAACTTTTTGTATGAAGTTTACTGCATCGTGACATTAAAGAAAAAGCCCCAATATTCTTATAGCCTCTGGAAAGGCGGAGCTTCCAAGAAATGACGTCAGCCTCCTCAGCCAATCCAGTTCGCTTTAAATATCTCCAGAACATTCTAAAACTGTACGTGTAAAAAAAGGCGGGAAAAACAACTTGACTACGGGGCTGTGGATTTAATTCCACGTACTTTCAAATAAGAGATTGTCGCCATTAAAAATGAAAAGAACATACAGTTAGAATTTTAAGTGTATTCTTGACTACGGAATTTTATTATTACATATATATACATAAGTTTAACCCAATTTATTACCCGGCTTGGTAAGCTCAGTTTTTGTAGTCAAGTATGTTAGTAAAATGTGCATTTTTTGCTTTAAAAGTGAGTGAATTATGTTGTTCTTATGTTTCTGTTAAGATTTTTGTTTTTAGTTATTCTGCATGCAATAGTTGTAGAATTATAAACAATTTAAAAGTCGTGCTAAGCCTAACAAAGCCCACATTTGCTTACATTTCAAACTTTTAGCAAAATAGAGAAGTAAGTCATTATCTGCACAAATTTCAGTGTCTTTTTGCCAAGTGGAACGAAAATTAAACTTTCAATTTTTTGCACCGAGAAATCTGTCTTCCTGCGCGCTGGCCGAATTGTTTGTTTTTGCAAAGAAACTCTAATTTTAATTGTAAATTTTTTTAAACTGTATTTGGTATTTTATGTTTTTCGGCGCCCTCGTCCTCCGTCACCTGTATTTTACAATATTTAAGAAAGCTGCTTTGATTTTTATGCGTTTCTGCCGTGTCGCGAAGTGAGAGCTGAATTTATTATATGAGAAATATATCTCTAATGAAATTCGAGGAAATAAGTTTAATTGAAATGCAGCAAAAAATGTGTATAATTTAATAGACCGCACAAGGAAGTCATGTAACGACCACATCAGATATTTTTCGAAAATGAAATTCACGAAACAAATCACGGCGCCCATTTGACGAAATCTCCATCATCTAGTACGATGTGGAAATACATGTACTGAGATCGACATGAAAAAAACAAGTGAAAGAAAAGGGAAACAAATATTGCACTAATTAATAACAAATATATTATTATTTAATTTTTTATTGAATTACTACTTTTAAAATTATTTATGTACAGTCATAAGTATTCAACTTATATTTATGAATAATATAATTCTAATTTATGAATAATTCTAGTTTATGAATAATACTAGAAACTATAAAAATAATTTATTCTGTTTTGAATTTCCATTAACAATTTTTATATATATTTAAATTTATGTACAATACCGCCCGTCGGAATAAATTGCATTTTCAAAGCGGTCCATAAAGTGTCTTGGACTGGACGGACTGGCCTACACCAAAGAAAAAAAATAAGAACTCGCAAACAAATCAATAGCAAGCTTAAAAGAAAAATGAGCAGCTCGGGTAACTGGAGCTCTGGATGGCTGGTATCTTGGTTACTGGAGTTTTGTTGTACTACATTAAAAATGCTTCTTTTTTAATGAACAAAATGATTTTAGTAGCAGTAAAATCTTAGAGTGCAAAAAAATTATCTGTCAACGTTTCGTTTTCATAGAACGAAATTTGATGTAAAAATAAAATCCATCATTTAATTAATCCTCCGGATAAATTATAAAAAAGACTGTATATAATGCTTTTATAACTTTAAAAAAATCTGATGTGTCCACCATATGACTTCCTTAGAATAAATGCATTCTTTAAAATTCGCTCTAGTAATGTGTTTACCATAGCGACACTCTGGCGCTAGATTCACTTAACAGTATTATATTTCGTTCATATTATAACTCATAATGCACAAAATTTATATCATTTAAAGAATAGAATTATCTAATCGTTGCCACGTGTTCTATTCAAATACTATAATAAAGCTAGAATGATGTATAAAAGAAATTAAGCAAACAAAACAAAAAAGAACACTTTTTCACAGACGATCGAGTATTCTCATTCAATTAATTCAGTTCTCACTTCGCGAGAAGACAAAAATACATAAAAACTCAAAATATCTGTATTAAAAATTACGAAGTAAATCTCAAACACTTATTTCCTCGAAAAAATTCCAGAAAGGATTAAGCATGATTTAATTGGCAATAATAAATGAAGGCGTTATCTTTGTTGTTGCGAAGCTAAGTTTCTCTAGATTGGCAACAAATCTACAATTCTGCTGTTTCAAATGTAAACAATCAATAGCCGCCATGAAAATAAAGGCTTAGCGGCACTTAAACAACTTTAAAATTGTTGATAATTCTAAAAATATTGCATACAGATTTACTAAAGGCATAAAAACCTTAACCGGAAGATAAAAACAACATAATTCAATCATTCTTAAAGCAACAAATGTACAATTTACAAACACATAAGAGTAAAGAAACTGAGATCACTGAGCCCGGTAACAGAGTGGATATATATATAAATATATTTATATACGTTTGGTGCGGCCGATTGGAACCAAAATATGAGGTGCACATCTACATGTTATAGCAGTCCTATATACAAAATTTCAACTTTCTGAGACTACTCGTTTTTGAGTTATGCGAGATACGTACGTACGCACGTACGTACATACGTTCGTACAGACGCCATGAAAAATTCTCTTCAGAATTAATTTTAAAGCTGCTTTATAATTTTTTTGGAGGAAACGAGTCTTTTATTCTGTTCTTACGTACAGATATCACGCAAAAACATCGTAAAATTGCATACGATAGCGGTCAAAATGGATATTTTCGTTGAAATGTGCTGCCTGAAACTTTTCGCGATTACAATACTTCCTTTTTACTTCGTACAAGGAAGTAAAAAGGACTAATCGGAAGTAAATTAGAAAAAATCGTAAATTAAGTTCCATTATTTCCGAATTTCAAATCCGTATAAATGCTGATTTTTTATAATGTAAATAAACATAGAATATAATATATAACGGGAGATGGCATCATAGAGTTTTAGTTATTTTGTATCATATTTACTCTTATTTAATATTTAGTTAAAGAATATTTAGAGAAAATAAAGAATAAATATGAAAACAAAATATTCCAGAAATATTTATTATGAAATCCGTTGTCGTAAATGAAATAACTTTATATATTGTTAAGCATATTCTATTCATATATTGTTGTTCAGTTTATCAACAAAATAATTAAAAAAAACTAGAATGAAACTATTAAAATTGAAATAAACAATTAAATATTGTATGGAAGGTTTTCCTTAGACAGCGTAGCAATATTTAACTAATAGATGAATTGTGCAATGAATCATGAATTACTTAGAGCAGTATATTTTAATTGTAGGTGTGTTAACTTATTAATTAAATTGTGTGTGTTAATTTATTTTCTCTTCAAGTACATTATAATTTTATTTACAAGGACTAAAAGATAATTTGGTTTACTTTTTAGTCCAAGCTATAAACATAAGCTTATCTTTTCAAATTTTAAGTAAATAATTTTTTATTTGCAGGTGAGGAAAAAAGTAAAGCATCTTTTCAAGTGCTGTTTCAAATCAGAAGAATAAAAAGGGGCAGCAAATTTCCAAGATTTATTTAAAATGTGAAATGCTTAAAGTAAACAGTTTTTGACGATACACAATACATCTTATCTCAAATGTAATCTCTTTGAACTTGTTAATCTTGGGCACAAGAAAAAAAAAATTGAAAGAGTATTATGTTAAAGAAAATCATGATCTGTTTACCTTTAAAGAACTTAAGAGAACAAACGTTAACTTCACAGATATTTTCTTCTTTCAGGGAAGTGGATTTAAAATATTTAAGAGTGTCTATATGTCGTGTTGTTTAATATTGTTACCATTTTCTTGTATGAAAACCATATAAAGATTTAAAAAGTGATTTTAATTGTTTGACATTATTTGTGAATTCAAATGCTTGCAAGAATTTTGAATATTTGAAGAAAGAATTTCTTTTTGCTTACTTTAAGTTCATTTTACTAGAGTTTTATGCTTGTGAAATTAAAGCTTTGCTCTTTCTACTGCCTACCTTTCAGAATTCTAAATGAGAAAAAAATTTTGAGTTGTTGATGCATGATTAAAAAGCAGAAGCTACTCCATGCTCGGTTATGACATTTCAAGATAAGGTTTGGATTGGATTATTTAATTATGGCAAAGCACACGAGGGCTATCTGCCTAAAGAGAGGGATGCCTTCGTGGAGGATTTTCTAAGGGAAACCGACTCGTATACACGTTACACATGGGGGAAAACCACGAAAACGCCCATGCAGCCAACCCGTTCGCGGGATTCGAACCTCGGACCGAACTACCAGTGTTCAGCGTCTTTGCCGCTGGTGGGGCCCATTTCAATATAAGATTTAATACAAAAAATATTACATTACATTATGCTGCTTGAAAAAGAATTCTTAAAAATCAAAAGTGTAATGCAGGTACTTTATTCATGTTTAAAAGACAGCCTACTTTTTGTCTAGATTTTCTTCAACTTTTAATACTTGATTGTATGTAATTACTGAGATTATGTTTAGTACTTGGAAAAGACAGATTTAGTTTGGTTTGTTGTAACTGTGTGTGGCGAAGCATTGCTCATACACCTTAACCCTTATGAGCTTCGAATTATGTGACTGTTGCAAGAATTGAGATATTTTATTTATTTTAAAAGCAATTACTTCCAACGTTTTACAGCTGACTACATAATATAGCTGCTTTGGAAACTAGTAACCAGAAAGTTTGTGTTGCCACAAATATTTTTGTAATTTAATCCGCTTTGTGACAAAATATTTCGCCATTTTTCCACCTTGCGCGCATGATATTTTAAAAATGGCTAATGGTACATACTTAAAATTTGATGGAATTCTTTATATGAGCACTATTTTCTAACTGAACGAAAAAATCTGATGAATATTTTAATATTAAAAAAATTTATGCACGAAAACATTATAGATTTTTATTAATAAAATACATTTTATAAACTCAACTCCAAATAAAATAAAAATTTAACATGAAATTTTCAGTTTTTTTGGTTTACAGTAGTTTCCAAATGTTATAAAAGCTATATATAAACTGTCCCATCAGCGGCCGAGCGGTAAAGTCGCTGAACACTGGTAGTTCGGTCCGAGGTTCGAATCCCGCGAACGGGCTGGCTGCATAGGCGTTTTGGTGATTTTCCCCATGTGTAACGTGTAAACGAGTCAGTTTCCCTTAGAAAGTCCTCCACGAAGGCATCCCTCCTCTTAGGAAGATAGCCCTCGAGGCTTTGCCATAATCACACACACACTATATATAAACTATGGAATTAAATTATGCAACAGAATGTTTTAAACTGCGCGCGCAAGTTGGAAACATGACGAAAGTTTTTGTCACAAAGCGGATTAAATTATAAAAATATTTGTGGCAACACAAACGTTCTGATTACGATTTCAGAAAGCAGCTATATTATGTAGTCAGCCGTAAAAAGTTGGAAGTAATTGCTTTAAAAATAAATAAGTTATCCCAATTCTTGGAGAAGTCACATATTCGAAGATTTTATGGGTTTTAAGGTGTACGAATCCCCTTAAGGGAAAGGATGCCTTCGTAGACAAATGTCCAACGAAAACTGGCTCGTATACACATTACAATGGTGAAAACCATGAAAAAGCCCATGCAACCAGCCCGTTTACTTGGAATCGAATTTAGTTAAGAACTACCAGGGTTCAATGATTTTACCGCTTAGCCACTGATGGGCAAGATACAGGGTTTGGACAAAAACAAGGAAACACCTTTAGAAAAACATGTTTCTTTGCTTAATATGGTGTAGGAAACCCGTTGGCATCCAAAACAGCTTGCAGTCTTCTCGGAATGGATAAATACAGTTCCTGTATGTTTGCCAAGGAAATATTATATCATTCTTCCTGCAAAACGGTGGCAAGTTCAGATAACGATGTTGGCGGTGGATAACGAGAACGCACTTTCCGTTCCAATGTAGACCACAAAGGTTCGATAACATTCAGGTCTGGTGACTGTGGTGGCCAGGGGAGATGGGACAACTCATCCTCGTGCTCAGAAAACCAGTCCTGGACAATGTGAGCTGTGTGAACAGGGGCTTTGTCGTCTTGGAAGATACCGTCACCATCGGGGAACAAAGTTTGTACCATGGGATGAACTTGATCGGCCAAAATGTTCACATAAGTCTTGGCAGTCCTGTGCCCTGACACAGTTATCATGGGGCTAGCAGAGAACCACGATATGGCTGTCCAAACCATAATAGAACCCTCGCCATGTTTCACTCTTGGCAACAAGCAATCTGTATTATAAGCTTGAGAAGACGTTCTCCAGAACGTAAACTCGGCCAGAAGTGGGAAACAATGTGAAAGAAGACTCGTCAGACCATATTACTCGCTTCCACTGCTCTATAGTCCAGGCTTAATGACTTAAACACCACCTTTTCCTGTTACGGGCATTAGCATCACCGATGAGTGGCTTCTCAATTGCAGCACGGTCAGCAATTCCCTGTTTACGAAGCTCCCTTCTAATTGTTTTGGTACTCACAGGGTTTAATAACACAACATTCATTTCAGCAGTAACTTTTGCAGCTGTGGTCTTCTTATTTTTCGTCACAATTGCCCTTAATGATCGTCTGTCACGATCACTCAGGACACACTTTCGTCCGCGCTGTGATTTAGCAGATGATGTTTTTCCGCTTTTCAAATATGCGGAATAAATCTTCGATACAGTACCTCTTGAAACACTGAACACCTCGGCTACCTTGCTTACGGAAGCACCTACCATACGTGCTCCAACAATTTGCCCACGTTCGAAGTCTGTTAACTCTGACATAATGCAGTGACAACCTCACATAACAGTACTCCGACAACAACTGAACTGTTTAGCACATTTACGAAGTTGTATAAGTGGCGTCAGTAGTCAAAAACGCCAGCGCCACCTACATATTTCATTAAAATCAATCTTTCTTTTGAAACATGCATTTCACAAGGTGTTTCCATATTTTTGTCCATCCACTGTAGATTTGAGTCAAATTTCGTGGAAATACAAAGATCTCCTGAATAAAACTGAAGCTGATGTATTTTTTGAATTTTGTCTAACAAAGATCGTTTTCGTGTGCAATAAAGATCGATGAGTTACTATGCAAATTACTATGCAAAAATATGTTTTCATATTATTGAAGGTTACCATTTAAACACCAAAAATTCATTCGCATTCAGTTTGATGCTAATAAAACTGTTGTTATTAATTTTAAATGATTCATTTTAGAGTGTAAGGCATGCTTAATTTCTTTTTGAATATACCTAACATATTGTAAGTAAAAATTTAAATTTTAAAATTATTTTTATTTTTGCAAGGATTGCATTATATATAAACCTGTTTATGATCACTTAGTTATTACATAGAATTGTTCGGAATCATAATAAAGAAGAGTTATATATTCAAAATTAAGCAAAGTTAAATTGTGTATATATGAACTTTGATTTCATAGAAAAGTGGAAGACTGGCTAAGTTCGCTCTTCTTCAAAAGTAAAAAAATATTTTAAATTATGATCCGGAAATATGTTACTAAAACAGAAAAAAAGTCTTAAAAAGAAGCAAAAATCATAGGGCGTGTAATAGCAAAGAAAATGAAATAAGATTTTCCAAAATGTTTGGTAAACACTGCACTAGAAATAAAATCATCAACTAGTAGTTGTAATTGGCAAATAGTTTGAAAAAAGTGGGATGCAGTAACGAGATCTAGATGAAGATGCCTTTGGCATTATTCGTAAAGTTAAAAGCATGATTAAAGAATCAATAAGGATTATTTATGGAAAATTAATTTATTTCTGCTTTTCTAGCATGTGATTTATTTTCTTTAATATGAAGTATTCACGCTGCATTAATTTGCGAGATGTCTATTAAAGATTCCGACAACAAATACTCCTTATACATTCCCCCCAAAAGGAAATGAAATTTTAAATAGGCTTTCAAGGTTGGAACTGCGAATTCTATCAATAAGCGAGAAATAACTTGGGAAGTTGAACATATAAAAAATTCAAGCTACTTTGTAACTATGTGTGAGGATGGCAACGAGATCATTGTGAATGCTTTCCCCCCTCCAAAAGAAAAAAAGCTTTTTGAAATGACAAGAAGAAAAAAAAGTTTTTGGTACGCTATTTAAAACTTTAACGTTAGTTAAACGTTTTTGATACGTTATTTATTAACATTTAAAAAAAATTAGAATTTTATGTCGAAAGGAAAACACAAACAAATCTTTTCCTTTTCGTGCTGATAAATAAGCAGAAGAAATATAATGCTCCCGAAAATTATCGAATTATGAAAAGACATAACTATCTCGCGCATATGTATAGAGATATGAGTACCTTGTGCATAGAACCAAGTTAAGGTACAAAAATTTCATTTCTGCATTTGATACACGAAATTAATTCATTCTTTCAGTAGAAATATTAATTATTAAGCATCGTATTATAATGTATCCTTCAGATTACGATTTTGAAACGAGTTCTCATTATCCTTTTATCAATGAGGCGTACAGATAAAATTTCTTGGCATTACCGTATTTGTATATGCAGTTAAACCCCCCATAATGAATTGAAATACATGCATAAGAAGAATGCTGTTCGAATAATATAGACATATTGATATTATCGAGTATATAAGATCAATTTATCAATATTATTAATGATATTCACATTAGATAGCTTTGAGAAAGCAATAAATATATTAAAGATCAATACATCGGACATTATTATCAATAATAATGAAGTTTCCGATATAGTTTCCTCATCTCCATCCATATCCTCAGGAATTGCTGAATTTCTAAGATACCTGAATTTTATCAATGTTTGTAATGACTTACGTCTGAATACGAAATACTTTAAAAATTTGTTTCTTAATTATAAGAACGGTATAACGTGAAAAGATGTAACTAATTCTAAGCATTGGTAAATCAATGAAATGTTTTATTCAGTTTTTACATATAACTGGGAGAACATCTTGATGATGCTGAAATACACTGCTCAGAACAATTAGGGGATATTTTAAGTTCGGTATGAAGTAATCGTAGAATTGACAACTTTTTAAATTAAAAACAAACAGAAGAGGTTGTAGAGTTCCTCACTTCGGAATTCTAAGTTAATGTTGGAAGTGAAGAATCTAAGAACTGATAAGCGAATAATCGCTTGAGTTCGGTGACAAGAAACAACAAGATAGAATGGTAACTAACCCTTTATTATTGCAATAAGATTTAACAAAACTCCTCCTGGGAGTGTACAAGCAAAGCCCGCACTTGGAATTGAACTTAAAAGACTAAGAATTAAACTAAAACTAAGATTAACTAAAGAAGTATAGCCGAAGCTATCAAGGTTCAAATCGAGTTGGCCCCTTAACTTATTTGACTACGAAGGTTAGCAAGAGCCTGAGTACGGCCGAGCGTAATAAGAGCTTTGAGAGAGAGAGAGAGAGTGGCCAAAAAGGCAGACGCGAGTAAATCAGAAACTCTGATTCTCTCTGACTCAGTAAGTAACTTCGTGGTTTAAGTACCGCTCCTCATTAAATATTCAGCAAGATTCCAAAAGTACGTTCTGGCCGGAAGTAGTAAGTTGAAGTTAAGAATTTGGCAGGAAAGGAACTTTAACTTAAAATTTAACTGTTAATAAAATTAACAATCCTTACAAGGTTAAAAAGCAAAGTTATAACGTTTACAAAGTTAGGAATATGAAAATTTTGTCTGTGGCGTCGAAAACTGTACGTTTTAGACAAGGAGTGAAACGCGACCTGCAGAATTCCTTTTGTAGAAGGGGATTAAAGCAATTGACACGCATTGAATGTTTTGTAACAGCGAGTACGATGTTTCAGTTAAATGACTTCCTAAAGGACCATCGGTTGTTTAGAGACAGGTGAAACGCAATCCGTTGTAGAGGAAACGTTAGAAATTTCTCAAAGTCTCATTTCGAGACTATGGAACTGGATTTTGGAGACTGGAAAGGTTTGCCGAAGATCGGGACAAAGTCCTACGCCTGCGACGCTCAAAATTAGGATCGGTATTTAACACTAATGACCAGAAGAAACTATGAACGCCACTTTCTTGCAATAGTACCTTCAGAGAGCTGCAGGTACCAGAGTTTCCACTGAAACTGTTCGAAACCGATTCCACCATTATGGGTTTGTATGCTCGCAGACCTCTGGTTTGTATTTCATTGACACAAGAACGTCGTGCTTCTGGCAGAAGGTTTTACATTTGACAGGTGATGGAGAACGGTCTACCAGAGGCAAGCAGGTGCATGTCGCTCGTTCACCACTATCCAACGCTTGTTGAAGAGGTTAAGGATTTAGGTTAGTAACATGGCCTTACAGAAGGTTTTACAGGAGCATCTGAGATGAGGACAAGATGAGTTGAAGAGGTTAAGGATTTAGGTGAGAAACATGGCCTTACAGAAGGTTTTACAGGAGCATCTGAGATGAGGACAAGATGAGTTGAAGAGGTTAAGGATTTAGGTGAGAAACATGGCCTTACAGAAGGTTTTACAGGAGCATCTGAGATGAGAACAAGATGAGTTGAAGAGGTTAAGGATTTAGGTGAGAAACATGGCCTTACAGAACGTTTTACAGGAGCATCTGAGATGAGGACAAAATGAATTGAAGACGTTAAGCCTTTAGATGAGAAACATGGCCTTACAGAAGGTTTTACAGGAGCATCTGAGATGAGGACAAGATGAGTTGAAGAGGTTAAGGATTTAGGTGAGAACCATGGCCTTACAGAAAGTTTTACAGGAGCATCTGAGATGAGGACAAGATGAGTAAAGCAAAGTGCTCATTATGGATTTTCGCTGTAGTATACAACCTGGCAATAGGCGGATTCTCCTCTGGAGAGACCCTGGTACATGAAATACATAATACCTGGTACATCTGCGCATGTCCAATTTGGCGGAGGTGGAGAGATGGTCAGGGCTTGTATTTCTATCAATGGTCGTACCGACTTGCACCTTGGTAGGAATGGAGTGCTAACAGCTCAGTGATATAGGATGAGATCCTCAAAGCTATTGTAGTTTTTACGCTGCAGCTGTCGGGAATGAATTCATTCTCTTGGATGATAACGACAGACCACATCGCGCTCAGCTAGTGGACAGTTTCCTTTTCTACGAAGGAATCCTTCGTATGGATTGCCCACCATACTCCCCATATATGAACATGTTTGAAAGGGAGAAGGGTTGCTGGTCACTTATCACCCCCAGAAACAATTCAATAGTTGGAAATCTCTTTTCTGCAGGAGTTGGAGAGAATTCCACACTTTATCATTGATAACCTCATTGATTCCATGCCTCGTAGGTGTGTGATATTGTTTTTGGTTAGGAGAAATCACACGCCTAACTGAAAATAATTTAAATCCGAGAAATCACAAATTTTGTTTGTTTATATAATATTCACAAATTGTGCGTTTTTTGTTTATCGACAAATATCGTGAATAAAATTTAATTATTTCTTGTTCATTGCTTCATTTTCTTTTCTAATATCTTACAACACCTACACATCATATGTAAGTCACAAAAACATTTCCTTATCCGGAGTTTATATCCAAAACCATAATATCCCTTAATTGTTTTGAGCAGTGTATATGCTACTGGCAAAGTATATAGCTATCAAGGGACTGAAGTACGGCCGATCGTAGTAATAGCTTAGAGAGAGTGTAACCAAAAAACGAACAAGCGCTGGTCACAAACTCTACGGCTTTTTAATGAAGTCAGTGGAACTTCGACTTAAATACCGCTCTTACTCATTTGCATTAACCGCGATTCTAAAAAACACGTTCTGGTAGGAAATTGTAAGTTGAAATTAGGAGGGAAAGAAAAGTAGCTTTGACTAAAGTTGCTTCCTGTCCTAAAGTTCCTGTTCTTAAAGTTGCTTTGACTGAAAAGTTGCTTCCTGTTTCTGATACATGTTAATCGCTTTACGAACGCTAATACAGCATTCCATTTCAATAAAAAACATTTTTGTTTACGATTTAAATTAAATATTTCAAATGACTATTAGCGTTTTCGCATGCATATTTTTTAGATCATTTGAATTTCAGATTTTTAATCAGCTGCTTTTGCATATATGGACAGGTATGTTTTTTTAACTCTTCTTAACTAATTATATATAGTTTTTTAAAAATTTTATGCATAATGCCTTAAAATTGATTTGTAATTCTTGTTTATGTAAAAAGGGAAAAATGATTTTTATGATTTTGATAAAATTATGAACTAAATGATTTAGCAACCATTTCAATTGTTGATGCTGTTTGCTTGACAATATACAAAATGTTTATAAAGTCCCAGACCCATTTTGATGTTTAATAACTCATAAAATAATGAAGATATAAACAGACTTATGGCATTTATTGAGATGGAATAACTTATATATTTTGCTTTTCAGGTTTAAATATCGTCTGCTTATTAATTGCATTTTCTCTCCTTTGTTTTTGGCAACTATTGCAACGTTATGTTTACTGATCTGAAAACCCCCCATGAATACCTTGAGGCACAAAAGGATTCCCCAAAGGTTAATGTGTGGCGTGGACTAATGCACGACCGAGTCATTGGGCCTTTCGTTTTTTTACAGAAAAGACGTTCTCATCAGTCGTATACTTCGACATGTTGGAGAACTTCGTGTTTCCACAACTAGAAGAGCTTCAGCCACATGTCATTTTGCAACAAGATGGTGCAGCACCTCACTGGGGTACCATCGTTCGTAGTTCTTTGAAGGACCATTTTACAGGAAGATGGATTGGGCGAGGAGGTCCAATTCCTGGGCCTCCCAGATCACCTGATATAATGCCGCTGGACTTTTTCCTTTGGGCATTTGTAAAGAACAACGTTTACACGAGAAGAGTGTCGAACATGGATGACCCAAAAGCCAGAAGGACAACGGCAATAGCCTCTGTGGATGCCGACATGCTTGCCGGTACCTGGCGTAAAATTGAATATCGACTTGATATTCTCCGTGCGACGAAGGGGGCACACGTGGAAGTTCATTGATAAGGGTCATGAAACATTTTGAGTCTATATATAATAATTTATGTTATTAATTTTAATCTATCTTTATTATTTTATGAGTTATTAAACATCAAAATGGGTCCGGGACTTTATAAACACCCTGTATATTAAATCCTTTTTTTAAATCAGTGGTTTTTTCGGACGGAATACGTGCTTGTCATTTCTTCATTACTTTTTCTCACCGCATGTCAAGATGTGATACCCTTTCAAACATTTTTTAAATTTTATTTATGGGATGCGTTCCAAATAATAGATAAAATTAAAAAGTGAAATTTTTTATTTGAGCATAATTTATTTTAGTATACAATCTATAAAAATCAAGACTTATTGTATTTAATCAATAATCGTTATTTTATGCTTAATAAATATGGAAGTAATACTTGGGATATTTAATAAATACAATTAAATAATTGTTTATACTGATTTTGCTTCACTTCCTAATGCCTAAATGCAATTTTGATTTTTTTTTCGGGTCATGTAGTTTCAAGCATGTCTTAGCATTTCTTTACTGAGAAGTTTTCATTACGATTTGAATTCACCAAGTCGAACTATTTCCCTTGATACCATGAAATTGCCATCGTGAAAGAGCATTCTAGTCTGTTGAGATTTCTTACCTTATGGGTTTAATGCTCGAATAGTCGGAGTAAATTCTTTACGGCTAATGGGCATCTGTTCGTTCTTACGTTTATAAAAAATGCATTACTGCAATTACTGCTGAAGGGCACTTTGGAGTCTATTGTTGTAAAGAGAGAAGTAGAGGGCGCTGCTTGGCAGTAGCGCAACGCATGTAAGTAGAAACGAAATGTCGTTTGATTAGGCAACATGATTTCTGTGAAGGTAGTCCACCTAACAATAGGACAGTTGTAAATATGTAAATATAACGAATAATAAATAGCATTAGAAAACTGAACCACCGGATGTTTTGTGATTGCTCTACGGGCCGCCATGGATAAATGCAGGTTCGTCACAATGGTGCATCTTACGGAAATGTTTGGATTTGTTAAAGTGAACTTCACGAGGAAGTATGTGTCCAGACCATGCCCTAGGTAAGAGCGTGATTATTATTAAATTTTGAACGTGTTTGATTTGAATTTTGATAATTTGCAGTCTTGGGTACATTTGTGTATTAACGCGAAATAATGGCAGAACTAGATAGATTAAAACGAAAGAGAACCGCATTGAGAACGGTAGTATCTAAACTATTAAAGAAAGTCGAGGATAGCTTAGCAAAGAAAGATACAGATGAGTTATGCGAAGTGCTTGAATTATTAATAGAAAAGAAAAGTAATTTGAAAGAATT
The DNA here is from genome assembly GCF_044657685.1 of Stegodyphus dumicola. NCBI lineage: Eukaryota > Metazoa > Arthropoda > Arachnida > Araneae > Eresidae > Stegodyphus > Stegodyphus dumicola. The sequence continues at coordinate 22,006,379 of NC_140772.1, forward strand.
AGACGAGGCAATTCATTCCGTAATTGAGATAGATTCTCTAGAAGCGGATGTAGTTAGTTCTGAGGAATATCAGGAAAAATGTTCTCGAGCTATTAAACGAATTAATCGAATGTTGGAAGAGGATAAAATATGTATTAAAGATCCTGAACAAAACTTGGTTAGACTGCAAAGTGTACAAACTACGGTAAAACTTCCAAAACTAATTTTAGAGAAATATTCAGGTGATCCTGAAAAATTTATGGAGTTTTGGAACAGTTACGAAAGCACTATAGACAAAAACGAAAGTCTTAGTAAGATAGAAAAATTCGCATACTTGAAAACATTACTTACAGGTGCCGCGAGTAATGTAGTATCTTCATTAGAATTAAATGCAAAAAATTACGATGAGAGTATAAAATCTTTAAAGGATAGATTCGGGAAAAAAGAAATAATAGTTAGTCAATTCATGAACAAACTGTTAAATTTAGAACCAGTAAGGAATTCAAATAATATTAAAGCTTTACGTAGGTTATATGATGAAATCGAAATTGCAGTTCGGAATTTGAAAGCGCAAGGAGTTACGAAAGGTTCATTTGGTCAGTTATTAATACCTGTGTTGTTAAAAGCTATTCCAGAAGAGTTCGTTCTGGAATTTAATCGAAGGAAAAACCCAAATGAAGAAATTAATGTTTCAGACTTGTTGGACTTCATAAAGCGGAAAATTGAATGTCGTGAAGCGTCGAGTTTATTGACGCGAGATAAAAGAAATACCTTGCCTCCACGTTTCGAACATGCTAAGTCTGATTATAAAAAAATTCACAGAAATGTACCTACGGCTGCCAGTTTCAATGCTGTTGATAATCGTGCATGCATCTTCTGCGAAAAGTCCCATAATTCATTTTCTTGTGATAAAAGCATTAAAGAAAAATTGTGTAAGTTACGTACTGAAAATAGATGCTTTATTTGTTTTCGAAAATATCACATTTGGAAATCGTGTAGGAGTAAAACTAACTGCTTAAAATGCGGGTTTAAGTCGCATCATGAGTCACTATGTACGAGTAGTTCAAATCGTAACAAAGCGCAAACGGCTTCAAATCAAAACATAAAAGAATTGTGCGAAAGCTCGCGAGACAATTCAGTAGATGAAACACAAAACTCGCCGAAAGAACACACGCTTTCTGTTGTTCCTTGTTATAAATCATTGAAGAAAAATGCTTTATTGCAAACCTGTTCAGTGTTAGCTCATTATGACGGAAAGTCAGAGTTAACTAATTTAATTTTCGATTGTGGTGCTACACGAAGTTTTGTTCATATTAGTGTAGTTAGGAAATTAAGCTTAAAATTTGTTGGAGAAGAAACATTGTCTATTTATTCTTTCGGAATGAAATACACAGTACCTAAAACATATAAGGTTGTCGAATTCTGTGTTTCGGATGCGAAGCAAAAGAACAAAATAAAAATCAGCTGTCTCGTCACTGACGCCATAACGGCTGCGCATATGACCACGCCGTCAAAACTAACACTAAAAATGATGTATGAGTGCGGATTGCGAATCGCTTGTTTATGTAAAAGAAGCGTTGGAATTCTAATAGGTGTGGATTATTACTGGAAGATGGTAAGGGGGGAAAAGATTCAATTAGGAAAGGAAATTTATGCGATTTCTACTATGTTTGGATGGGTCCCAGTTGGCCTTCAAGATAAAGAGAGCGAAATAGTATCTCAAAACACAGCAATAGTAAACCTTTCTTCTTGCGTAACTGATTCATTGAGATCGTTATGGACTTTAGATTTGATGGGCCTTACCGATGACTCAGCGATTTCTAACGAGGTGAGAGAAATGATTCAAAGCTTTGAAAAGGAAATACGGGTAGAAGGTAATAGGTACTATGTCAGTTTATTATGGAAATCGGAAGCAGGGCAATTAGAAAATAATTTCGGAGTAGCATTAAGACGATTTGAAAGTCTTAAAAATAGACTTATTAGAAATCCTGAGATTTATCAGCAGTATAAATCCGTAATTGAAGAGCAAATGAAGGAGGGTATAGTTGAGAAGTGTTCACAGGAAATAACGGAGGCATCGTATTTTATGCCTCACAGGGAAATAATAAAACCTAAGGAAACCACAAGTTGTAGGATTGTTTACGACGCGAGCTCTTCTAGAACTAAAGGTGTAAAGTCCTTAAATGATTTTTTAGAGCAAGGAGAGCGTTCAGAACGAAGCAAGGGTGCAAACATCTCTTCATGTTTCTGTTCAAGACGTAGAATCTTCGGCATTACTACAGTTAACGCGATTTAGCAGGCTGCTGAAGGTGTATCGAATTACGGCTTATGTTATGCGGTTTACCAACAATATAAAACGAAATTCAGTGAAAGTCAAAGGTCCATTAAGCTCTGTTGAGATTTCACGAGCTGAGTTCTATTGGGTAAAAGTTACACAGCGAAAATACTTTGCGAAAGAGATTCTAGATCTATCAAGTGGAAAATGCTTAGAAAAGACATCGTCGATTTATTCACTTAACCCAGAATTGGATACCCATGGTCTTCTGCGTTTAAAGGACAGACTTCAATTTTCCGACTTTGCTTTCGAAGAAAAACACCCATGGCTGTTACCTTATAAAGATAGATACAGTGAACTACTAAATTTTGAGTCTCATAACAAATTGTTTCATGCTGGAGTCGAAGCTACCTTAGCCGATATTAGAGAAAAGTTTTGGATCATAAAAGGACGCCAATTCGTCAAGTCCACGTTAAGTAAGTGCTTTTTGTGTAAACGATACAAGGTGCGTGCCGGTACACAGGAAACCGCTCCTTTACCACCTGATCGTGTTCTTCAATCATCTCCATTTTCTGTAACAGGGCTGGATTATGCTGGTCCCTTTTTTACAAAGGACAGCAAGAATAAACATTATCTGCTTTTGTTTACATGTGCTACAACTCCAGCTTTACATCTAGAACTTGTCCCTTCTATGAGCGTGGAGAATTTCATGCTTGCGTTTCGCAGGTTTATTTCTCGTCGTGGATTGTGCTCAACGATATATTCGGACAATGCCAAGACATTCAAATGTGCTGATCTCGAGTTGCGAAAAATTTGGAAGTGTATTCAACATCCATCTGTACAAAATTTGTTTTCTTCCCACGGTATAACATGGAAGTTTATTGTGGAAAAAGGAGCATGGTGGGGAGGGTTCTGGGAAAGGCATTTTAGAACGATCAAAACTTGTTTAAGGAAAATAGTTGGACGTTCTAGTCTCTCTTTGAATGAGCTAGAAACAGTCTTCGTAGAAATCGAAGCCATAATTAATTCAAGACCCATAACGTATGTCTACAATGACCCTTCAGAACCCTCACCGCTAACTCCTGCTCATTTCTTAATTGGTAAACGTTTACTTTCTCTTCCAGTTACAAGAGTGTGCAGAGAAGACTTGATTGGGTCTAGACATTCCTTGATCAAAAGGTATAAACATCAACAAACCTTGTTAAACCACTTTCGGAATAGGTGGAGGAAGGATTACTTGCTTTCTTTAAGATCTGTGAATTTATGTCCACCTACTAAAGTGTCTGGTCAGTTTAATGTTAATGATGTAGTCCTTGTACATGACGACCGTTTACCTAGGAATTTGTGGACACTAGGTAAGATAATAGAAACTTATCCTGGCAGAGATGGTCAGGTTCGCTCGTGTCTCATTAAAACTCAAACAGGTAATCTAAAGAGACCAGTACAATTGCTGTACAACCTTGAAGTGCATAATTAGTAGTAAAGAGTTACAGTGTAATAATCTAATTTGTTGTTTGCACATATGTCATCTTCTGAATATCTGTATTGATTGTTGGTAGTTTAGTTTATATAATTATTCGGAATTTTGATTATGTTTCTTATATAGTAATTACTTTATAAGTTGATTTAACGTGTTTAAACATTACTTAATTGTTATTTGTAATTTGATGTAGTTTATATAGTATTGAAATGTTGTATTTGATTTAGAAATACTGGTTTATTTTGTATTCGGTTTGTGTGAACTTAAAGAGTTCACAGGTGGGGAGTGTTATAAAGAGAGAAGTAGAGGGCGCTGCTTGGCAGTAGCGCAACGCATGTAAGTAGAAACGAAATGTCGTTTGATTAGGCAACATGATTTCTGTGAAGGTAGTCCACCTAACAATAGGACAGTTGTAAATATGTAAATATAACGAATAATAAATAGCATTAGAAAACTGAACCACCGGATGTTTTGTGATTGCTCTACGGGCCGCCATGGATAAATGCAGGTTCGTCACATCTATCGAATGTTTTGAAAAGAGTCGCATAATGTTCTGAAACGTTTTAACGCTTTGTAATTAAGAAACAAGTTAGAATACAACGCATCCTTATGCTCATCTGATGATTTCTTCCAGCAAGAAACATTCACCAGAAGACCTTAAAATATACAGGGTTATTCAAAAAGAAAGAGCAGATTTCAATCATGTATTTCTTCCAAACTACAAAAGATAGAAACATGATTCTAATGTTAATGGATAGAGAAAAGTGTACAATTTAATACGGGTAAAAGTTCCAATCATGGGGTCGCATTGGCGCTGTTGTTTGTTCTGGTATTATTTGTCGGTTGGTAGTCTGTAGTGAAATGGCGGCGACACCACAGCAGAAGTCATTTTGTGTTCTACAATTGGCAAAACTAGAGTCCATTGTTGCAGTTCAGCGAGCATTTCGCCGTCAATTTAATAAACAACCCCCGCGTCATAAGCAAATTTACGAGTGGCAACGAAATTTCGTAGAAGATGGTTGCATCTGCAAAGGGAAAAGCACGGGACGTCCACGCACATCGAACGACAATGTCGAGCGTATTCGTACACTTTACGAAAGGAGCCCAAAGATATCCACATCGCGAGCAAGCAAAGAACTTAAAATTCCTCAACCAACGGTATGGCGAGTTCTAAAACATCGTCTGCACATGAAGCCATACAAACTGCAGTTATTGAATGCATATGTTACCGTGAAAGACCTAAATTGGAGAATGTCGACTTTCACCGTAGAATGTCAACATTCACCAAATACGTCGGTGAAAGATCGAATATTTCATTACATTCTTGTACATTCGGACCCTCACCGGTGTATGCCGACAATCACAGATATGTTCTGGTGCAGGTCGAAAAGAGAGGAGTCTATGTACACGCTGTCATTGCAAAAGGAAGTGTTCCACAAATAAATGCAGTTGTAAAAGCAAGGGCCTCTTGTGCAATTCAAAGTGCCATAATAGTTTAAGTTGTTGCCATAAATAAGACTTGAATCACATAATTTAGGAAGTTTTTAGCTTCTATTATTTTCCTTTCTCATTTTGAATGTACTGTGTGTTTTAAGTTCTCATATTCTTAAGTTCTTATTTTAAGTCTCAAGTGCGTTTTCTCGCGACTGAATGACGGAGAAGAAAATATAACATTGCTATATGTTCAACATTCACCATTAGTACATGGTGAATGTCGACATTGACCGGTGTAAGTCAGAAGTAAGAGTATTTGGAAAATGTTTTGGACATACACCAAGCGACTAGGTGAATGTTGACATTCACCGGTGGAAGTCGACATTCTCCAGATTTCGGTGTTTCACCGTAACACATACATTGAATGCATACCATAATTGTAAACGTTTCTCTATCCATTAACGTTAGAATCATGTTTATCTTTTGTAGTTTGGAAGAAACAAATGTTTGAAATCTGCTCTTTCTTTTTGAATAACCCTGTATAATAATGAAAAACCTCCTACGAGAATACGGTACAACTATCACTTTCGTGGTTAATGAAGTTCTTTAATATAAGTAAGAAAGTGTCTGTATTTTATTACAAAATGTATAAAAGCATCCTTCGGACTCAGAAAATTCACGGAGGCTCTAGAAATAAAGAAGTATATTTTTCTTTCTTGTGTCTATCGTATTCCGAGAATTTTGTCACTTGAACGTCAGAGAAAGCAGATTTGCTTTCAGATACGAAAGTGATATATCAACTTAATGATGTGAAGCATCAGAAGAATATGCTGAATCTTTCTTATGTCAAATGGACTGGTGCAGCGTAGTTACATGGAATGCATTTGTTTCAAAGTAGTGAATTTTTCGTGAGTTTAACAGGATATGAATAATATATAGTACATTTTCTAATAGGTCGGATGCATATTTTCTTGAGAACATTTGTTGGTACCATAAAGGTATAAAGGTACCACATTCATAACTCTTTGAAATCCAGACCCTTCGCTAAGCTGTATCCTCAAAATACCCGATCCGCCCGAAATACTTTTCCAGTTTCACAGCAATTTCCTCCCCTCCCCGTCCATTAACGCAGAAAATAGGTGTGAAGATTTCCAGTCACATCCTTTGTACTTTCTAACAAAGATTCATTTAGCCTTTGACCCCGTTCTTTATAAAACTATTCTGAAGGTCAGATCAACAAGCCTTTCCGGCTTTGTTTTGATCACGACTGAGATTTTTTTATTTCCGTCATTTTTATAGGAAAGAATAAATTGTTTAAAAATAAATATAATCCTTAATTTTTTTACACTGCTCTTTTATTAATGTTTAAAGCTTAAAAGCTCACTGTACCACAAAAGAATCAACAACGAAATGTCACCATCATCCAAAAGATAAAAAAAAAACCTCTTAGGACAAGCTGTCTGCAGTAAACTGATACAATGCATTTGGGGAAAGTGCACCTGCTATTGCATACCTTAGGGGGAGGGAAGAAAAGAGATTACAATCTCGACCGTTTTCGGGCGGTTCTGGTTGTTTCAATGTAGGGCCGTGTCGGGCGGATTGGATGTAAAGGAGTCAAGGTCCTGTGATAAGGTCGCATAAAGGAAGAAGACTCAAGATTAATATGGGCGAGGATGTCTCGTGAGCATAACATGAAAATTATTATTATTTAGCTTCCGAATACATTTTCAATAGTTGTTAAAATAGTTGTTATTAAAATAATTAAATTGTTGGCAATGTTAAAAACGCAAGCTCGAGAACCACGTATTGCTCTCTCACGTAAAATGTATAGAATTTAATTTTAAGAAAACGATTTAGGTTTTTTTTCTTTTTGATAGTATGCAGCCATTTTTTGGGCGTTCAATAAAATTTTCATGTGGTGTTCTATCATTAGCGTTTTCATTAGAGTTCAACACCACACCGTTGAAGCATTAACACTACACCACAGTCCCGTTGTTTTTGCTGTCTTATCCATGTATTTCACGGAAGAATGGTTGCCAGAGTTTCAAGCAAGCTGGACTTCTACTTTTAACCTTGTTTCGAGGGAGAGTACCCTGGAGGGTGTTCCGAGGGCCTCCCAGCCCTCTCCCCTACCAGCAAACCACAGGAAAGGACTTTCGGTTCGCCATATATTTAGAGTGTCCCATGCCTCAAAGACATTATAAATTTATTTCTTTATTTAGGACGCTGTCCGGCCCACCTGACGAGCGCACTGTACATTTACAAGCATTCATGCCTTCTCCGGGACTCGAACCCGGGTTTTTTGGTATCGTAGTAGGCTCTCCTATCCAGTATACAGTCTGAGCGGCTAAAGATCCTGTAAAATTATGAAACGAATATTCTTCCGACACACAATGTCTATAATTTTCCCTCCTATATTTGAAAATTATAAGTTTCTTGAAAAACGCTTCGTATATTAAGGTATTAAAATATGGCTTCGACGAACAGAGTGACGGAAAAGTAGAACCTTAGCTTATTTGAAAATTCTATGCTATTCTATTATTCTAGTAATCTCATCAACGATGCAGAACATTTTCACAGATATTCTGTTCTCTTTTCAAAGCAAGTGTTTGATTGGATACATATCTAATCTCAAACTGCTGTAAGCAAAGCTAATTAGTATTATGGGGCTAAATCCGGATAATAACGAGGAATAGTGATGAGTCGGTACTACCGAACCGGGTATTTTGTAACGGGTACTTAGTTGTAACGGGTACTGAAAATCGGTACATCTAAGTACCCGTTACTTCAGTACCGAAATCAGTACTTTTCGGTATTCGTTACTTCTGTACCGAAACGGGTACTTTTCGGTATTCGTTACTTCTGTACCGAAACGGGTACTTTTCGGTATTCGTTACTTCTATACCGAAACGGGTACTTTTAGGTATTCGTTACTTCTGTACCGAAACGGGTACTTTTCGGTATTCGTTACTTCTGTACCGAAACGGGTGCTTTTCGGTATTCGCTACTTTGTAACGAAAATATGCGTCTCTTCTCGGTATTTCGGTATTCGTTACTGGAGGATCGATGAGGGTTCAGCTCACTTCCGTTTTGGTACGAGGACAGTAGTATCTGGTTGTATTTGCGAAATGGTGATATGCGCTCCTTGTGTCCATGAATGGCCTGCTCCTCAGACACTTTCGTAGTTGACATGTTTTCTGATATTCAAAATCTTACTCCGTACAGATAAAATCAAACACGTGGTGACGTGGCAGAATTCCTTCAGTGCGAAAAATCGTTAGCTGCATATTTCGGTACTCCGAATCGTTACTAGGGCACTTGTAACGATTAAATCTACAAATCGTTACTAGGGTACTCCGGTACAGCAAACCGTTACTAGGGTACTCCGGTACATCAAACCGTTACTAGGGTACTCCGGTACAGCAAACCGTTACTACGGTACAGCAAACCGTTACTACGGTATTTCGTTACTTCGGTACTCCAAATCGTTACTTGGGTACTCGGTACTTGAAATCGGTTTTCGGTACTTTTCAAAGTAACGGTTACTTGAGTAACGGGTATTTTATACCGGGTACTTGTCTGTACCCGTTACTCTCGTACCGGGTACAAGAAAGTATCGAAGTTGCCCATCACTAATGAGGAAGGGACAGCAAGTCTTCTCCGCCTACGTGCGCTATAATTGATACTGTTCTTCATACTGTCTGCAAAGCTTCATCAGTATGAAGGAGTCTGAAATCCTTTCTCGTATCATCAGCCCAATGATAATCCTTTGTTCTGCAGAGGAAGGCATTTCCTTCTTGATCGTCACTTTCAATTAGTTTCAATTGGCAGACTCGATTCACAACATTTAACCTTTCACTGCACGAAAATAACATGCAATGGCAGAGAATGAACCCACTAAAAATCCAACTGTTCGACACAAATAAGAGTATAAAAGGAAATATTAGTATTGAAAGAAAACAATATCGCAAGAAAAATATTCCGTTTTTAAACAAAGGATTAACAGTGAGTATTAATTCAAAACCTTGCACAATTTACAACAGATGCTGCTACACTGGCCCAAGGTCCAAACCATCTCTTAAATATTGCCTTCTTTCGCGCTTGTCGATAGAATAAAAATAAGGACTCGTAGCATGTCGAGAAGCATATTACGCTAGTTCTCGATTTCAGGAGAAAACTGCGCTTCGTACGCGCATTAATTCACTCATTTTTGCCACCAATGTAAGTGTCTCATGTTTAACATTATAACAAAAAACAAGTAAAAACGTCTTCATCAGCTAAGTTGCTAAACGTGAATAATGAGGACTGGAGTTAAAAAACTCGCGTTGATGGATTCAAAGAAGAGATCCAATTCACTAGCTGAAGTTTAATTTTAGCAGATGAAAACAGGAAGCAGACCAAGAAAATGGCTATTGCTAAAAATATTTAACTCCTACTTGACTGTTTAAAATACTAGTATCTATCTATGGCAGTGGACGTCAAACTAAATTCCGCGGAGTCCCGTGTTTCCTCGAGTCAATTTCCAGGGTTCAAAGACTCAAAATAAAATTCCGAAAAAAATTATAAAGCCCTTACACTAGTTGACTAGTGTTTATTAACTAAAAAAATAAGAAAATTTTATTACATTAGTTGAATATGGAGTCTGCTAGAGATTAGTATTTTAGTAGATTAGTTAGAGATTACATTTAGTTACAAACTAGTTTTAAAAAATTTTTAAAATTTTAACATTTTAAACTAAAAATGTGGTCTTCATACTGTTACGTTTTTCTCTTCCTTCACGTTCGTACGGGGTTCGTAGATTTGCAGTGAATAACGACGACACTTGATGAAGTATCGAACCACACTTTATTTAGCCAATATTAAACAGGACAGCTCCAATAACACTTTTTACAGTCGTCGAAAATCTACTATAAACACGCTGGTGCAATCAGCGACACAGCCTTCACACTGTCAGGCAATAACGGTAGAGATAGCTTCACTGTAAAGCACCAGAGTGCAGCTTCCGACTCTGTTTGGTCGTTCTCGGAACTCCGAGACTCTCCACGCAATGCACTCGACGATACACAAGAGCATACTCAGTACAGTCAGACTCGACGATGCACAAAACTCGACGATGCACTAATTCGCGATGCACTAAAAGACTCCCTCGATGCACTCGGCGCTAGACTTCCGGACACTCGCTCAATGATTGACTATCAGCTCGCTAGACGAGGCACACACTAACTGACTGCGGACCAGCAGGGTTTATATAGCTTTTGGCTTGTGTTCGAGAACGTTTTGGGCTAAACCGGTAAGAATTTGTTCCAGAAGGTTCTCCATCCATCCATGGTATAACGCCATGGTATATCGCCAATTTTATCGCCAAATGGGTGATTTCTCGCCAAAATTGGCAACCTTGCTTTTTTTTTGGGCCGTTTTTATGGAAAATCTAAAACTGCTTTGAGGGAAGCTATCTCACCGCGCCTGTACGTTTCGTAACAATATGTCAAAGAAAATGACTTGCAATGCTCTGTAAAACTAAACACTTCGCTAATGGAAATTGAATTGAATGTAGACGACAGTGTTAAAATTTGTACAATGGAACACCTTTTCCAATTGAATAAAACTTTTTAATTGAATAAAACTATAAAAGAATATTTTCCAGAAGCAAAAACTAAGTATAATTGGATAAGAAATCAGGTTTGAGTACTATGATAAAGGAAAAACTTATCGGCGTATCAACAAATTCGACATTTAAGTCCAAATTTAAGCAAGAGTAGCTGAAGTTTGGGTTGTAGATTCACGATTTTACCTAGAAGTTTCATGCATAACATTAAAATTGTGAAACGCTTGGATACGTAGGTATTTACTTTGATGACCGACTTATGTGGCATGAACATATGGCACAAATTAAACAATGATTGCACAAAGTTTATCAAACTCATTTAACAGAACCACAGCAGCCAAATGGGAAGTACCCTCTCGGATGCTAAGAATATAGTATCAGACAGTAGCTGGCAAAATAGCTTTACTTGGAGCCTCTATATAGGGTTCTCGAATCACAGAAGGTTTCACTCTGCAGGTCAGATCTGCGCAACGACCTTTTCCACTGAGCACCTGTCGGGTAACAGAACATCCCTTACCAGTGCGCTAAATGTCCTAGATGGCCTTCTCCCCATCTCGGTATACAAGGGGAAAATGTCATAGTCCGCATACTTAGACTGTACACTAATACATCTCTGTGAGACAGAGAATTCATCAGCATTGACGATGAGCGCTATAGACCAACAGTGCCCTACCACCAAGCAGAATTCGATCTTGATACGAAACTACTAGCTGTATCAACTTCCGAGCCATATGCGGTCAAGAAAGTGGGCGCAGCCCCGGCCCCCCTAGCCGATTTAAATCGGCCATATGGCCAAAAAGGGGACAGGCGCCCGTCCAACAAAAAAACGAGGCAGCAAGCGAGCCGGCCGTGTTCAAAACTCACAATATATAAAAGAAATTACTAATCATATAAAAATAACTTAATCTTAAAAGCAACCGAGAAACCAGGCCCGAGCCCCGAGTAACAAAAAAGGTTAAATAATGAAACATAATAAACATAAAAATACAAGTTCAAATGGTTGCAAGCCAACAATAAAAACATGAATCACTCATTCACACCAAAAAGAACTAAGGAAAATAATAAAATCGCAAGGTTAATAATAATCTAAAACAAAAGCAAAACAACACATAACCATTCATACATCAAACAAACATAAAATAACACAAATAAAATCTTCTTCCTTTAAAATCTTGATCAGCCTTCATATCAATATCATCCATTGTCATTATTAGTTACATCAATGTTCTTTAGCTTTCAATTCCAATTTTCTCTTTATTACTATTAATAATCTTCATTATTTCTTGTGAAAACTCTTGAAATCTATTGCTATTTATTCTTAAATCTTCATTTCTCTTGATTCCATACTTAGCCCTTACAACCTGGGTAAGGACACAGGACTCGACGAAATGTTCTGTGTCTCCAAGTTGGTTACAAATGAGGCATTTGTCATTGCCCTGGAGATGAAATCTCCGTAGATAGAAAAGAAATCTTCCATGACTGGTAAAAATTTGATTAACATCAATATTCATATGAGATTTCATTCTATTTGAAACTTCTATAGCTTTTAAAAATTCCAGTCCTGTTTCCATTTATTATAATAATAATTCTTCATAGCAGAAATCATTTTTCTTCTAGCAGGTCTAATGCTGAAATATTCAAATCCATCTCCCAGGGCAGCCTCCTTTGGGAGTGCGTCCGCCCTCTCATTACCAGGATGTCCAATATGTGCCTTAATCCAATGCACGTATATAGCATGTTTTCTCGAAATTTTCTTGTACAAGTCTTTAATTTCCTCCAATAATTCATTTTTAGGCTCTGGCCGGGAGAGCGCCGTTAAAACCGAGAGGGCATCCGAACATATGTGGATACAATGCCTTTTAGAAAGTTCTTTTAGTATCCAAATAAAGGCCTCCTTTAAAGCAGCAGTCTCTACCTGATAAACAGAGTTATATTCACGCATTTTAAGTTTCTTTGTCTGAATCTCGAGGCCATAAAAATAAACTATAAAAGCTGCACCGACGCCAAAGCCAGAGCCATCAGTATAGATCTCAATTTCTTGCATATCTAATTTATTAAGATCAAAACCAATACCATAATAATCAATAGGAGAAACTTTTTCAGGATTAAAATATTTTATAAAATCGGCACAGACATTAATATCATTATAAATAAAAGAGTCTTTCAATTCATTACTAAGTGAAAATTTATCAAAATATCGCACAGAACCTCCGTCGAAACTGTCCTAAATGCTCTGGTAATAGCCAAAAGCCAGCCTCTCTGCAAGGAGTCCAATTTAGTTCTTAATCTAATTAACTCCTCTGCCCGGACACCCCATGCTCCAATACCATATATGATCTTAGGTAGAATGACACTAATATATATTTCTCTCAAGGTGGCATCCTTTGGAGCCAAAGTACTTGGGATAAAATTATTCACATAAAAAGTTAAAAACCTTCTCAGTCTTACGTTGTATTTCCTTAAAATCATATATAAAATTCAACTTCTGATCTAAAGTTACACCCAAGTATTTTATTTCCTCTTTAAAACGTAAATTTGTTCCATTAAATTTCAATTTAGGAGGTCTAGTATGGATGCCTCCCCTCGGAAAAAAATAGCATTTGTCTTGTCTAAATTAAAACGTATAAACTGTTTATTACTCCATGAATTAAACAAGAAATCTATTTGACAAAATCTTTGTTTCAATTTCTCCAATGAGCATTCGTAGACCAAGACTAAAATGTCATCTGCAAAACAATTTATTTCAATATTTGGCAGGTCAACAAGTATTTCGTTAATCATGAGGCTCCAGAACAGGGGAGCACTGCAAGAGCACTGTGGGCATCCTTTCACAATTTGATATTTCAACTTAATTTTATCATTGTTTCCTTGAAATATCACATGTCTGTTTCTTAAATAATCTTCAATCAGGTAGTATAATCTTCCAAAAACCCCAATATTCCTAAGAGCTGAGAGAAGTAGTGGCCAGGCAATAGAATCAAAAGCTCCGTGGATGTCAAACGAAATAAGCGCAACGTGAAAATCCCTTTTCTTTTCCCTTATCAGCTGGATCGTATGGTAAAGCTCGGTTGATCTCCCTTTTCTAAATCCATAGTGTAGAGCTTATAAAATCTTTCTTATATAAAACATAATTAAGTCGATTTGTAATTAATTTATCCAAGATTTTACCAAATACTTTCAAAAGACAGATAGGACGATATTTGCTTTCGCTCTTCGGGATAAGTACAATCTTCCCAATTTTCCAGCAATCAGGAAAAACCGAGAGCGTCAAACATCTATTGTACAAAATTATGAAAAAAGAAGGATATTCATTGAACAATTTCTTTATAATAATACCACTAATCCCGTCCAAACCAGGAGCAGAATTCCTCCTTAATTTCGAAATTACACAGTAAATTTCTTCATAAGTAAAGGACATTTCATAAACTTCTTTATAATCTTGATTTTTATCACCATTCTCCTTATTTTCTTCACTTGGATTCTCCATCATAGTGTCCTCCACTCCATCGAAGTAATCTTCATCCAACTTCAATGTACTACGGATAATACAATTATAATATTCTTCTGTTGAATTGTAATTCTTGTCCTCCTTATTCAATCTACATAATATGCTGTCTTCTTTTATTTGTAGCAATCCTGTAATATTTATCATAATAATATTTATTATTCAAAAATATCTTTTCTCGAAATTGTCTCTTGATAATCTTAATCCTTTTCTTATAAATCGCAAGGCTTCTTTTATATTCCACTTTTCTTTTAACTCGCAAATCTTCAGGAATATTTTTAATTTGATAACTTTTCCTACAATCTCTTAATTTCCTTCTTAGACTGTCCAAATCATTGGTCCACCATGAGGTATGTTTCTTTTGATCTAAGGTTTTCTTAATTAAAAGATATCTATTCATATTTCTAATCATCAGTTCTTCCATTTCACTTACATTATTATTCAAATCTGCAGCATTATAAGAACAACTAATCTTATTTTCGATATCATAAACATCTTTACTACTTTTCTTAACCGTAATATCAATTCTTCTAATATTTCTTGTATATCTTTTCCGAATATCTTTATCAATTTTAATATATCCCAATCTAATCAAAATATACCTATGGTCGCTAAGTGTATCCAACTCTAAAACTTCATAATTAACTTTACTAATATCCATACCAGATGAACATAACGCAAGGTCAGTCCAGCCGCATCCCACAGAGGAGAAAAAAGTAGGGGTAAAATCCTGTATATTTAAAAGCTTCAAATTATATTGTATAATAAAATTGTAAGTCAAAATCCCTCTTCGATCCATTTCCTTTGCCCCCCAATTAAAATTCTTAGAGTTAAAATCACCAACTACAATAAAGTCATAAGTATAAAGTTTAAAAACACTTTCAAGTTGATATAAATGTACCTCCAATTACTCTGCAGGAGAAAAATACGTTGAAATGATAGTCAATTTAGTATGTTAAAAAAAAAAAAACAGTGATTGCAACTATACAGTCCTGAAGGACATCTACAGTAAATTCTAGATTACTATCAGTAATAATAATTCCAGTACTGCCATTATCAATTCCAACAACTCTCCAACTTCCAAGTGCATGAGCAATTTTACCCTTAACAGTATAGGGCTCCCGCAGCGTAATCACATTCAATGACTCTTTCAAGATGTTATCAATTGCAGAGAGCTAGCAAGAAGCGGCTGCACAATGGTTTAAATTAATATTTAAAATGTTCATATTCATAAAGATAAAATCAATCCAACAATAAAAGTGAATATTAAAACCAATATTTACAAGTATAAAAGCAATGAAAACGCTGTCTCTTTCTGTCTGTTCCTTTAAAAACCAACTACATAGAAGGTTAAAAATCAAGTGAAAAAATCTTCTTTAAAAATTCAATTAAAATATGTATAAATAAAATCAACACCAGAGTATTCAAAGTCTTTATTGAAATCAGAGCCACTTACCAGGGGTGAGGGTCAATATCTTCTTCTTTCTTGAATTCCAAAGTAACAATACTTAGTTAAAGGCCAATCAAAAGCAACAAATAGTACAAAATACAAGTAAAGAAAATTAAATAATAAAACCGTCCCCGCCGACAACATAATTACTAAGTCTAAATGTCTAAATGCGTTTTCAAAAAGTTAATTTCTTCTACAAATACACTGCAATCTCTAGAGAAAGCATCATGTAGTCAAATCTACTCTTATATTTCTCATTATAATCTCTACAATTAATACAACATAATTTATCTACCTTACATTCCGACTTACTATGCTCTCCAGAGCATTTACTACATGTCATCACATTTTCACAGTCCTTAGTATGTCCAAAAGCGAGACATTTCACACAACGCTTAGGACGTAGAAACAACTTAGCAGAGTAGGATTTCCATTCTATTAATAATCGTTGTTCTTCCAGAACAAACTGCTGACATTCACTAGTAATTAAGAAAAACGCGGTGCGAAACTTCTTGTTCATTAGCTTTTATTCTAAATATTGGCCTAACACACTCCTGAGAACAAGTGCATTCACTTTTCAGTGCACTAACAAATTTCTCATCAGAAATTGTATCCGAAGCATTATAGATAATAAGTTTAGATCTTATAAATTTACTTCGTCTAGGTAGCACTAAACGATTTATTTCTGATTACTCATAACCTCCTTTTCTAACATTTTACATTCCTCTTTATTATTCAACTGCACCACCATTTCTCCGTTTTTCCTAAAATAAGAATTTACAATACCAATACCGATATCTGTAGGATTTATATTCTCTTTAATTTCGCCATAAGCATCTACTCCCTCTCTCATTGGTTTCAAAACAATCTCATTATCCCTATCATTATCCGTATTCTTTTTCTCCTTTCTTCTACTTTTCTTACTTTTAACTTCTATCCATCCATTTTCATATTCATTACCGTCACTCCTAATCCTATCCTGTATATCGGCTATACCATTCAGTACACGATCTAAATTTTCATCAAACCCAGACTGTTTTGCAGTATCTACTTGTCCTAAATATTTATTTGATACCCATTCTGAAATATAAATTATAGCATTACTTAACGACTCTGCAAGCATTTTCGGAACTCGCTTTTCCCTCAAAATTTCGACAACTTTATTCATTTGTTTAAGTACAGTTACAATGTCCTCTTTATTACCTTTTGAAATAATTTCAGTTAAATCTTCAACACAATTATTCTTTGACTGTGAAATTTGTCGGCTGGGGGACCCCAACATATGTCTTTATTACACAGAATTAAAATTCACACAGCAATAAAATTCCACAATTTTCTAAAAACATTAAAATCCAAAAATTTTCAATTCTAAAATATTAAAACTCTTTAAAATGATCCAAAACAATTTAAAAAATTAAAAACAGTGTTCTGGCATGTAAAATAAGTAAATTGACCGACGGGCAGAAAGTTTAAAAGGTGATGCACCAATAATTCTCAAGTTTCCTTCCCCCCGAGCTTGAAAACTTTTACAAATGGTGCACCAAAAGAGTTTTCCTTCAAATAAACACAAAGTCCGCCTCGTTAGGCTTAGCTCACTTAAAAAGTTTAAACATCAATATCTTTAAAAATATGCATGACAAGACCGTACTTTTAAAAATATAATAAAATACAAGTATAAAGAACTAAAATCATCAAACAGAATTAACTTGCATAGTATATTTAACGAAATATCAAGAAAAACTTACCCAACCAAACTTGGTGGGCGTTTCCGCAAAGTTGAAAATGAAAAACTTTTGTATTTTCACGAATAATCACAATCTTCCTTAAAATTATATATTTTCGGAAAGCGGAAAACAAATAGAACACAAATCTTGAACTTTCAGGAAATAACAATCACTATGCACAAAGAAAAAAGCACTTTACTTTTAAGCTCATCGCTCTCCATGCACCATCCACCGCGACATGCGCAGAACACCATATGCGGTATACACTGATGGATTAAAGGGGAATCAAGGTATAGGCTGTGACTTCTGTGTGGTACGAGGCGCCAGTAGTGTATTTATATGGGCACGAAAATTAATTCTGCCAATACAATGTTCCAAGCTGAGCTTGCAGCACTTAGAGTAGCAGAAGTTCACTACAGCAGTCTAGTTGGTTAGGAACTAACCATATATTCTGACTCAGCGTCAAATCTCCACTCCATACGGGGTTGGAAAAGTCGTAACACCGTAGTCAAGGAATTCAGAGGATGCTACTCTCCTTGCTGATAAATATCAGACTAAAGCTCCAATGTGTTCGGGCACACACTGCAGACGACATTGCCAAATTGACAGCCACGGGGAAATGTACGCAGATACTATACATACAATGTTCGAAGTCGCACATGAAAACGACCAACAGGGCTCTTTTGATGGAGCAGTGATAAAGTTCCTGAGATAACGATGATGCTGTCAGGAGAGCATATTACCATACCACGATCAGAGATAAATTACGCAGAGGTACTTCTGAGCTAGAATTTTTCCTGACGGGACATGTCCCATACATCAGCTACTTATTTCGCTTCAGATTTCTGAACAATGTGCAGTGCATATGTGGAGGGGCGGAGGCCCTGACCATTATATTTTTGTCTGTCCAGAAACAAGTGCTTATCCTCTCCGCATTCCATCAGCTGAAAACAAACATGTATGAGCAAATAACATCTACTGCAATTCGTACGCGCTCAGACGTATCCAGAGATGCACTGAAATAACTCTTGGAATCTCCAATGGACTAAATAACTAGATGGCATCCTGCTATAGCTAAGATCAGTAAAAATAAATGCCATAAACTTCAAAAATGCATAATATATGATATATTAGCGAACAAAATTGGAATCACTGGCAGGGTTTAAACAGGCTGATAAGCACCATCTACAAGTGGACTAGCTTCTCTGCCGGTGGAGTAAAGTAAAGTAAAGTAAAAGAAGTTTCTCACACAGCTACAAACGTTTTAATGCCAATCGGAACAATATATTTAAGTGAAACATCTTTCTCAATGTATGTAGGGGAAAAATAAAGAAAAAAATTAAATGCAGAATATGAAATGCAACTGCAGATAACATAAACGGAGCTGGACCTTTGGAAGTTTGTATAAAACATGCAAACAGAGCCCTGCCACTAAATATAATGCAAATATAGGTGGCACCTGGAGCACGTGTTAAGGCTATTAATAAGTAAATGAGATACATTACGATGACCTCATTGATCACGTGACTGATGTATACCTTTTGTAAACAAACAATGCAGATGACCTCAGAGATCACGTGACTTATGTACAGCTAATGCAAACAAGCAAGGGCATTCTTCCTCTTCTTCTCTTGCGGAATGCATCTCATTACACTAATTTCATGTTAAAATATTTTAATAAAAGACACAATGTTTTGCTTTAATTGTCTTTACATAAAATATCTGCAACATATGATTTAGTTTAACATTATTTTATGATCTGTTTTTCTAATTGTGAAATGGGGGTTCTCGAAAAAAAAAAAAAACAACAACTTATAGTTCTGTGGATTCTGTGAGTCGACAAAGTTTGAAGACCATTGATCTAAGGGAAGGGTTGTCTTCTCTAGGTAAGGAAGGAAAGACTTAAGAACATTTTAAGGGAAACTCGAGAAAAACACGAAAACATTCATAGAATCAACCCATTCGCGAGGAATCGAAATCGTACAGAGTTTCCATCATTCAGGTGTGTTTCGACCACTGGCGTGTACTCGTATAGTTTTGATAAATGGAAAGAATCTGGGGATATGCAAAGAGCTAGCTTTTCTCTAAAAATAACACCAGTGTAAGGTTAAATTTGTTCTATAATCTTTCGTTTGTGAAATGCAGCATTTTTTATACTTCATTCACATTTTTTAAATTTATGATGCCAGTCTTATAAGCATTTATCTCATTTATCAAAATTTAATTACTATTCATTTTACACGTCCCTGTTACGTGTCCGAGGAATTATTACTTTCAGAATGCTTCTGTAACTGACGTTTAATTCTGTAAAAATGCCAAGCAAATTAAAATGCATGAATACCATGACAGTTTGTTGCGACTTTTCCGAGAATAACGTTAACTAAGTTTTTTAGGAGGTAAGGGACCTTAAACATTTCGTTGGAAATATAGTATGTGGAGAAAAGAAAGCAAGTTTGGAAAATATTTTGCAGATGACATTTAAAATGCAATTTTTGAAATCATTTTTCCGGTGACAGGTTAAAATTGGGAGTTGGTGCAGCGGCTTTGAGCATTGACATGTTTCATAATAAAAAAAACTGAAGCTTAGTTTTGAAATTTAAAAGCCTTTTCGAACAGTGGATATTTTTCTTTTCTTTCCTGTCTCGGCTGAAATGCTTGTTTGATGATAGTCGATTTCCAAAACTGACGGGTATAGCGCCATCTAGAAGACGCATGTTTCTCTGTAATGTAATCGTCAATTGTGCTTGTAATTAAAAACGGTAGATCGATACGCAGAGCTTATGTTATTCAGGGCTGAATATTACTAAGAAATTTGTTCTTTAAATGATTAGATTGTAAAATCTGTACTTTTCATTGCTCAACTGAGTTTTCCCAAAGTAACAAATCTTTACATATAATAAAAGAAAGAGTCTGTCTGTGTGTGTGTGTGTGTCTTTCGTTTGCGCTGCGCGTAAGCTAATAGACCCACGGCTACGAAATTTGGTACATAGGTGCATCTAGACAAGAACTAGTGCACCTCTAAGCGATGTTTTTGAAATTCGAATTCGAATTTTTTTATTTTATGTTTTGTGACGAAATCGCGTCATTTTGAGGCATAATGGGCTATAGGAAAGCGACACAATTTTAATGTGTTTATAAATTGTAAAAAAATTCTGGCGACAATGTTTCAGAATAAATATTGTTACGTTCTCCGGGTTTGTGGGTTTGGAGTAATTGACGATAGCATTTCATGAAGAATCAAAACACAATTTATTCGCCAATATTACACAGGAGAGTTCCAAACACAGGTTTGGAACACTCTGAAACAGGCTACAACGGTGAAGATAGCTTTACGGCAAAGCACTAAAGTAGAGCTCCCGGCTCAGTTCGGTCGCTCTGAAGCTAATCTCTGAACTCAAAACACTGCTACCGAACTCCGAAGGTACTCTCCTATTCCGCATACAGCCAGGGTATATATAGCTTTTGGCGTGCCTTCTAGAACATTCCCGGCAAAACAGGTAAGAACTAGTTTTAGAATGTTCTCTCTCCTCTATCTATGACATGTCTCCAATTTTGTCGCAAATGGGCGATTTCGTACCAAATCTGGCAACCCTGGCATTCCTTTTTGTATTAATTCAGTTTCGTTAGCATGGATTGTATAACGAGGTTCCAAAAACCCAAACCGATCTCTCACATGGCAATAAATCGATAATTTATTTTCACTAAAATAATGCATAAAACGCCTCAAATACATTCAATTTAAAATATCCTTTACGAGATTGAAATTTGTTATGTGTCAAAAACTCATATAAATGACATTTTATCATATTTTGTCTCTTCGATAGATATTCGGGAGTAATATTCCATTTTTTAGCCCGATTCTGCTAAAATAAATTCAAATTCGTTTAGTAGTTGCCTTGAATTTATGAAGGCGTTATTTATACAGGCATAGCTTCATCTAAAGAAATATTAGTTTTCTGTAATATTTTTGAAACGTTATTTATTTCATTTAATACTTTACGCATATATATGCAAATAAGAATAAACTCAAATTTCGCTATTTTCTTTTTTATCTGCAGCATTTCTTCACATTCTTCTTTTTTATTACTTTCACGTATCTGTTTCTAATGTATGTTCACTGGCAGCCTGACTAGGAGAAGCGACTTTAGCCGATACAATGGTTTTTTATTCAGGTTGTTCAACCTGACTAGTAGAGACCATATCTGCTGAAGAATTTTTCTCTAGGTATGACGTCTAGGTAAGAAATTATTGAAATTTTGGGAATTGTTTTCTTTCTTCTGTCTGTTTTTTCCTTTCTTTCCATTTCTAGGCCTCCCTCTTTCGTCTCAGTAACTAAAACTAAATTCAGATTCTAAACATAACTAAATCGCTATGTCAAGAATGCAAACATAAACGTAATAAGGGTGTCAAAGACCTTTTATCAAGAGCTCAAATAGTTAAACAGAAGGCTGTTCTGGTGCTTACAAAACCAGCCAGCATTTATGGCATAAACTCCAAAGTAAATAATTCAAATTTAAGCTAAACCTAAGCTTTAGTTAAGCAAAGGGTATACACAAATATTTGACCCACAGGTTGACAACCCTATTGGCAAGATTAAAGCAACGTCGCAGACAGAATACTATCATAGAATTTCAACTACTAACGTGGACTTCAGCAGACGGAACATGCTCTGACTAAAGCAGTCTGTAACCTCTCTTTAAATAATACCTCTTCCTACCTCATTTAAATAAGCGCGAGTTAGTATTTGCATTTTGGCAGTGAAAGAGTGAAGGAGAAGTGACAATACAGTTTATGAACATAAAATAACTGGTTAATTTAAATAAATACCTTAATTTAAATATTTCTCCATACCAGAATTTAAGTAATCGCAATGAAGATCTTTAACCCTTTCCGGCACGCTACCTTTTAATGTTGGAGTTTTGATAAAAAAAGGTAGGCAGTCTAATTAGGCTCAGAAGAGTACATAAGTAAAATTTTGTGAAGATAACACTTATCGTTTTAATTCTGTGGGTGTACCCAAAGTGGCACACTGATTGAATAGAGCTTCGAAAAGAGTGCTGAAACGAGCATTGTTGTCAATGAACTGACCCATGAGATGCGTAGAAACAAAGAATACAGACTCTCAGTTGTCCTAGATAATCGGTGAGCCCGGTCTGGGCACACCTAAGGTTCACCGTTTGATTTTAGGCAAGATTTCAAGGTAAAAATATGAAACTAATATAGAATAAGGAGATTAGCATGCAACCAAAAAATAACATTGAAATTTCTTTTCAAACAATTCCTTTTATACCCTAAAAAAATTGGAAGATTTCTTTGAAAAATGAGGGTCTTAAAAACTAAACATGGCTAAAATATATGGACTGGTTTGTGTTGAGCTGCCATCTACCATAAATAAAGAAGGTTCAGAGTAATCTATAAATCCTTTTTCATTCAATTTTTCTGTATTGTGTGCGTACAGAAGGACATTTTAGGTGTGTTCAAACTGGACACACTGTGCCGCAAAGGGTTAACGACCTTTAAGATGTTAAATTAAGAATAAATACTTTCGTTATGATCTTAAATTTTAACACTAGACTTTAAGTTAATGGAATACTATCTAGCCAATCTTACAACATCTTGAATTGTTGCACATACAGTTCTTCAACTGACAACAGCAGCTGGTCTTATTCCAGTTATCTGGAAGAAAAATTATTTTTGATGAAAAATACACCACATGTCACATTATTTCAGTTTAATTCAGCTTTTCTGCACCTTTTGTTATTTAAACTTTTTAGCAAAATCTTTTTCATACAATTTTATCAGAAATTTCATTCATTTCCACTTGCTCTATAATTAAATTTCCTTCCCCATCGCTCTCCAGTACTGAGATATGTGAGCAAGTGTCATTTGTTTAAGTGGTACATCACTACCATATACGCTACATCCTACATGTTAAAAATTTGTATGCAATACTCTGTTTTACATACTCCTTTAAATACTCTCTCTCTCTACTTCATTGGAATACGCGCAAGCTAAAATTTACTTTCTGGGAGGAAAACGGAAAAGGTGAAATGACAGTAAAGATTCTGAACATAAAATAACTAGTTAGATAAAATAAATAAATATCTTACAATCGAAGGTTTTGCTTCAAGGTGACGGCCGATGCCAGGCGTTCTTTCTTTGACTTAAATTTTTTCTTAACATCAGATTTACGAATATTTTTGTTACGTGTATTTACGGGAACCTTTCAAACTGACGGCTATAGGAAACCAAATATTTTATTTAAAAATAATTAATTTAATTTAAAAACTCTTACAATGTTAGCAATAGAGCTACTGATAACAGTCAAGGTGCATATGGTATTTATGGTTATGGTAATTTTAGTGTAAACACACTTACCAACGTAGTCTTCGCTGATACTATCTATTAGCTTGTAGAGACATTGGGTATTTTTTTAAAGCAGGAGGGATGAAAAATGTGCAATGCCCTTGTCGGGACTCGAAGCACGGACCTCTCGAATATGCTTCGAGCGTGCTGACCACTACACCACGAAGGCATGCTAAGAAGGCGGGAGATATACCTTATAAGCTTTAGCAATGCAGTACTTCTTCTTGAATTACTCACGATGACTAAAGAAAGTTATTTCGTCAGAATAAAGTAACACTAGTTGTTTACTTTCAAGGCCTGTCATAGTTACTATACAGATTTATTGCTCTGAGGTGGCAACACATTTTCGCGTAGTTGTTGTCGCCATCGATTTCAGAACGTATCTGAACTGTTTGAAGATTTATTTTTTATTGAACTATGTTACTGGATTATTATTATATGTTTATGTATGGATGTTTAACTAATGTGTGTTTACGATTAGTGATTTGTATAAACCAAAAGTAAATGAATTTGTTAAAAGTCGCACGTGACATATCCCTTGCAACGGCGAACCTCAGTGTGTTGATATTTGGTTCGAAGTTATCGAAAGATATTTCCGTTGAATTATGATATTTATTTAGTATCTACGTTCTAACTGCCTTTTAAATTAATCACCAGAAAAATAACTTCATTTAAAAAACGTGTTTATTACGATTAACTATGAAACTAGTTAACCCGTTATTTTGACGGGTATCCGTAGAAATAGATGAGCATCATACAGAACGCTAGGCTGAATGTCTGAAGGGGAAACAAACTGGGTATATATTCGTCACATTATGTCGATAATTGTTAGTATATATTAGGAAACTATAATGGCTTTTGTTATTTTCTCCATGAAATCCGTCTAATGACGAATCCTGTAAAGGTAGTGTTAATTTAATAAAACCTCTCTCACTAAAATGCGAGTGGAATTAAAAATCTCATCTGATTAACGTATTTTGATGAAAGCTGACGAAAACGTAGGAGTACGGAACAGATTTTAACATATAAAAAGTGGTAATTTAAAATAAACGTTACAGGTATTCAGCACAGAAAATGCTCAGGTCCCATTATTTACGAGTATTGTGACTTGTCACATTATGTAAGAGAGCTTTTTTGCTTCGGAGCGAAAATATTCCAGTTCTTTTAATCGATACACGCAGATTTCACCCGTAATCGATGATTTTATTTATGCCTGAAGTACTACTGAATAGGGTAGGTTTGGTTTGATTTAATATGATTAATGGCAAGGCACTAGAGGGAGGGATGCTCTCGTGGAGGAACTTCTAAGGAAAACTGGTTAACATGCACGTTACACATTGGGAAAACCACGTAAACGCCCATGCAGCAAGCCCGTTTGAAGGATTCGAACCTCAGATCGAACTATCAGTGTTCAGCCATTTTACCGCTCGGCCGCTTGTTCGCCTACTGAATAGGGTAGATATAAGGAAGTTGTAAATACTGCAGGTCAGAATCAAACAGCATCTGATCAAAGTACATGGTATGCGAAGCAGGTCGTTTCGACGCCAACGGTTCGACGCCAACGTTTCGACGCCAACGTTTCGACGCCGGGGCGCATATTTCACAAGTGCACATCTGTGTAGCCACCGAGGGAGGGGTTTCACCAATGGGCATCCAGTAATATTTCTGTCATGTCACATGACCTTTCGTGTGCTTTAAGATTTAAGCAAGATGGCTTAAAATATTCTGCCACGCAATTTTCTGTACAAATAATTAAAGCATCGTCGATTACTTCTGAAAATTTTCCTTGTGAAATTGGATCAAATATAAGCAATTGTGAAGACTTCACTGCTTGGTTGAAGGAATTTGAAACAAATACAAATAAATGTCGGATACTCCGCAAAAATATCCATGTGAAATATTACTTAATAAATGGTAAATAAGATGAAGAAAGAAATACGTGATAATATCTGAGCCCAAATGCTCTCTTTACATAAAACTATGCATATGAGAAAAATATTTATACCAATTATATATGTACTCGTAAATAGAAGTCTCTGATTTTTATTGCAGTCTATATGAAAAAGAGGTGATAATAACCAATGCAGAATTTTATTCAAAGTGAACTTTACTAATTTGGATTTGTATATATTTATAGTGTTAAATTTCACATTTAATAACTGCTCACTCTTACATGTACTGTCTACATGTATTAACTTTTAATGTTAACAATGGATATAATCTCACGTATTAACTTTTAATGTTAACAATGGATATAATCAGATCATACGCAATATTATTCTAAACCTTACACTTTAAAAATCAAAAGAAGGCAAGCACTGAAATAAGAAACATTAGATTCATAGTAACACTTCCAGTCCTTCTCAGCAGAATTAACAAAAAATTGTACACTTGAATTTTTTTAATCCACAGGTGTTAGTGAATGCATAATATTCGAGGCTAATTGTAGCTTGAGTCATTTTCTCAATGTAATGAGCGATAATAGGCCGTGAACATCAATCTAAATATTAATGTGTGATAAAAATCGTGAAAGTGAAATGTCAGAGATTAATTAAACTCATAAAACGAAAGCACGACAAGATTTTCTACTATTACTCCATATATTTATAACTGCGAAACAAATGCAAATTAAAACGTAAACAACTTGAAGATTTAGCGTCACAAAAGCAATAGTAGCTCATTGGTCCATTTTCGAAACCCCTCCCTCAGTGGCTACGCTGATGTGCACTTGTGAAATATGCCGCCGGGGCAGTTCGACGCCGTACGTTTCGACGCAGGGACAATTCGACGCCATATTTGTTTTCGTATTTTTATTTATATTTAGAATAAATATGAAGTAATATAATAAATATTCAGTAATACGACTGAATTTTATTTATTAAATTAGCGATTGTTTGCATGCATATTTGAAATAAATATATGTGTGTATATGTGTGAAAGTGTTCTAGATTTTTGTTAGTCTCCCAGATTAGTGAAAAGCCCCCTCGCCAACGTCAAGGCCGCGGGACATGAGGGAGGTTTTTTTTTTATTTATTTATTTCACAAAACAGCATCTAAAAGGCAAAATACACAAATGGCAAATAAACATATGCTTACAAAGTAGTTATATTATATTGCAGACAAATATAATTACAGATAAATAAGATTAAACAAGATTAGAGATAAATAAGATTACATCACAGAACTGTTATTATACTAATCCATTGCAAATTTATGCGCCACACCTTTCAGGTCGTCTCGTCTGATCTGAGGTCGACAATATAATTATTTCGTTCCCGTGTTATACAGGAATTTTATAGTATCTTCAACCCTTATATCCAGCCATTTCGCACACCACCGGCTCAAGTATGGGAGACAACGCAATTTTTCAGGCCCCTCTCCAACGCCATTCGAGGCATTAGTCCGATACCTTTCTCTTATATTAATCAAATCATTGCCAACACCTTTCAGGTATTCCATTATTTCTCAATTTTCAAAATCTTCAGCTATTATTTTAATTCTCATATCAGCTCGCAGATACCTATTCCGCTTGAGCGGC
Organism: Stegodyphus dumicola; assembly: GCF_044657685.1. Taxonomy (NCBI): domain Eukaryota; kingdom Metazoa; phylum Arthropoda; class Arachnida; order Araneae; family Eresidae; genus Stegodyphus; species Stegodyphus dumicola. Next base: position 22,033,735 of record NC_140772.1, read on the forward strand.
GGTTCATCTTCACGTGCAAATTGTTCATAACATTGATCAATTGATTTTTGAACACACCTGAGACCATCTATGAATTCCCATAATGTTGGGTGTGAAACACGAAATGATGATGACACCAAATTTTTTTGAATGATGATGCAAACTTATTCTAGAAATAAATAAAAATACGAAAAGTATGGCGTCAAACAAGAGCAAAAAACGTACGACGTCGAACTGACCCCTCGTCGAAACGACCTCGTGTCGAATTGACCACGCGTCGAACCGTTGGCTTCTGTAACAGCTTTAAATAATATTAATAATATTAAAATCTTGTAGTTTAAATAATTTAAATAGATGAACATTAAGGTATTTGTGAATGGCAATATTTGAAACCAGACTCGAGTGCCTCGTGCACGAAGAATGTAATTTATTTTTAAATGTTAGAATATGTTTTATCTTTTTGTTTGTATGTCGCCATTTTGAGTGCTAAATAAAGTTTTTTCTGTGTTCCATCATTGGAGTTGCTTCATATTGCCAAAGAAGCATTACAGTCTTAATTATTTTGGAGGCACCGACAGAGATCGAATAATCGTGCGTATTTTTATTTTATTAGTTCATCACTGAACATAATATCAGTGATACCAGATTATTACTTCCTGTTCATATAGAATTACTTTATTTTATTAGTTCATCACTGAACGTAACTTCCTGTTGATATTGAATTGTCTTATTTTATTAGTTCATCACTGAACATAATATTAGTGATACCAGGTTATTACTTCCTGTTGATATTGAATTGCCTTATTTTATTAGTTCATCACTGAACGTAATATTAGTTATATCAGGTTATTACTTCCTGTTAACACTGAACTGCCTTATTTTATTAGTTTATCACTTGAACGTAAACTTAGTGATACCATTTTAATGCCGTTTCTACTAGAGCTCAAAGGAAAAGAAAAATAGCTGAAGAGCAGATCTTGGAACCGATGAAGGAAAAAAATAAAGCATCCAGAGATGTATTTGAAGAAGAAGTTAAAATACCAGAATTAAACGTGGAAGATGTTCACGAAAATTTGAAAAACGATAAAGAAATTAATATTGAAAATCATTTTGCAATGCAGCGTTATCAGCATCTTTCGGCTTTTGATTTAATATCAAAGCCGCTACTAATAGACGAAGAAAACAATTGTCGAAAGCAAATGGCAAATGAATATTATCCGAAAGGCACAGATGAAGTGAGGAGAGGCTTTGCTGGGAATTATAGCCGAGGAACTGGTCCACCATGGAAGAGATCTAGGCGCCGTCAAGAAAAAAAAAAGAAGACTAATTTGAACACTGTTCCATTTTCTTCCTATTTAAATGTGGTGTAAAAATATTTGTTTAAAATTTAAAATTCTCGGCCTCAAAATTTGGAAACTTATGAGATAAGTTATCTTTTCTCTTTAAGCAATTGAGCAAGCCGAGCTTATAAACTTTCGAAATTTACAGAACTTTTCCCTTCGGTAAAAGTCTCTCCGTTGGGGGAGAGGTTGTAACAGCTTTAAATAATATTAAAATCTTGTAGTTTAAATAATTTAAATAGATGAACATTAAGGTATTTGTGAATGGCAATATTTGAAACCAGACTCGAGTGCCTCGTGCACGAAGAATGTAATTTATTTTTAAATGTTAGAATATGTTTTCTTTTCTTGTTTGTATGTCGCCATTTTTTGAGTGTTAAATAAAAGTTATTGCTGTGTTCTATCATTGGAGTTGCTTCATTTCGTCAAAGAAGTATTACATTTCGAACTGACCTGTACCGTATTGTATGCACTAGATCAGGATTCCCAGATTTTGCTCGAATTCTTAATTACACGACAAGAAGTATGAAGTAAGAAAATTTACTAATACTACTTTTTAACTTGCCAGCGAGAAAGGAAAGCGGGTAGGGACACTGGCTGACGTTCCCGGTCCCGAGTACCGGAAAAGGCATGGATGTAAATTGTCTTTTGCACCCGTGGTCCACCTATTAGGTGCCTTCATAACAAAGCGACCACCACTTCCGGTTTTAGTAGTGGCCAATACCAATAATTACAACTGCTCGTCACTAGAAAAAAAGAAATAATAATAATAAAAAAACCCACTACATTTTTAGAACGTAAACTTCTGTTCCGGTTAATCTTAAATTCTAAGTATAAGATTCCAAGTTATTGAGAATTAATTCTATTTTACTGTTTCCTTACATGTACATATTTGAAGATGTGAAATATTCATTGACTTTGAAACTCCATATAAACATACAGTCACTTAGAAGCATACAAAGTATGAGTATTCAGTAAAATAGTTTTGTTATTCTCTTTCTTCAAATATACTTCTTTTATTTACTATTTCAAAAGATGACTGTAAAAGTAGATGCGTGGTATCTATCGAAATGAAATTCAATTCATCTTCAATTTTTTCCGAGCTCTCGAAATTCGGCTGCAACGTTTTAGTGCTGCAATAAAATTACATCTGAGACGACTTTCCACCCAATCGGTAGAAGGGGGGATTTTATTTTTATACTCCTCACCTTTTACTACCGATTTGGACGCTGCTGTCCGAAAGCTCGAGTAAAAGTTACCAAATCAGGAAAGCAGAAAATAAGTCACTCCAGTTTTCCAGAGTTAAGCAATCAAGCGTAAAAATCATTCCTTACCTCCTGGAAGAAGACGTTATTAAATAAATCTAACTTTTAGTGCAGTTCTTTTTTATCCTGTCTTATTCTCTTTTTTCTTTTCTCATGCTTTTGCTTTCACAAAGAAATTCCTTTCATCGTTGTGATGGAAATGGCATTTCCCATGTAACTGGCTACAAGCAATGAACCGGATGGTTTGTTTCTAAAGAATTATCGAATTCTCTTTTTTATTAACAGCAGAATAACGGCATCGCATGAATGGATTTCCAGAGCTTGTGTTTGCTTATACATAAGGGAAGCTCTACATAACATGGGAGTTGGGAAAGAAGGTAAAAGCGACGAGAAATTAAGGCAGAATTAAAAAAATAATAATGATGAGCACCGTGAGGAAAAGTTGCCCAAAGAGGGCGAAAGTAATGTTCTAATTGAATTTGGATTTATTGACTTTTGCCGAATGCGTCAGGAGTTCGAAGCCTGGTAGATATTTCTTTCCATTGATTGGTGAATGGGTCTGATAAAAGGATGGACAAATACAGTTTTTTCCTTCAGGGAGTTTTCCATTAATAAACTGGAAATTTAAAATTTCCTCGAATCTTTTTTACTCAGAGCTGAAAAAACATTTCTACTGTGAAAGTGGATTTTGATCAAGAGTTTTTTCTATTTACATTTTAATAAAAAAAAAAGTGTACTAGAAATTAACGAATGATTCATAGAGGATTTTCACAAAATGTTTTAGTCTGAACACAAATATATGAACAGAAATCTAAAGCAAAATTCCAAACAAAATATTTTAGTAGGGCAAGTTGTAGAGAGATTATTTTGAAGGTTATTAGGTTATTTATTACGTTATTTTGAAGCAGAAGACTTGAAAAATGAGCAATACCTTCGCAGGGACTCGAACCTTGGACCTCTCAAATACGCGCCGAGTGTGCTACCGTTACATCACGAAGTCATGCAGAAAGGAGGGAGAAAATACCTTATACACTCCCCCTTTTTTAAAGGGCGATTGAGGATTAGGGCACCCAATCGCTAAATTCTGGTAATGAAGAATCATGATCTAAAATCTTATCGTTCGGGTGCCATTGTAGAGTCATTAGGATGTTTTTGAAGCAGGTGTCATGAAAAATGAGCAATGCCCTCACCGGGACTCGAACCTGGACCTCTCGAATATGCGCCGAGTATGTTGCCGTTACACCACGAAAGCATGTAGAAGAGGGAAAGTATCTTATAAAGTTTCCCCTTTTAAAAGCTAATATGTTTGACAATGTCGTCAATTATCAATTACAATAGAATATTACAATCATTATGTATGGTATATCTTCTTTATGTATTGAATTGTAAACTTTAAATATAACTTGCTAAAATTTCTTGCTAGGGTATCGAATTGTAAACTTTATATGTCACTTGCTAAAGTTATATTCATAACTCATAAGTACTATGTTCACACAGATGACATTTTTAATATCTATGTCTTGTAACACTAATCAATGTGCCCTATGAGTGGCCCTATATGTGGCCCTAACATCGGGTCAGCTCTAGATAAGGGTGGACGTGGCGCTAAACCAATTAACCATAATGGTAAAGGGGTGGTGCCCACGTCCTCCGTCACTAAACTAAACTATATATATTTATTAAAAATATTTGCAAATATCTTTATAAACTTTTCGTGGAAAATACACAGTAATATATAGTTTAATATTATAAAAAAATTAATCTATGCTTTCAAGTTTAGTATAATTTTTATTCATTTATACTTGTAGATCCTTACAACCTTTTTGTAATTGTTTCCAGCAGGATTTGGCTTTGTGTTCAAGTAATTCCAAATTTGAAGCAAAAATCATGTGCACAATTTTAGGAAGTAGAGGAAATTATTCATAATATCACATATTCTACTGCTATATGAAAATCTAGACAATAAGAGGAAAGATGATTTCTTGTAAATTGTAAAATGGAAATTAATAGATATGTTATAGTAAATCTTTTAGCGGATTTTGCTCAATAGAACTGAACTGATTGAAATATTATAATGGTAAAGATATGCTTTTTCTCTCTATATATACAGAGGCAAGGAAAGATTTTCAATACAAATGCAAAACAAATTATAATAAAAAATTAAAAACAAAGGCAGGGAAAGACATGCTATTGAAACGTTTATTTGAATAAAAGAAATCTTAGTTACTGTGATAAACAGTATTTTTGCGATTAAATTTTCTCTCAGAAGTCAGAGAAATAAAAAATAAAACAATTATTTGAATCTGACAGTTTACTAAAAGCCTACAAAAATTACCACTTCACAGTATTATTTTACATTTAGTATTATTTTACAGAATTATTTTACATTATTTAGAATATCAGATATGTAACGTTTGAAAAGTATGCGAGCAAAATACATGTTCTTCTGACTATTTAAAGAAGCGATCTATTAAAATTATATAACGTATTATAAATTTTGAAGTTATAGAAAAGGATTTTCAATTCCTTTTCTGTAATTTCAAAATGTGTCTAGGACAAGGTTGGTAGGATGAGAATTTCCAGAAAGAATTAAACTTTTCGGCAATTATATTTCCACTAACGTCGTCTGCAGTCTTCTTATGACATTGAAAAGTCGATTAATGTGTATTGAAAACATGTTTAGTTCTAATTCATTTGAAAACAGAAACCGAAAAATGATTCAATTAAATTTTCAATTAAGACATTATAATTCATATCAAACCATAAAAGCGAATCTCAAATGTACAAGAATTTTTCCTACACGCTTTCGAAACACTTAGAAAAAAATAATAAAAAATAACATTGTGCCAAATTGACTACTAAAAAAAACCATCAAACGTAACTTTATACAGGCTAACCATTCAAAAAACCAACCTGGTCTGTCTAAAACCATTGTATGCAAAATTGAAATTCAAAAGTAATTCCAAATAAAGAGCGAAACAAATATATATTAAACCAAATTGCCATTTAAACAACACTAAAACATTGGATAGACCCCCGATTATGCTAAACTAAACTTTTAATAGCAAGAAAACGAAAAAACGTTTCATAGAGATTTCTATAAATAATAAAATCTATTCTGAGCCCTCCTAAACCAAAGGAGCTTGGTAAAGCATGGATGTTTGTGATGGTATTGAACTGGGTTTCAAATTTATATCTGCCAGTCCAAAAATGCTGTAGAATTACTCCAAGTCCTCCAAATTATTACCTTGGAGCTAGTTTCAATCATGAATAGTGTGGAGATGAGTAAGTCGCATGTTTACCAATGGCTTTAAAAATCTATGATTAAAAACATAATCTCTGAAATGAATGTTAGATGGATTCATCTAACATTCATTTCAGAGGCTTGTCCATCTGCTTAACGCAGATGCTATTTTTGGTTAAATACTGTTAAAAATACAAAAATATTATGAATTAAAAAAAATCTCATATATCGGAATTTGAATAAAAAATTTGATCGTGTCTGTAAATATACATCCATTATTCTTTGCTTTAACCCTTTCCGGCACGCTACCTTTTAAAGTCGGAGTTTTGATTTAAAAAAATGTAGGCAGTCTAATTAGGCCTAGAGGAGTACACAAGTAAAATTTTGTGAAGATAGAACATATCGTTTTAATTCTGTGGGTGTGCCTAAAGTGGCACACTGATTGAATAGAGCTTCGAAAAGAGTACTGAAACGAGCATTGCTGTCAATGAACTGACCGATGAGATGCGGAGAAACAAAGAATACAGCCTCTCAGTTGTCCTAGATGATCGGTGAGCCCGGTCTGGGCATACCTAGGGTTTGCCGTTTGATTTTAGGCAAGATGTCAAGGTAAAGATTTAAAACTAATATAGAATGAGGAGATTAGCATACAGCCCAAAAAATAACATAGAAATTTCTTTTCAAACAATTCCTTTTATGCCCCCCCCAAAAAAAAATCTGGAAGATTTCTTTGAAAAATGACGGTTGCAAAAAACTAAACATGGCTACAATATATGGACTGGTTTGTGTTGAGCTGCCATCTACTATAAATAAAGAAGGTCCAGAGTAATCTATAGTAACTTATAAAACCTTTTTCATTCAATTTTGTTGTGCGTACAGAAGGAAATTTTTAGGTGTGTCCAGACCGGACAGAATGTGCCGGTTAAATATTCTTTGCATGTCATCACTACCATAATGTAAGACTTCCTAAATGTGTTCCATAAGCACGGATTACGCACGTGTTATAAACTGGGATTAAACAAATTTCACAATTTTATATTAACTTTTCCTTTCGATGATCTATTGCTTGCAGTTTTTTTATTATTATTTCGAAAGACATGAGACGGGTTTTTCCATCTACAGAGCACAGGATGCATATGTTTTGATTTAGAACAACAGAGCAAACGAATTTCGTCTGGAAAACCGTTAATGTCCTTTAAAAGCATTTAAATGGCCATGTCTACAGCGAAAATTCTTTATAAAATAGCTTAAAAGTTATTGCAATTTAAAAATTGTTTTACGTATATATTACTTACATTATTATTTATTTTTGGGAGCAAAAACGTAATTTTCGCAGTTTGGAAGAAACGTTACAAATCTGAACATTCCTTGTCCCCTTAAGGGGACAGTGGACGATGATTTTAGCAAAAATCGACCAAAAATTGGAAAATAAAAATTTCATGTGATAATATTCTTCGGTTTTAACTCTATCGTCTACAAAAAACCGCTTTTATGTAAAATTATTTTTAAAGAAGTTATAAGCGTTTGAATAAGCTTGTTTACATTTTTTGTGACATTTAAAGGGACATTTAAATGTCAACAAAAAGGTAAACAAACATTTGAGAAACATTATTTTAATTTCCCCGACAATATTTTTACTCTTAGTAAGATACAAATGTGTAAGGTTATGAAGACTGCAATTTATGCAATTTCGTTTCACGGATGAGTTACTCAGACATTTTAGATACCCAACAGATGTCATATCATTTTTTTTGAAAGTGTAGCATTGCTAAAAATATGAAACCTAAATCTCATTCAATGATGAAAAACAAATCAACAGTAAATGTTTTATCCAAAATATTGCCGGTGTATCAATGACTAGCCAGTAATCAGCTTTTAGGATGATCCATATCTGAAAAAATACAAAACACTAACGACAGTTCACATAGCGACATTTGGAAGAACTGCCCGAAGGAAACATTTGTATTGAAAACAGACTCGAAATAGCTGTTATCACAGCAATTAGTGACTTCAATTTTGAGTGTTTAAATACTTTAGGCATGAAACATAAAGATATAAATTTATGTTCAATATCTATTGGAAAGCGGCAAGATAAACGTCGTATACATCAAAGCAAAAAGAGGGGTTCGACTGGATACAAGAAAAGAAGAATTACCAAAATAAATTATGTAAGGTAGGTAAACATAATGAAAATGTAAATGAGAAAGGGGAAACATATGGTGCAGGACGTTTTTAAAGTAATTCTTAGTTTTAAAAAAATGTATTTGGATGAATTTACTGAAAGTGTTCGAGAAAATTTCTAGAATAATATTAAGTATTTATTACCATTCTACGATTTTATCAGTAAAAACATTATTTATGCATATGTAAAATAATGTTAAAATATATTATATTAAATAAAATCATATATTAGGACATGTTAAGAAGTAAATGTTATAGGTAAGCGTAAAAATATTCTTAAAATGTATTTTTCTCATAATGAAATTTTCGCGATTATTTCACCTTCAAAATGTTCCATGCGCTTCATTTTATGTTCAAAATGACTGTAATTTGTAATTTAGATTCCCATTTATATATGTAACAAAAATTAGTATGCATTTTTGAATGCGAATTTATTAAGGGGATAAAAGTCCAATTAAACTGTATTAAAGTGGGAAATTTTGTCCAAAATTCAGGTATATGTGAAAGAAATATTAATTAAAACTAACATTTTATGCAATTCACTAATTGATACTGAGTTGTGTTGTCAATGCATTTTTAATAAAAAATAAAGCAAAAATAACAAAAAACAGAAAATAAAAAGAAAATCTGAAATGTTTCAGATTTTAAATTACGTCCAAAGGGGCGTTTTTTAACATTTTGTGTGTTACCTTTCTTTATTAAATATCACGTTCCTCGCACTTAAACCATAAGATCCAGTGCAACAGCAATATCGCAAAATAGTTTTAAAACGAGCTTATCTTTAGAATTTCCGATACAGAGACTCACGCGCTGGAGATAAAAATGTTTTTTCTGCACAACGTTGCCATTGCTCGCTTTGAAATCCTTGAGTTTGTTAATCAAAAATTCGTCAAAGTTTTAAAAAATAGGAAATCGATCATAAAACAAATTTCAAATTTCAAATTTGGTCTTCCACATGCTCATATTCGTTGGAGGATTACGTTATTCAAAATTCGATGACTCTATGTACCGTTGTTTTATCACAATACGAGAAATATAGATACATTTATGCAGATTTTTCATTATTTAATTTCTTCAAATATAATGCAGGACTCTAACATTTTGTGGCAACAGTTTGAAAAGTGAACCGACATTTATGAGTCCGACGCAAAATGCCAAAACGAAACTAATAGTCCTTCGGGATTCAAATCCCTTTGGACTAAAAATTAGGTGGCATGGAACATTTTGAAAATATTTTAAAAATTTGAAAAAATTTGAAAAAAATTAAATTGCTATGATCCAGAAATTTTTTTCAAAGATGTTTGATATAATTATAGTAAAATATACATGCATGCAAAATTTCATAATTCTTTGACAATAATTACAAAAAAAGTATTTGAACGTCCACTGTCCCCTTAAGAAGCATTTTCAGTATACAACTTTGATTCCGAAATTAATAAAATCTAGGACTTCACGCTACAATTAACGTGACTCAGACGGATAATTTGATATAAGCTCATTGGGATTGCTCAATACTTAACACATCAGTCTAATTCTGCCGTTGTGATCGCTGTTAACTGATTTAGAAAAATCGAAGTGCGGCTAATTTCATTAGTTAAACGCCTTTCTGGAAGACTCAATTTCGGCACTTTATTAAAGACTTCGAAATTTGCGCGCTGGAGAACAAATAAGTAAACAAATAAAGAGGAACAGAAAATTTAAAATTAAGAAGATCAATGACTTCTCCATTAAGCGCTGTTTTTATAAACTTGAAAAAAAAAAAAAAAAAAAAAAAAAAAAAAAAAAAACTAACATCAGAATTTTAAGAGTGCTCGAAGTCACGTGGAGGGTTCCCAGTTTGTTTCTGCATTTTATGTTAATCGAGTTAGGAGAAGGGGGGGGTTATATCCTCCCTCACGTCTTCTTCGAGAGTATTAGGTTTATCTTTACTAAAACCGCTTCTTTAATTAAAAATCTCATTACCGAGATAAGAAAGTTAAGTCAACGATGGTTCTTTCGGTTGAGATTTGCATGCCCTGATAATGGGTACGGACACGGGGTAACTGCTTTTCCCGTTCCTGATCAATTGAAAATAAAATCACAGAATGGGAATTGGTCTCCATTGAATTACTTTTTATACTGATCTGTAATTAAAAATATAACTCAGACTCCAGCTTTATAGTAAAAAAGAAATATTCATTTAAGCATTAGATCTAAGATAAGAATTTAAATAATTTAGTTGTGGATAATTTTATTTATTGTCGTAGTAATCCTATTTGTTTTCTTCTTTCTTTAAAACAGGAAGGCTTTTGACGGACATTTTGAATACGACGAGTATGTGGAGTTTAAAGTTCTACAACACAGAATTAATAAAATCTGATGTGTTAACCACATGACTTTCTTGTACGGAATATTAAATTATTCGCATTTTTTGTTGCATTTCATTTAAAGCTTACTGGATTGAATTAAACCTACTTAGTCGACAGCGCATAAACCACAATAGAACAAATGCACTCTTTAAAATTTACTTTATTTGATTACCATAGGTTCACTTAACAGTATTATATTTCGTTCATATTATAACTCAGAATAAACAAAATTTATATCATTTTATCAGGACTTGTGTTTCTTTTGACTTGCTTTGGAAACATGAACTCTCGCTTCCTATGGAACTGATAGACCACATAATTGAAAGCATGACACATGGTTGTATGTGCTGTATTGCTTCTAGAGGTGATCATATTCCATATTGAAGGTACTTTTCCTATAGTAAACTGACACCTTCGATTTGTTCATCTTATACATGTGCTAATTGCTTTACTACCATATTTTCTGATAATTTCTTTTTATGTTATTTGATACCTTCGGAACAGGGAGCTTACTCAAGTTATGTTCAACAAATTGTGAAGTAGACAATACAAGCAAGAAGGGTATACGAAACCCTTTATTTTCTATCTTTACAATTATTCTCGAACTTCGGGATACAGAGACCAACCACTTGTGGTCTCAACGTAAGAATATAAAAACTACTAACTAAAACTCTAACTAAAACTAATTTTGAATTAGTATACAAGTGCCTAGCACAACTTAAGTACTTGGCGTTAGCAAGACAATTTGCATAAATAAGTTAAAGCGTTTAATTCTGGCCGGAAGTAGAAAATGAGAAGTGAAAGCATAGTTTTAAAATAAAATAAACGTCAGTAAAACTTAGGATCCTTACAATTTAAAAAATTATCTAATAGTTGCCATATGTTCTATTCAAATACTATAATAAAGCTAGAATGATTATAAAAGAAATTAAGAAAACAAAACAAAAAAGAAACAGTTTTTCACAGACGATTGAGTATTTCTCATTCAATTGATTCAGTTCTCAATTCGCGACTAGACAAAAATACATAAAAACTCAAAATATCTGTATTAAAAATTACGAAGTATATCTTAAACACTTTTTTCCTCGAAAAAAATCCCAAAAAGGATTAAGCGTGATTTAATTCGCAATAATAAATGAAGGCGTTTATGTTTGTTGTTGCGAAGCTAAGTTTCTCTAGATTGGCAACAAATCCACTATTCTGCTTTTTCAAATGTAAACAAGCAATGGCCGCCATCAAAAAAAATTATTAGGCTTAGTGGCACTTAAACGACTTTAAAATTGTTGATAATTCTAAAAATATTGCATACAGATTTACTAAAGGCATAAAAGCCTTAACCGGAAGATAACAACAATATAATTCAATCATTCTTAAAGCAAAAAAATATACAATTTACAAACATGTAAGAGTAAAGAAACTGAGACCACTGATCCGGGTAATATGTTTGGTGTGGTCGATTGCAACCAAAATACGAGGTGCACATCTACATGTTATAGCAGTCCTATATACAAAATTTCAACGTTCTGAGGCTACTCGTTTTTGAGTTATGCGAGATACGTACGTACGTACGTTCGTACAGACGCCACGAAAAATTCTCTTCAGAATTCATTTTAAAGCAGTTTTATAATTTTTTTGGAGGAAAAGAGTCTTTTATTGTGACCTTACGTGCGGATGTCACGCACGGACATCGTTTAATTGCATTCGATAGCGGGTAAAATGGATATTTTCATTGAAATATGCTGCCTGAAACTTTTCGCGGTTACAATACTTCTTTTTTACTTCGTACAAGGAAGTAAAAAGGAATTCTGGTGTGGACGCCATATGACTTCCTTATATGGCCTATTAAATTAAACACGCTTTTGCTGCATTTCACTGAAACTTCTTTCCTCGAATTATTCCAACTTAATTAACCAATCCCTCAAGGCAAGTTGAAAATGACATCACAAACCGGAAATTTTGAAATTAATATTCCGGTGAATAGTTTTCGTATGGAAGTCAAACGTTTTGTATTTTTGTTGTTTCATAATGAGTGTAAAACTTTCCGAAACATCAGTATAGGAATCGGGAGACGCCTGAAAAGTTATATATTTCGCTATTTGTCCAAAATTAATTATTTTTTGATTTGACATTGGCAAAACGTATGGATTTTCTCCGTTTAAAACACTTTTGTAATTGGACTACGACCTACAGCTGCGAAAATAAAAGCCGGGTAAGGAATTTTAATCCATGTAGAGGGGGGAAGAAGAAGGGAAAGTTAGAGAGCGTTGACAAGCACTGTACCTTTGTAACGTGAGCTTCTGATTCTGTATTTTACGCCAGTGGCGTAAAAGCTAATACTTGGCTGCCACGAGACTTCGACGCTGTTTTAGGTAAGGAGATTATCTGAGCCCTGGGAACATTCTACCGTTTTGTAAATATCTTTGAATTTTAAGTTTATTCTTGTTGGTTGAGTTTTGCCCTAGCGAGGCGCAGTCCGTTAGCGTCATGTCGACGCACTGTGAGTTTTAATAAACGGTTCTTTTAAGCCTTTCCCCGTCTAGTTCCTGCACTCACTTCAACTGCTAAACAAGTAGATGTTAGGACCTTTAAATTTCTAATTTTCAATTAAAGCGCAACCCCCTTCAAGGCGTCGTCACTCTTTCCCTGCATTATCAGCAATGTTGTAAACTTTTGCCCAATTGCTATCCGTAAGCAAAACGAAGAATTTCCAAGCATATAAATAGTACTGCAACTAACTACGCCTCCTCTGTTGCCACTTCGCTTTCCTATTGGCAACATATCCTTTAGCTTCTGTTAATTATTCTCCATTGATTAAGATGTAATTGCGTACTTAAAATTGTGGAGCGCGTTTAGCACTTCTAGTGATCTACCAGTTAAAAAGGCATATGCTACGAAATTCCTCACTCAAAAATAAATGATGTTTAACTACCAAGCTGGCCTGGTTATTCCTAAATTTCATTCTTTAAATCGCAGTTTCCAGTCATCTACTTGTGCAGCAGTTTTTCCGTCGTGACTAGAATTTGAACTGTTTTCATCTTCCTCCAAAACAACAGTTATAGATATGTATATGTAATAAAGCAGACATTCATTGTAATGAAGCAATAGACTTAAAAGTAGTGATGTTTTAAAAACACTGACAGTATAGATGTAGATCGCTAATGAAACGCAAATTGGCAGTCGAAGCAGATTAAATCTTCATTTTTATCTCAGTAAACATGCTACCGCCACACACAAATTGGTACACTATCTGTTCCTATTTCAAAGGTTTTACATTTTTGATAGATTTGCAATAACACGAGAGCAGCAGCCAACTCCAGCTAAGCCGAAGTGTTAAAAAGCAAGTTCAGTTGTGCTCAGGATGAAATTTTAATTCATAATAAGTTAGTTTGCTGCAAAATTATTACTGGTCTGAGCTTTAGTTCCATTTACATAATCAGTGTTATGTAAGAGTCATATGACGTGGATTAGTCTCGAAATGACGCAGTGCAGAGAAAGATTACTATTTTTAGAATAGGGGGGCGGTATAAGAAATTAAGCTAACCATCAAGGCGCTATAGATATATTAAATTATAATTTATCTTTTACACATCCAGGAGAAGGCATGGATGTAAATTGTCTGTCCTTTTATAAAAGGCAAGGGTGGTCTGCCTATTAGGTGCCTCCATAATAAAATGACCACAAATTCTGACCTTAACAACCTCCATATTGGCTAGAACCCGCCATTGGAAATACACTGGTTATCATAAATTAAGGAAAAATCACAAAAATAGTGAAAACTCCTTCAAAAATAAGCCAAACCGTGTAAAATCCGAATATGTTGCCAAGTAAGAGTAGCTGAGTAAAACTGCGATATGCAAATTATTAGCGCTGCTTTCGGAATACATCATGCGAGGAGCATAAAAGTCCATGTTTGACTGTGACAGTGACATCAGAAATCTGAGATATCCAATTCGTAACAATGACCTCCAGGCATCATTTCTCTGCAGAACTGCGATGGAGAGCCATTGGCAGACTAGAGGCAGGATAAAGTCAAATAGAAGTGGCCAGATGGCTAAAGGTGAGTCCTTCTGTGGTTCATAGACTTTGGGGGCAATTTCAAACCTCAGATTCGGCATCTAGGTGGTTCAGCCAAGGACGGCCAAAGGCGGCGCCCATATGCCGGGGCAATAGGTGATGAGTTCCTGTTACAGGACGACAACTCTAGACCACACAGGGCTCGCATCGTAAATGATTGATTATCTTTAACAGGAAACAATTATGCGCATGGAGTGGCCAGCTCGATCTCCAGACTTGAATCCTATCGAGCAAGTTTGGGATGCTTTAGGGAGACGTCTAGCTGCTCTCAATCCGCCCCTTCAAACCCTTGTCGCGCTTGCAACTGCTTTGCAAGAGCAATAGCTCTCGCTTGCTATGGAACTGATAGGTCACATAATTGAAAGCATCACACATGGTTGTATGTGCTGTATTGCTTCTAGAGGTGATCATATTTATATTGAAGGTGCTTTTCATATAGTAAACTGACACCTTCGATTTGTTCATCTTATACGTGTGCTAATTTCTATACTACCATATTTGTCTGGTAATTTCTTTTATGTTATTTGATACCTTACTATGTGTTGCATATTGTGGGTAAGGTTCATTAAATTCTACATGTAACTTTTTCAGTAATCGTGATTTTTGTGATTTTTTCTTAATTTATGATAATCGGTGTATAATAAAGTATTACAGATTTTTTTTCAAAACAAAAATATCACAAAATCATTTCCGCGCAAAGTAATGCTGAAAAGCTAATTAATAAAGCTTGAAATGAAATAAAAATGACTAAAAATGAAATAAAATCCAAATCAACTTTACAAAGACATAAAAGGAATGAAATTTAAAATTAGTGCTATTTTGGATTTTTCAATAAAAATTGTAAAAAAAAAAAAAAAAAAAAAAAAATTAGTGTTTTTAAATCAGAAGAAGTTTTTAAAACAATAGAAATACATAAAAAGGAAAAGTAGTACAATTAACAAAAGGAAAAGTAGTACAATTAAATCTGATTCAATGTTATCAAGAGGAGGTAGATCAGACCTCAATTAAACTCCATTCCTTAAGAAAACCACTGAGTTTCTGTTCATTCAAAATCAGCTGATGAACCATCTTAAATTATTTAATTATTGTAGTTCATCCGAAAAATTCTGAATGCTTTCTTTACACAGCATCCTTCCTTTCATACCACATACTACTACTAAAAATACAAATTTGGATGAAATGATTTCATGTGCCCAGTAATATATATAATTTTCTAATATTAAAATATTCAAATTAGAACGTAATAATTCACAAAATCTAGGAGAATAATCTCAAATCCTACATACTAGTAAGAATTGTTAAGAGAGAATAAATATTTTATTAAAAAAGTAAGAAAAGTTGATTACTTATCTTCTTTAGAAAAGTAAAGGAATGAAATTCAAAATGGGCGAATAGAGACGCTTAGGTTTGCGTGTTTGGCTCCATTGGCGATGGTAAGTCTGATTAAATTCCTAGTAAGTTTTACCCCTCCTGGCTGTGACTTTTATTACCTCAAAATAGTAATAAATATAGAGGAAATTTTAATTTATAACTTCACAGATATACGTTTGATTCTGCGAGGCAATCTAGTGTTCAGGTTTCTGTTAACAATAGAGAAATTATTATTCAGAATACCATATTACCCAGACTTTGAGCAAATCCTAACATTATCCAGAATTTGACTGTAACTATCGGTCACTTCCAGAAAAAATGACTGTAGGTATTATTTCTGTGATCCTTCTCTGTAAGGAAGATTAAGCTATAATATCCTCTTTCTTCCTTTCCTGAGCCAATTGGTGTAACGTATTGCCACTTTCAGTCTTAACCCTTTGCACTCGAGAGGTGACTCTCAATCACTACTCGGTTTGACTTGATAATTCGAGTGGTAACGATGTTTATTTAGGTTTGCTTTGGGCACCTTTACACTCGAGATGTGACTCTCAATCACTACTCAATTTGACTTGATAATTCGAGTGGTGACGATGTTTATTTAGGTTTGCTTTGGGCAATATTGCTTTTGCTTTGATCACCTTTGCACTCGAGAGGTGACTCTCAATCACTACTCGGTTTGACTTGATAATTTGAGTGGTAACGATGTTTATTTAGGTTTGCTTTGGGCAATATTGCTTTTGCTTTGGGCACCTTTGCACTCGAAAGGTGACTCTCAATCACTACTCGGTTTGACTTGATAATTCGAGTGGTAACGATGTTTATTTAGGTTTGCTTTGAGCAATATTGCTTCACGAGTGTATTCAACAATAGATGCGTATAAAACAGTTGACAAGATTTAAACTTAAGTATGAGTATATGTTTTTAGATTTATTGTAACATGTGATTCTTCGACGTTAGTTCGAACTCAACATTCGTGCCAACTGGAATATTATTTCTAAAGTTACGGAGCCCGCTAAGCATAAAATATAAACGAAGGAATCAATTCAAGCGAAGATGAATTCTATTTTTCTTGCATGAAGAACGAAATTCCGTCTAGGCATAGACTACTTGACGATAAAGAGAAGGAAACCACTGATGAAGATAAAGATGAAGTATGAGGTGTAGAAAGGCGAACAATCAAAGTAATAGATAGCGAATGTTAAAGTGAGGGTAGCTCCGCTGAAGAGATAGAAAATTCAATATGGGTGACGTGCACAAAATCCGAAAAATATCAGAAAGAATACCGTTTGTAACAGGCGAAAGAGCCACAGTGAGTTAGCTGTAAAAACATTCAGTAAACATGAGGAAAATCATCTCTTGTTCTTCGTTCGCCCAAGCAAAAAGGCCTCGAGAGCAAAGGCTGGGAATATTTTAGTAGAAATGGTATAAGCATTGCATGTATAAGTGAAATTAGTGAGTATTAAGGAACTGTTATCGTGAGTTCTTTTCTGATGTGGTCTACCCAATCATTCATAATTTGAATATCAGCACATACTTGTGCAGACAAGCCTCCACATTATTCAGCCTCAAGTGTGCTAACCGCAACCGCTCAAGGACAACATGAAAAAGATTGCAACAACCGGTTTCTGTCTCTTCTGCTGCTAGCGTTTGAGAGGGAAGGACGAAGGACAACATGAAAAAGATTGCAACAACCGGTTTCTGTCTCTTCTGCTGCTAGCGTTTGAGAGGGAAGGACGAAGGACAACATGAAAAAGATTGCAACAACCGGTTTCTGTCTCTTCTGCTGCTAGCGTTTGAGAGGGAAGGACGGGCTTCGGTCTGTCCTCTCCCTGGCCGATGCGATGTGCCAATTTTCCTGCCTCTTTTTTGCGTTTCCTTCGATGCTGTCTGCTATACATGAAAATCCTTTTTAGTGAAATTTTTACATGAAGATTCAAGAAAAAATTTACTCCTGTTTCCTGTATATTGTTGCAGAAAATAATTTTTGTTCGGCTTCTTCCTCCTTTTGAGAAATCTTCGCAGCACGTGTTTGTGAAATCTGAAACTTCCTGATCTAAAGAAGAAAAAGCAGAAATACTACGGTTTATCAAGTACGCTTAATAAACCGTAGTATTTCTGCTTTTTCTTCTTTAGATCATCTTTCTGCTTTTCTTCTTTAGCCATCGAAATTTGATTGTTCCTTTTACACTATGACTTTGTTTCGAGCTGATGGAGAAAGATTGACTTTATTCTGAGAGCAACGTTAATTCTGGTGATGCGCATTACTCGTGCTTGATGTTCAAATTTATTCGTCTGTCTGGTTGATAATTTTATTTACATTAATGCTTATTTCAATATCAAAGATGAAGAATAAAATTTAATTGATTTGGTAACATACAGTTGTCATACCTTGGGGATAAGTACTTTGATTTCATATTTCCTTCTAGATCACACATTTTGATCTGCACCTTAGTAAGCATTTATGGTTATTGCTACACAACGCAGTTTACTAAGTAAGCGATTCATTTGAATTACATTTGCTAATCCTTTATTTCAAAAAATGCCAAGTGACTATTTTTGGTGCTCAAGTAACTCTAATTCACTACACTTAATTCTATTGCATTTTTACATTTAGCACCACTATACGATCACACCATTTATTATTACAATACTTAAGTCTAGAATCAATACAGACTGAATCAATATATACTGAATTAGCGATCTGGAATTTATCTAGAATCAATACATACTGAAGAATCTTTTGTTAGTAGCCCATCGAAAAGATGTCTCTTTAAAGAATTGCTTAGAGTTTAACTAGGATAGAAAAATGTTCGTCAATTTTCCATAGATCGAAGTTTATTTATGTTCTAAAACCTTCTGGCAATTTTGGGCAGTTATTGTCCAAGAGAAGTTGTTTCCATGAAAGAATTCAGTGTATTTACATATTTAAACATTTTTTAATTGAATTGTAGATTAAAGTAATATTTATAAATTCTAAGGTATTATGTACAACAAAACTGAATAAATTTTCCGTTATCTTAAAATCTATTTTGAAATCAGGCATCTAAGAGCTGTTTAATTATTTTGAATGTTATGTTAATTACAGAAACTAGCTGAGAACTACATGGCACAAAGTTATAAAGGGAACTTTAGTGTGAAGATAATTTGAGAGAAACTGGGTATTACTTACCATGTACATGAAAACCATGAAAATATCAACTAAACCTTCGTTGAAAATTTAAACTAAGTTTCAACTGACAGGTTTAGATCTACGTCCAACAAGTGCAGCAATCAAGTAATCAGTCTCAAACACCGATTGACTGAGAGCTTGGGCAATGATCTTCGCTTCTGAAACTCATTGGAACACGTTTGTACGGCTGAAGAATTTTCAAAGTCATAAATTGGCTCGTATGAATTGCGAATAAACAAATCAAAGAGCCAGATCAATAATGCTATCATTATTCACACGTAAGAGCTCTGTTTATGTGACTCTGGGTAGATTTCCACAAACCTGCTTTAAAGATCATGATGCAATGTGACTTTACAAGTTCTGTGATTTATGTCCAAACTGCAAGTGTGGCGTGAAAGTACGTGACTTGGAAATTTGGTCTCCAACTGGAAACTCGGACAAAGTTTATTCTTCTCCTCACGTACGGATGTGGATCAATGTAGCCAAGTTATGCTAGACGTTAAAGTCAGAAAAGATTAAAAATTCTCTGGGAATTATCGCATATATTTCAGTAATATTTTTATGCAGAAAGGGGAAAATAGTTCCTAAAGGGAAGTGTGTTTTTGAATAATCGGAATAAGAAAATATAAAACCTTTGAACGTGCAGCGTTTAAGTTAAAAGAATGCAGTTAATTGAAAGCAATTTTATTCTTTGAAAAGATAAAATTTTAAAGCTGCAAATGAGATATTATTCACCTTCTGCATCTAGTGCAAAAAATTGTAATTGTGTCAAGCAAATTTAGCATTAACAAAAATTCATATTTTACTATGAAATTAGTAACTATTTATTTTTAGTGTATCACTTTTAATTATGAATCTATGCAGCGTTTTAGAAAAGTTCTAAAACGCTGCATAGATTAAATTTAAACCTAGTCCAAAAGTCTTTAGATCTATTTCGTTATTGATTCCTAATACATGAAACAATTGAACACTGTCTGGCATTTTTCATAAGTTTGTTATTTGATGCTGTAATTCACAGAATGTATGGATGATATATGAATATAATTTCTTTAATTAAAGAGTAACTACATTACAGCTTTTTTAATCTCCTATCAGGGATAATAATTCTTGGTTTTCCTATATATTTGCAGTCTGTTTATACTTCACTAACTTTTCACAATATGTTGTTTGTAATTTAGATGCATGCATTTTGCAATTTGTGCGGAATAAAAAAGACCGGAATATTTCATATTAATGTTTCGTAAACTTTTTTAAAGTCTTAATTCAAAAGTCAAACAACAAAATTCCGCGTTATATTTTCAAAATTTTCACAGGACTAGTTTCGATGGTTTTACCGAACCACCATCCTCAGCTGCAAAACCGCAAATGAACAAGAAAGGAAATAATGATTAGATAAGATAAGAAAGCCTGGACAAGAATAAGAAGTGGCGCCATCTGTTGTTGAACTTTAAAGGCCAAAGGCAAAGATGGATTGGAATTAGGATCGTTAACAAGAACAGAAAGATTTTTTTTGAATGTGAAATGCCTCTAGAAAATCCAGTTCTCCAATGGAAGATGTTTTTTGAATAACTTTGGCAGCAGAAAAATTGAAAGTGTGATTTTCGGACCAACAATGTTGAGCAACAGAAGACTTCCGTGTTTCCTTTTTTCTTAACATATGCCTCATGTTCCTTGACGCGAAATTTTAAGGCTCTCTTAGTTTGGCCAATGTAAATTAAACCACACTGGCAAGGAATCCTATAAATACCCCAATAATTCATATCCGGAATTTAAAGTCGTTTGACTCTCATGTATGTAATTGTTCCTGAAAATAAGAACGGAAGAAAATTCTTAGAAAAAAGCAAGCTAGTAAAAAAGAAGAAATAAACGTATATAACTACTTATAATTAGTTCATGAATATGAAATAATTCGTTATGACAAATAAATAAAAAGGAAAAATAAGTATATATTGCAGAGGCATTAGGTTATTTCGAAAGAGGAGTAATGAAAATATTGCAATGCCTTCGCCGGGACTCGAACCACTGGCCTCTCGAAAACTCGCCGAGCGTGCTGACCACTACACCACTACGAAGGAGTGCTTAGAAGACGAGAGAAATACCTTATATATTACCCCTTCTAAAGGGCGACTGGGGATTAGGGGATCCGATCGCCAAATCCTGGTGGAGGAGAATTATCATCCACCACCAGGATTTGGCGATGGGATCTCCTAATCCTTTAGTTTGGGCGCCACTGTAGAGACAATAGGTTGTTTCGAAGGAAAAGTAATGCAAAATGATCAATACTTTAGCGGGGACTCGAACCACTGGCCTCTCGAATACGCGCCGAGCGTGCTGAACACTACACTACGAAGACATGCTAAGAAGACTGGCGAGATGCCTTATGGTATAATTAAATGATACGACAGAAGAGTAATCAGAACTTTTCGCGAACCATGGAAAATTGTCTCCCAATCCAAATTTGGAGAATCACTCTTACATACAATATATAGCTTTTTCTATTAATAGTTTGTAAGCTATGTGTTCGCCAAGTGATGGGTAGTAGAAGTATTTATTCATATGTGGTTGTATTTTATTGAATTAAAAAATGTTCGTTTCAGAACTCCTAAAGAAATCAGGCACAAAAATGCTATTAAATAAATAATAATAATAAAAAAAAAACTTTTATTGAAAGAACATAAGAAAGGATGGACATAAAAGAAGGGTGTTCGACTCACGTGTTGCCTAAGGATGCAGACCAGCACAGGGCAAGAACCAATGAAAAAGCAGTAACATCAATTAACACTGCTGTTAGCAGGTTGGGGAAGAGTTTTTTTGACAACCAATTGGCGACTAATGCATGGATCGCATATTTCCTTTCCATGGTGCGCAACCAACAAGAATAATATTTCTGACATGCATTCTAGCTAATTTACAATAAAGTAATTTTTTTACAATAAGCCAAAGAATGTGCTTAGAATATTCATCTAAGTTCCTTTTTTTTTCTTCTCAAAATACGTTTTTTGTGCATTATTTAAATGAATAAAAATATTTAAACGCAAAAATGAATTATTAGAAATATTTGTTCTCCCAAAAAGGACTTTAGTCCCGAATAGGCTACTAATCTCGAATCAGCATTTTGCTTTGGATCGCTCTTAACAGCGTATCATTTTTCAAATTGTTGCCACCAAATATTATTGCCATACATTATTTTAAAAGAAATTAAATAAAGGAGAATGTGCATCGATGCAGTTATAATTCTCGCATTGTGAAAGAACAACGATACCTATAGTCATCCCGTTTTTAAACATAGTCCTCCACAAGAAACTGGGCACCCAAAAATCGAATTTTGAATTTCGAATTTGCTTTATTATCTATTTTATATTTTGTAAAACTTTAAGGAATTTTTGATTAACAAATTCAAAGATTTGAAAGCAAGCAATGGCAACACTGCACGAAAGAAAAAGTTCTAAAGATATGCCGTATTTAAATATTTTGTGATTTTGCTGCTGAATCGAATGTTACGTGGCATAAGCGCCGAGAACATGATATTTAATGAATAAAATAAACGCACAACACATTTATAATAAGAAGACAAAAAAGGAGTTTTCTAAAGTCATTTTAGTAAGAAAACTGAAAATTAATGTGACGAACTGGGGAAAAAAAAAAAAAAAAAAAAAAAAAAAAAAAAAAGGCAACAACACAAACTCAGAATATGGAATTCTAAACGTATACTCCTATACTCTTTTTAAATTTTTTAAAATTTTGATGTTGAATTGTATATGGCCTAAGTGAGAAGAAAATGACGCTTAATAATAAAGCTAAAAAAGACAAAAAAAAAAAAAAAAAAAAAAAAAAAAGGGCATGCCAACACTTAACTCAGAATATGGAATTCTAAACGTATACTCCTATGCTCTTTTTAAATTTTTTAAAATTTTGATGTTGAATTGTATATGGCCTAAGTGAGAAGAAAATGACGCTTAATAATAAAGCTAAAAAGACAAAAAAAAAAAAAAAAAAAAAAAAAAAAAAAAAAAAAAAAAGGTTAGTAGTAGTGAATATAACAGCAAACGTGTAGGCCACGAGCTTAGTGACAGCGTAAAAAACCTTAACAAACCATTTTGGATAACAGTTAAAATGCCAAACATTTCAGATTTTTTGTTTTTTAAACTGACTCCGAAAGAAGAAAAAGACACACTTACAGTTGAGTTTCGGAATAACTGGTTTGCTTTGGCTTATTTAACTATGGCAAAGCACACTAGGGCTATCTGCCCAAGGGCCCTAGTGTGCTTTGAATGAAAGTAGTTTCTTATATTTATGAACTAAAACTAAATATGAATTCAGAAGTCAAACAACAAAATTCCGCGTTATATTTTCAAAATTTTCACAGGACTAGTTTCGATGGTTTTACCGAACCATCACCCTCAGATGCAAAAGTGCAAAAAAATGCTTCTGAATTGATATTTATTTGGCGTGTTACTGTAGCTTAATTAAAAATAAACACTTAAAAGCTAAACGAAAGGGTGACCGCATTCTCTCCTTGAAAGTATGAAATTTCCTCCCAAGGGAAAATTCCCCCCTCTTTAGAGGTGTGTTGTATTTTAATTATGGCAAAGCACACTAGGGCTATCTGCCTAAGGGAAGGGATGCCTTCGTGGAGGACGTTCTAAGGGAAACTGGCTCGTACACGTTACACATAGGGAAAACCACGAAAACGCCTCTGCAGGCAGCCCGTTCGCGGGATTCGAACATCGAACCAAACTACCAGTGTTCAACGACTTTACCGCTCGGCTGCTGGTTATAAAAGATTAATTATTATAATATAAATATAAATTATAAATTTATAAAAGATTTCATTCTGAAGGAATCTGGTAGAGGTATCTTGAAACGCAAATGATTCACTATCAAATCGATTCTAAGCCAGTGACTGAATTTCTCCTTGTTTTAACATTCAAGTTTACTTTATATAAGGGATTTTAATAATAATAATAATAAAAAAAAAAAAAAAAAAAAACAGCCGACAAGTTTGCTCTACCGATTTTAAACCATTTGTTTTAGTTCTGCCATATATTTCATTTTAGTGAAATTAAATATTGAACTTTAGTTCTATTGACATTTGCAGCCACAATTTACTTGCCACCCTAATCTTTTCTATTCAAGAACATTTACATTTCTGAAAAACTTGTGATAGGTGGTGTGGTGCTGGTGTATTTAACTTTGGCAAAGCACACTAGGGCTATCTGCCTAAGGGGAGGGATGCCATCGTGGAGGACTTTCTAAGGGAAACTGGCTCATATACACACGGGGAAAACCTCGAAAACGCCCATGCAGGCAGTCCGTTTGCGGGATTCGAACCTCCAGAGTAACTGGAGTCGCGCTACATTAGCATTACATGCTGGAAACGCCACTGAAATCCTCATATCGAATACAACTAGCAGGTCTCAGTTGCACTTTTATTTATTTGCAGTTGAATGCAAAAGTACAGATATTTTCCATAATATATCTTTTTTTAAAAAATTCAACGACTTGTAAAGTCTACAGAAATATAGCTGTTCATCACAATTATTTTCCCTGAACAACAATCCCTAGTGACTGCGCCGTTCAACGAACTGGAATGGAATTCGATGTGGCATTACAAGGCATGCGCTTGTTATACAAATTACAGTGGTACCTCGATATACGAGTGCCCTAATGTACGAGTGTTTTACCAATATACGAGCTGCCGAGCGAGCGATATTTTGATTTGAGATGAAAGCAAGATTTGAGATACGAGGAATCGCACATTACACCGGTGCACACGACCGCAATATGCGCGCGCATGTTGGCGTCGTGTGCAGCATCTAACAGTTTCTACTAAACAACCTAACGGACCTTAACCTCTGCATGGAAGAAGCTGTGGCCTGAGGCTGTAGCTGAAAGGGCATTCGAAGGACTGGAACTCGAAGTGTCAGTGGTAGAGGAGATTGTTTCTCTGGGAACATCCATGGGTCCAGCCTGAGGTTGTAGCTGAAAGGGCCTTCGAAGGATTGGAACTCGAAGTATCAGTGGTAGAGGAGATTGTTTCTCTGGGAACATCCATGGGTCCAGCCTGAGACTGTAGCTGAAAGGGTCTTCGAAGGACTGGAACTCGAAGTGTCAGTGGTAGACGATATTGTTTCTCTGGGAACATCCATGGGTCCAGCCTGAGGCTGTAGCTGAAAGGGCCTTCGAAGGACTGGAACTCGAAGTGTCAGTGGTAGAGGAGATTGTTTCTCTGGGAACATCCATGGGTCCAGCCTGAGGCTGTAGCTGAAAGGGCCTTCGAAAGATTGGAACTCGAAGTGTCAGTGGTAGAGGAGATTGTTACTCTAGGAACATCCATGGGTCTGGAGGTGGATGAGAGAAATGTGAACGAACTCGTCGAGGAATAGTCTCAGGAGCTGACAACCGAGGAGTTACAAGATCTTTATTCGCAGCAGCATACGGTGGTTCAACGAAACATTAGTTTTGAGGAGGAGCCACAGATGGAGGAGGGTATCCCTGCAAGAGATATAAAGGAGATCTTGGGAATGTGGGAGAGAAAGTTGTAGAGTTCGTGAATAAAAATCACCGCGAGAAAGTTGCAACTGGTCGTGCATCGGAGTTTTTCAACGAAACTTGCCTAACCCATTTCCGCAATATCCTGAAAGGAAGGAAGAAAAAAACCTCCTTGGACAGTTTTTAAAAGATCTGCAGGCGAAATGAGCAAAGCGTGACGTAAACAGCGAAGACCAGTGACGAAAATGAAGCGCTTCTGTAAGCACTTCACTTTTTCTTTTAATTATGTTTTTATAGAAAATGTATTTGTTATTCATAAATAAATGTTTCTTCTTGTAAATACATTTTTCTTATTCAAAAACACTTAACAAAAACAACTGAGGTGGTATTTTGGGAGCTGGAACGGATTAATGACACTTCAATTAATTTCAATGGGGAAAATTGCTTTGAGATACGAGCAATTTGACATACGAGCGAAGTTACGGAACGAATTAAATTCGTATGTCGAGGTACGACAAGGTATTTTCTGTCTCCTTTCTGCATGTCTTCGTGGTGTAACGTTTATCACACTCCTCACATATCCAAAGATCCAGGTTCGAGTCCTAGCAAGGGCATTGCTCATTTCTTCAGTTTTCTGACACTGAACATGACTACTCTACACGTCGCGCTCGAACTAAAGATGTGATGGATGATGATTCTTCACCAGCAGGATTTGGCGACTGGGTCTCCTAATCCCCAGTCGCCCTAAAAAGGGGAGTATATAAAGTATTTTCTCCCTCCTTTCTGCATTTCTTCGTAGTGTAACGGTTAACAAGCTCGGCGCGTATTCGAATTCCCTCTTGGGGACTGCTGATTTTTCACGGCTCCTGTTTCAAAAAATAACGTAACGAATCTATAAAATATTAGCCATCGAGTCCTGTCGATGACAGTTCCAATATAAAAAGTATCGGGATTTGTCACCTAGATATCATCCAGCAGCCATATAGATGCATCATAAAATGTTGGAATCACTTAGGATGTATGGCTATGATTGCGGACTTCTGCACAGTAAACGAGCTTAATTTCTGTGATACAAATTATATGCGTTCACACACTTGCCCTTACGGAGACACCTGCTTTTCTCGAAGCTCCCATTTGTCTTCTTTGCCACAGCTTTTGCAATGCGCTTTCTGAGTTACAGGTACTATTCCAACATCTTGATGAGGTAAATCAGAAGCAATCTGAAAGGCGTTATGCAAAAAATCTTATGTGTACACCACATGACTTCCTTGTACGGAATATTAAATTATACGCATTTTTTCTTGTATATCATTTAAACTTATTGTATTGAATTAAATCTAATTCAACGACAGCGCATAAACCACAATAGAATAAATGCATTCTTTAAAATTCACTCTAGTATTTGTTTACCATAGCGACACTCTGGCGCTAGATTCACTTAACAGTATTTTATTTCGTTCTTATTATAACTCACAATGCACAAAATTTATATCATTTAAAGAGTAGAATTATCTAATCGTTGCCACATGTTCTATTCAAATACTATAATAAAGCTAGAATTGTGTATAAAAGAAATTAAGCAAACAAAACAAAAAAGAAACAGTTTTTCACAGATGATGAAGTATTTCTCATTCAATTAATTCAGTTCTCACTTCGCGAGAAGGCAAAAATACATAAAAACTCAAAATATCTATATTAAAAATTACGACGTAAATCTTAAGCACTTATTTCCTCGAAAAAATTCCAGAAAGAATTAAGCATGATTTAATTGGCAATAATAAATGAAGCCGTTATCTTTGTTGTTGCGAAGCTAAGTTTCTCCAGATTGGCAACAAATCCACTAATCATTCCACTGATAATTTAAAACATATTGCATGCAGATTTACTAAAGTTATAAAAACCTTAACCGGAAGATAAAAACAACATAATTCAATTATTTTTAAAGCAAAAAATGTACAATTTACAAACATATAAAAGAAAAAAACTGAGATCACTGAGCCGGGTAACAGAGTGGATATACTCGTATATATAAATATATTTATATACGTTTGGTGCGGCCGATTGCAACCAAAATACGAGGTGCACATCTACGTGTTATAGCAGTCCTATATACAAAATTTCAACGTTCTGAGGCTACTCGTTTTTCAGTTATGCGAGATACGTACGTACGTAAGTACATACGTTCGTACAGACGCCAAAAACATTCTCGTCATAATTCATTTTAAAGCAGTTTTATAATTTTTTTGGAGGAAACGAGTGTTTTATTCTGTCCTTACGTACAGATATCACGCAAAAACATCGTTAAATCGCATTCGATAGCGGTCAAAATGGATATTTTCGTTGAAATATGCTGTCTATAACTTTTCGCGATTACAATATTTCCTTTTTACTTCGTACAAGGAAGTAAAAAGAGCAGGTGTCTCTTTACGATGCGAAAAAATGGATGTTACTATTAGATATTTTCGAAATTTATCTTCTATAACTGCAAACGTGAGAGCTTTGTTCTTGCTATTTGCATCGCTTTCGAGTACTTGTCGTACCGAGTTTCATTCCGATTTGTTGAACAGTGCGATGGATGGGAGCTTGTAAATAAAGAAAGTTATGTTATTGCCACTCAGTACGTTTCGTTTTCAAGGCGACAGCTGTCTATACCATGTGCAGTTTCATTTCTAGCTGCTTGTTGTAAGAAATAAAAGTCTAATTGAATCTTTTGGGTTCGTGATTTCTGGAACAATTGTTTTCGTCTCACACGAAATACACCCTCTTAAATATTATTTAAATTTTGCCAGTATAATCCTCAATGCATGTTAAAAAAGTAACGCGTAAACATAGATTATTAGTGGTTGGTGTTTTATTAATGAAAAACTTAATTATCGTAAATTTATTCAGTTTTTTTAATTCATTACAAAGACATGAATAATGAAAGTTATATGACAGTTTTACCATAAAAAACATAAAAGTATTAAAACGGCAGAATACGATGTTTGCATGTTAAAAAAATGCATTAAGCATAACATAAAAACATCAAAAATATGAATTTCTTTAATGAACTCATCTTCGTTGTATGTATTATTTGAAACTGAAAGCATTAAAATAAAATAAGGGGGAAAATCTTGAAGTTTCACATGATAAGATATAATTAACGTCAGAATGTAATTAAGAATTTATCAGATAGCGGTGAACCTATGAAATTAAATCTGATATCACATTTTAAATGCTTATATTAATTCGTTTCATAATGCGATTTGCATTAAACTGTAATATATTAGAATTAAAAAAAATCTTCCGATTGCATACACTATGCAAAGATAAATATTCATGAAATTGCGAGGATGCTCAAGATTGCCTTTTAAGTCGAAAGAAATGCACGAGTAAACATTATTTCGATTTTAAAGAAATCGTTTTTATGAAATACTTTGAATAGAAACAATAGTTTTTTTCAGTAGTGTTTTTCTGTAGAGGCAAGCAGTTTGGATTCCTCAAAGCCATTCATCATACACGTGCATACCTAATTTCCGATTTGAATCCAGTCTGTCAGTTTAGTAACTTGCTGTCATCCACCACCGTTGATTAATCAAAATGTACAGATTTCCATATTCCATCCTTCTTTTCCAGTCCATGCCGGGACTCGAATTTGGACTTCTCGAAATACGCTCCGAGTGTGCTAAACGTTACACCACGAAGGCATGCAGAACAGAGGGAGAAAATGCCTTATAAAGCTAGAAGTTATTTTAAACGTTGCAAGTAAAAGCGTTTCATTTCTGATATTGATACAGCAAGCACGCCTTGTGCTTGGTTCATGTAATATTCCTTTGTTACGTTTCGAAATTATAGTTTATTGTCACAAATAAAAAAATCTGATGTGTATACACCCCATAACGTCCTTATACGGAATATTAAATTATACGCATTTTTCTTGCATTTCATTTAAATTTATTGGATTGAATTAAATCTACGTCGCCGACAAAGCATAAACCACAATAGAATAAATGCATTCTTTAAAATTCACAACAGTTGTTTACCATAGTAACACTCTGGCGATAGGTTCACTTAGCAGCGTTATATTTCGTTCATATTATAACTCAGAATGCACAAAATTTATATGATTATAAGAATTCTCTAATCGTTGTCACATGTTCTATTCAAATACTATAATAAATCTAGAACGATGTAAAAAGAAATTAAGCAAACAAAACAAAAAGGAAACAGTTTTTCACAGACGATTCAGTATTTTTCCTTTAATTAATTCAGTTCTCACTTCGCGACAAGGCAAAAATACAGAAAAACCTCAGAATATCTATATTAAAAATTAGGAAGTAAGTCTTAAACACTTATTTC
Source organism: Stegodyphus dumicola (assembly GCF_044657685.1). NCBI lineage: Eukaryota > Metazoa > Arthropoda > Arachnida > Araneae > Eresidae > Stegodyphus > Stegodyphus dumicola. The sequence continues at coordinate 22,063,536 of NC_140772.1, forward strand.
CTCGAAAAAATTCCAGAAACGATTAAGCATGATTTAATTCGCAATAATAAATGAAGGCGTTATCTTTGTTGTTGCGAAGATTAGTTTCTCTAGATTGGAAACAAATCTACTATTCTGCTGTTTCAAATGTAAACAAATGTGTCGGCCATGTTGTTTAAAAATTAGGCATAACCGCATTTAAACAGCTTTTAAATTGTTTATAATTCTACAAATATTGCTTGCAGATTTCCTAAAGGCATAAAAACCTTAAGCGGAAGATAAGAACAACATAATTCAATCGTTTTTAAAGCAAAAAATGCATATTTTACAAACATATAAATGTAAAGAAACTGAGACCACTGAGCCGGGTAACAGAGTGGATATATCTATATCTATATCTATATTTATATATGTTTGGTGCGGCCGATAGCAACCAAAATACGAAGTCCACGTCTACATGTTATAGCAGTCTTATATACAAAATTTCAACGTTCTGAGGCTACTCGTTTTCGAGTTATGCGAGATACGTACGTACATATGTACAGACACCACGGAAAGTACTCTTCAGAATTCATTTTAAAGCAGATTTACAATTTGTTTTGGAGGAAAAGAGTCTTCTATTCTGTCCTTACGTACAGATGTCACGCAAAAACATCGTTAAATTTCATTCGATAGCGGTGAAAATGCATATTTTCGTTGAAATATGCTAAATAAAATTTTCGCGATTACTATACTTCCTTTTTACTTCGTACAAGGAAGTAATTAGATTAAAATAAAATCTAAGAGAAAAACTATTTTTTACATTGTAGAGATATTAGGTATTTTCTGAAAGCATGAGAGATGATAAATGATCATCGCCTTCGCCGGGACTCGAACCACGGATCTCTCGAATACGCGCCGAGGGTGCTGACCACTACACTACGAAGGTATGCTAAGAAGGCGGGAGAAATACCTTATATACTCCTCCTTTTAAAGAGCGACTGGGGTTTTAGGGGACCCTATCGCCAAATTCTAGTGGTGATGAATCATCATTCGCCACCTTTATATTTCGGGCACCGCTGTAGAAATATTAGGTATTTTTTGAAAGGAGAGAATGTGAAAAAGGAGCAACGCCCTCACCGGGACTCGAACCACGGACCTCTCGAATCTGCGCCGGGCGTGCTGACCACTATACTACGAAGGCATGCTAAGAAGGTGGCAGAAATACCTTACATACTCCCCCTTTTAAAGGGCAACTGGTTTTTTTATTGGACCTAATCCATGGACCATGGAGTTTATAGCTGAATAGAATTAATAATACATGCACATAAAAAAGGAGATCGGTCTCATTTCGCTTTGTGCTGATGTTTGTGTTGGACGAAGTATCTATTTCATTAAAAATGAGAAAACATTCACATGGAATTTTATTGAAAACTAAAACATTTTTACTGTGATCACAGAGCGCGGGCATACGTTAAACGATCGGCGGGCGCCATGTGCCCGTGGGCATAGGGTTGGGAACCTCTGGTCTAAGGAGATATAATCTACCATCCTTCTTTTATTTTATGGTCTTTTCTAACTTATTTATATTCTTTTTCTCCAGTAAATATCTCAAGGTTACTTGTCGAGTCATTATGTTTTCTTTTCATGCTACAAGCTTATAATATCAAAGAAATATATAAAACATAATCAGAATCGAATTGCTCATACTATTTAATTCAGTTCCAGTTTCCTTCTCGTCCAAATTTCAACCGTATCTTTCTTCATTTTCCTATTAAAATTCCTGCTAATTGTGATACGGTTGTCTACTTGTTCCAATGCTTCGTGAGATCTAAACTGATTTGATACTATAAATCTGACAGATGACATTTATGTATAACATAAATCTAATAAAGTTCTAAATAAATTTAACATTTCTAGTTTTCTCATTTTCTTCGATCCCCATTTAAATATTACTAAGAAAGTTCCTAAAACTCTAAAATTTGTTACGAAATTTTTATTATTAAATTAAATTAAAATTCTAGAATTCCAGAAATTTAATAATAACATTACAAGGTATTTCTCCCACTTCCCTAGCGTGTAACGGTAGCACGTTGTGCCGGTATTCCAGAGGTCCGTACTTGAATCCCGGCGAAGGCGGTTGCATATTTTTCATCTTTTCTGCTTCCAATTAACCGAATGACTCTACAAGTGGCGCTCGAACTAAAAGAGTTGTGGATGATGATTCTCCGCACCCAGGATTTGGCGACTAGGTCTCTTAAAACCCTAGTCGCCTTTTAAAAAAGGGAATATATAAGGTATTTCTCCCACTTCCCTAGTGTGCCTTCGTGGTGTAACGGTAGCACGTTGGGCCGGTATTCCAGAGGTCCGTGGTTCGATTCCCGGCGAAGGGGGTTGCATATTTTTCATCTTTTCTGCTTCCAATTAACCGAATGACTCTACAAGTGGCGCACGAACTAAAAGAGTTGTGGATGATGATTCTCCGCACCCAGGATTAGGTCTCTTAAAACACTAGTCGCCTTTTAAAAAGGGGAGTATATAAGGTATTTCTCCCACTTCCCTAGCGTGCCTTCGTGGTGTAACGGTAGCACGTTGGGCCGGTATTCCAGAGGTCCGTGGTTCGATTCTCGGCGAAGGCGGTTGCATATTTTTCATCTTTTCTGCTTCCAATTAACATAATGACTCTACAATATAAAATCCTCGTGATATTTAGGTTAGACACATATATCATAAATAGTGCACTTCATGAGAAAGTTTGAAAATATTTATATTTTAATTAAATATTTCAAATGTTCCTCTATAAAGTACTTGGCATTTTTATAAAAAATGCACATAAAAGGAAAGGACAAAATTTATGCCAATAAAAATTCCTTGGAAACTAAATTTCATATTAATTTAAAAATAAATGTTATAAAAAAAGAAGTCTTTTTAGCTTTCTTTTGAAGCGAAAAGCGAAAAAAATCTGCTACTTGATTGATGTTTCATAATAAATGCAAATTTAATAAAGGATGCTTTAACAATTTTCTTAGTGAAACATCGCAAGAACATTAAAAAACTTGTTTTATTAGAAATAGAGTTTTTAGTGAAATAAAGGAGTTTTCTTATAATTATGTTGAAGTTAAGCTGATTAAATACAATAATTCTGCATGAAAATGGATAAGTCAACAACGACGTTTGTACAAGAAGTTCATCGACAACAGCTGTGTTTTACGAAATCATAATACTCAGAAAGTACAATTTTTATGCATTCGTCGAAGAGCCTTAATTTGAAGTAATATACGAAATGAATCTTTTCTGATTTAAGAAACTTACAAGTTATTCTCTGTAATACAATTAATTATTTGTTATATTTGCTTACGCAGATTACATCAAGAATTAAAAGACTTAACTATTAGAGTTATACCATTAAAAAATTTTGATTTTGACTCTTATAATGTCTAAAAATACCGAAACGCGTTGTTCAACACACATTATTGGTTCTGATTTATTGTTTTAAATACTTATGCCTTGAAATGTTCTGTTTGAAAAATTAAACAAACGGTTATAAGGTATTTCTCCCTCTTCCCTAGTGTGCCTTCGTGGTGTTACGGTAGCACACTGGGCCGGTATTCCAGAGGTCCGTGGTTCGATTCCCGGCGAAGGCGGTTGCATGTTCTTCATCTTTTCTGCTTCCAGTTAACCCAATGACTCTACAGGGTGAGTAATATATTTTTTCTTTTATCATTCTTTAGTTTCATTGTTTGAGCTTTCATAACAGAAGTTATAAGGTACTTTCTCCCTGCTTTCTGCATGCCTCCGTGGTATAATGGTAGCACACTCGGCGCGTATTCGAGAGGTCCAGGTTCGAGTCTTGGCGAGGGCATTGCACATTTTCCACTTCTCCTGCTTCCAAGAAAAATATTCTAATGACTCTACAGTTGTTCCTAAACTAGAGGTGATGGATGATGATTCTTGACCACCAGGATTTGGCGATTGGGTACCCTAATCCCCAGTCGCCCTTTAAAAGGGGGAGTATGTAAGTATTTTCTCCCTCCTTTTTGCATGCATTTCTAGAGATGACATAGAATCAAATAAAATATATATACAGTAAGACCCCGCTTAACGCGGGGGATACGTTCCATTGAAGTAGAGCGTAATGCGAAACAGCGCTAAGCGAGGCTATCTTAACATGTAAATAATGGGGTTAGGGGAAGACGGATAAAAAATGGTTAGGCATTAAATTTAATAATGTTTTTTTTAATAAAAATAAAATCAAACATTTATTTCTTACAAAAATAAAAACAATATAAACGCATATACTTTTAAAAACAAATAAAATTCTCAGTCAGATCATTCAGTCTATTCTGGGTTTCCAATATTCTGCCTTTTTGTCAAGAAGGCATTATGATAGATTGGCTTAATGGCATATTGCGTTCAATTTCGTCGTCAATCCATATAGACAGTCGTTTTTCCATTTCCTCTATAATGTTATTTCTAGAACGGGTAATTCTAGTTGCAGAGCTCGACGTAGTTGCAGTTGCCGATGACAGTATTTTTTCTTTATTCTTAAGAATTGTCCTTATTGTTGAAGTTGCCAAAATCAATGCAGAGCTAATTTGAGATTGACGTTCACCAGAATCTAATCTTCTAATCACTTGCATTTGAGTTTCCAGTGAAATGCTTATTCTGGTTGCTTTCTTTTCTTGTTTTTTATTATCACCCATGATAAAAACTAAAGATCATAATATTTGTCACTGTATTAATCGTTATAGTATTATACAAACTTACAATAATGTCAACAAATGTTGTTTCAAATGATAAAAATGCGTCCACCAAGCAAGAAACACATTTACACTGTTTCGGATATGTTATTTGGAAACCTAGCGCTGCGCACAATTTCGGAGAATCCCCGGGTTGAAATAAAAGAGCGCTAAACCGAAACAGCGCTAAACGAAACAGCGTTAAGCGGGGTCTTACTGTATCACTATTTAAATTAAGATTACGACTATTTTTAATCCATTTCAAGACATAGTAAAGGGCAGCCTAAAAAACAGAGTTGAAATTTTCCAAAGAAATTTTTTCATGATAGATTTCAACCCCATAATAAAAAACAACAAAAGCCGAGTCCACTCCCCCATCCATGCCCGAGCCATCTGTAAATATCTCATATTCTCTGATATCTGTAAAATAATACACATACGGGAGCGCTCTGCGGGATGTATATAATGAAAATTGAATTTAGTAAAAGAAGTGGTAAATACTGGAAGATCATCATACCAACTTTGCCAATACGCAAACACGATTTATCTTAAAAATATTTATAATAAATAGAGAGGGGTGGGATCCCCGCCAAAGTGCAAAGCACCTCCTCTGAGACTGTCCGAAAACATCTAGTAAGCGTTACCAGCCATCCACGCTGAACAAAATCAAGTTTCGTCCACAGACGAACCAGCTCCCCCCCTCTAGAGCCCCATGCAAAAACCCCATACATTACAATAGGTATAAAAGCATTAAAATATAATGCCCTTAAAATATCATTTCTAAAATATAAGATATAACCGGAGAATTTGTTAGGATAAAAATTTAAAATTAGATCACATTTACTAATTCAGAAGTCAAACAACAAAAATCAGCGTTAATTTACAAAATTTTCACAGGACTAGTTTCGATGGTTTTACCGAACCATCATCTTCAGCTGCAAAACCGCAAATGGATCACATTATCGCGGGATCACATTTCTTATGTATAAAATTAAAATGATTAATAAAAGTAAGTCTCGAATCAATTAAAATACCCAGTTAGTTAAAATAATCCACCGGTTTCAAAATATTTCCATGTAATCTTAACTTTGGAGGCCGAACGTGGTGACCTCTCCTAGGGAAGAACAAAAAGCCAGTTTTATCAGTGTTAATTAACATTTTTTCTCGTAAACACCACTGATCCAAAATATACATAAAACTCTCGAATTTAATGTCGAGGGTCGCTATTAAACTCCGGGTGGCTTCGCAATATGGACGGCGTGAGATCTTGGTCGCGCTAGGAAAGATGTACACGAATTTGTTTGCCTGTAATACCATTTTTGCAGCTTTGATCTGTAGCGTGCAGCAAAAACAACTTCCACAATTTATTAATTCTTATTTTTCAGTGTTAAGTCATTTCACTTATTCTAGTTATTGTCTTCAGTTTATTATGTTTCCTGAGATGTGAACGTTCTTTTATTTGATGATATTAACTGACGGAATTACAGTATTATATTAGGTAGTTAGATTTTATTATAAGAGTTTGTATTATTACTTGTTAACTGTTTAAATTTACCCTGTTGTTAAATGTCACAATATCGCGGTATGATGTCTCTTAATTGATCTCCTATTTTATCGCGGGTAAATTCAGCTAAAGTGGAGGACGTTGGTTCCAGAACTGTGTTAGAGGGTACAGGATCAAGGATCTCGCATGCCCTCAACTTAATTTAGCCCATAACGTAATCACGTAATGAGTATATCAGGACTTGTGTTCCTCTTTACTTGCCTTGGAAACATGAACTGTCCTGACTCGGAACAGGGAGCTTACTCAAGCTATGTTCAATAAATTGTGAAGTAGACAATACACACAGGAAGGGTATACGAAACCCTTTTTTTTCTATCTTTACAGAGATTTCCGCAACTTCGGAATACAGAGACCAACCACTTGTGGTCTGAACGTAAGAATATAAAACTAAAACTCTAACTAAACTAATTTTGGATTAATATACATGTGCCTAACTTTAAGATTGCCCGTTAATTAACAAAAATCCGTATGTAGTACAGAGAGTTGCTAAAACTACGATACGTTTGAAATTATCAAGAGGACTAAACCTCTGGCCTTGAAGGCAATCAGCAACCGAGTAAAACTACTATGGCAAGCGGCCTGCTTCTAATAACTCCTTCCTCTCTCTTGCTTGGCAGAAAGCCACAACTTAAGTACTTGGCGTTAGCAAGACAAATTTGCATAAATTGCAAGGATCTTAAGTTTTACTAACGTTTATTTTATTTTAAATCTTTACTATCACTTCTTATTTTCTACTTCCGGCCAGAATTAAAAGCTTTAACTTATTTATGCAAATTTGTTTGGCGAACGCCAAGTACTTAAGTTGTGGCTTTTTGCCAAGCGAGAGAGAGGAAGGAGTTAGTAGAAACAGGCCGCTTGCCTTAGCAGTTTTTACTCGGTTGCTGGTTGCCTTCCAGACCAGAGGTTTAATCCTCTTAATAATTTTAAACGTATTGTAGTGTTAACAGTTCTCTGTACTACATACGGCTTCCTGTTAATATACTGCCAATCTTCCACGTAGGCCCTTGTTTTTTATTCCAAAGTTAAGTTAGAGTTTAGTTAATATTTTTATATTCTTACGTTCAGACCACAAGTGGTTGGTCTCTGTATTCCGAAGTCCGGAAATTATTGTAAAGAGTGAAAAATAAAGGGTTTCGTATACCCTTCCTGTGTATCTTGTCTACTTCCCACATTTATTGAACATAGCTTTAGTAAGCTCCCTGTTCCGAGTCAGGTTCTTGAATGTTCCCCAAGCAAGTAAGGCGGAACACTGAACCTGATAAAATAAGTTAAAGCTTTTAATTCTGGCCGGAAGTAGAAAATAAGAAGTGATAGTAAAGATTTAAAATAAAATAAACGTTCGTAAAACTTAGGATCCTTACAAGTAGATATGCGATTTTCTTCAATACTTCCGTGTCTGACATAAAATCAGTCAAAAAACGTTTGTAAAAGCTTCAAAGAAGTTGACCAGCGTTCAAAGTCTTGGGCAGGAACAGTAGATAACGATTGCCTTCTTGAGCTGCCGGACTTAAAATATCCGGCTGGGAACTGGAGTCTTTGTATAAGCCAGCATCAGAAAAGTCACTGGTTGATACTAAAGCATCTCGGAAAACTCCACTTCCGGGAACTTCATCACAGTTCGATTCTATGTTCATTGTGGTTACTCGTAAAAAGAAGCAGAACAATTCTTTAAAACAAAAACTCTAAAAGAGCCTTCTTTTTTATAGCAAATGCTTCTAATTGATAACATAATAGTACACGGTCACAGCTGGCAAAGGAGCTCAATGGTGACACTCACTATCTTATAGTGAGTGTATATATACAGTGGTGGCCAAAATTGTGGACACTTTTGGAAATTTTTATGTTTTTGAACTTTGTATGCTTATAGAAAACGTTACGTTTCACAAAATGCAAACTTGTATATATCATTTTAAAGAGAATTTATTACTGAATTCAATACAAAACACAAAATTCTATTATTTGCAATACAAAAAAAGTTAAACGATAATAGTTATCGATATACATTAGACAGTGATGATTGCAGTGAGTTATCAGTACTTAGTAGGGTACCCTCTATTTTTGATTACAGCTTCACATCGACGTTTCATTGAGCTGACAAGAGTTGTAAGTTCTTTTTTCGTTATTACATGATGCCAGGAAACAATTATAGCATCAAATAGTTCCCTTTTATTTGATGGGTGCCTCATTCGGACAAGAGTTTTCAAACGGTGCCACAAATTTTCGATAGGATTGAGGTCAGGACTGTTTCCTGGCCATGACAACAATTTAATGCTCTTTGTACGAAACCACTCTTTCAATATTTTGGCCGTGTGGTAAGGAGCAGAATCCTGCTGAAAAATAAACGAAGCATTGTTGGGAAAAAGATCTCTGATGGAAGGTAGAAGTTTTGGTTCTAGAATAGTGTCAATGTATTTTCTGGCATTCAGTGTCCCATCGATGACATGAAGGCGACCAATACCCTCTGCTGACATGCATGACCAAATCATAACACTAACTGGGTTCTTCACAGTTGCCTGAATGCAGTCAGGATGTAGCTCTTCTCCTATTCTACGTCTTACATATTTTAGCCCATCACTTCCGAATAACGATATCTTAGTTTCATCACTCCATATAACTTTTGACCACTGATCATCTGTCCAATTAAGGTGTTCCTTTCCCACCGTAGTCTTTTTTTTTCGTTGCTGAAAATTAAGATAAGGCTTTTTCGTGGAATTCTACCTCTCATTCCAACATCTGTTAATCTTCTCCTGATTGTTCTTGAACTGACAGAAACACCAGCATCATTCAGATCACTTATGATGGCCGCTGATGACATTTTTCTATCTTGGAGACATAGTCTTTTTATTCTTCTGTCATCAATAGATGTGGTGCACTTTTCGGCCTTTTACTTCTTTGTTTTTTATTGAATTTGTCTCCTGATATCGTAAACAAAACTTTCGGACCCCAGATGTAGTCACTGAACCACCCACCTGTCTTGCAATTTCAGCATAGTAAAGACCACTTTCTCGTAACACAATAATATTACATCTCTTTCTAGGTGTCCAATCTACTCTTTTATTTGATGTCATTGCTTCTTGACTAAATATTAAAAAGTTTTACAAAAATTCCTACTTGTAATTGCAGTGTATAAGAAACAGGTCCTCCTTCTACAGAACAAAGCAAAATAATGAATTGTTTCAAGTGTATATACAACTTTGCATTTTACGAAATGTAACATTTTCTATAAGCATACAAAGTTCAAAAATAAAAAAATTTCCAAAAGTGGTTACAATTTTGGCCACCACTGTATATATCGCAATAAATAAAGATAACACACAAAACGTTATAAAAACGACCTTTTGGACGTAATCAAAAATATGAAGACTTTCAAATTTTTTTGGTTATTATTTTTATTATTTATTAATTCTTATTTTTTAAATAAAATTATTACTAATTTCTATTTTGAGAATCTTTCTGACTGAATGAAACAATATTTGTGTTTCTTTAAAGAAGCGGAGAACAGTGCCACTATCTGTCGAAATGCTTACAACTTTTCCGTAAAGCTAACTGCAATGTGGTACTGAATTTTTGACCTTGCTTTGAAGGTCAAAATTGTCGAATATCGTTTTATAAGATTCATTTAATCGCCGGATGTAAGATAAGTTCCTAAACTTGTGTTTTAACGCAAAGGTTCAGATTTACAAATCCTTTTGAGGAAAAACATTCATGTACATCATTTTGAAATATGTATCTAATAAAATTTATAAGTTTTTCTGCTTAGCAAAATATAAAATTTTATTGTTAGTCTCAACCAATACTTCCCCTTGTTACGTATAGCATTTCAATAAGAATAGCATTCAAGACAATAATATTATTGTGCCAAAGATTTTTGTTTCTCTGCTCCTCCTTATCTCGTAATAAGAAAATTGCAAGTCTGTAACTTTTTATTCAAATTTATCCTTGTATTCTCAAATCATCACCGCCCTGCAAAGAAGAACCCAATATATCTGTTTTGTCTTGCTTGCATTGTTATTTCCCGCTTTGTACAAAAAATCGATGCAAATTCAATCAAGATTTGCATTTTTGGAGCATTCGTTTTCGCATTCATGTTTTAGAGGACCTCTTAATCCTGCATGAAAAGGAGATATCACAATATCGTTTCTCGATGCAATATCCATACTGGGAAGCTTATATATATATTTTTTTGAAAATTGTACTTCAATATATTATCCTAAAGAAACCAAGGAGTAATGCCTTTAAGAAAGAAAAAAATGATTGCCTTTGAACTTGAGGATTTTTTGAAATTTATAGATTCAAAATATTAAAATATTAAATTAAATATAAAATAAAAATTTTAATGCCAGCCATTGAATATTGTCCCAATTAAAAATATTTTAGTAAAAGGAAACAGTAATAAAAAAGAATTATTACTTAAATGCATTCTTACATTATTTAAAAAATAATAATCTTTCAAAGATGTTTAATGGCAATAAACATGGATTTTTAAGTCATAACTTTGCATTAATTTTTGAACAAAAATTGCTCTGATAATAGAATTGTAGAAAACTGTACTTGGTCGATTGTCGAAATTTAACTTAATGTTTTTCATGTCTCGGAAGCGCTACTTAGACTATACATTAGACTTATACACTGAAGTGACAAAAGTCATGGGATAGCAATATGCAAATATACAGATGGCAGTAGTATCGCGTAGAAAATGTATAAATGCGAAGTTTTGGCAGGGCTTTCATTTGTGTTCAAGTTATTCATGCTTTGGCGTGATTATGGCCGCACGACGAGAATTAACAGACTTTAAACGCGTAATGGTAGTTGGAGCTAGACGTATGGGTCATTCCACTTCGGATATCGTTAGGGAATTCAACATTCCGAGATCCACAGTGTCAAGACTGTGCCGAGAGTACCTAATTTCAGGCATAACATCCCACCATGGACAGTGCAGTGGCCAGCCACCTGCACTTAACGACCGAGACCAGCGACGTCTGCGTAGAGTTGTCAATGTTCACAGACAAGCAACACTGCATCAAATAACCGCAGAAATCAATGTGGGACGTAGGAGGGACGTATCCGATAGGACAGTGCGGCGAAATTTGTCTTCCTTGGGCTATGCCAGCAGAAGACCGACTCGAGTGCCTTTACTGACACCACGACATCGCCTGCAGCGACTCTCGTGGGCTCGTGAGCATATCGGTTGGTCCCTAAACGAATGGAAAACCGTGGCTTGGTCAGATGAGTCACGATTTCAGTTGGTAAGAGCTGATGGTAGGGTTCGAGTGTGGCGCAGACCCCACGAAGCCATGGACCCAAGTTGTCAACAAGTCACTGTTCAAGCTGGTGGTGGTTCCATAATGGTCTCGGCTGTTTTTACATGGCATGGACTCGGTCCTCTAGTGCAACTGAACCGATTATTGACTGGAAATGGATACCTTCAGCTCCTTGGACATCACTTACAGCCATTCATGGACTTCACGTACTCAAACAACGATGGGATTTTTATGGATGACAATGCGCCATGTCACCGGGCCACAATTGTTCGCGATTGGTTAGAAGAACATTCTGACAATTCCAGCGAATGATCTGGCCACCTAGATCGACCGATATGAATCCCATAGAACTTTTATGGGACATCATCGAGAGGTCAGTTTGTGCCCAAAACCCTGCACCGTCAACACTTTCACAATTATGGACGTCTATAGAGACTTCATGGCTCAATATTCCTTCAGGGGACTTCTAACGACTTGTTGAGTCCATGCCACGTCGAGTTGATGCACTTCGCCGGGCAAAAGGAGGACCGACAAAATATTAAGAGGTATGCCATGACTTTTGTCACTTCAGAGGATATAGCTTTGTTCAAACATGCCAACGTGCCAAGCTTTGTAAAAATTGCACGAATAGTTTTTAAAAAAATCAGCTCTCAAAATTTTAGCTCTTCAGTGTTAAGTGAATTTGTTATATATTTATTAATATTTCTTTTTTTTACTTGGTTATTTCTTTCATTTCGAAATTTAGGTTCAATTTAAATGAAATTCTCATATATGTTTCTGTTTGTCTTTAAATATGTATTTTTTAGTAATTTTTATTATTTTTTCAAAAAAAAATTTTGATATATAACCTATAAAAGTTAGTTTATTATTACCTTAAAGAAGATGTATTTCTAGGCATACGTGCAAAAATGTAGAGCCTTTTATTCAAAATTTCAAACGATATATGTGAATTTATGTATTAGCGCGTTTTGAAATTTGGCATCATTGTTGTAAGCCGCATAATAATGCCAAAATTGCTTTACGCACTTTGTTAAAATTATTTGAAAGAATGAATAACGAGCCTTTTTTTCCGCTCGTGTACGGTAAAAAGCAAAAAGGGAAATAAGTTATCATAAGTTAAGAATTTCGCCAAGCGAATTGTCGCATTTTTTTGGCAGAGTGTTCGCAGAAAAGAAAGTATTTTATACTAATTTATAAAGCATAGTTTTTTTAAATGTTTGAATATTACCTTTCGTTATTAATATTGCAAAGTTTACATTACATTCACAGTATTAAACCTCAGTTGAAAACGTTCTTTTCTCTCATTATAAACATTCAGTAACATAAACGAAAAATAATTTATTAGATAAAGATAATAACAGGATAGGCTAGAAGGTCTTTAGTGCTATGACTATGGTATTAAAGCTTTGATTTTTAGCGTCTGCTTGAATTTTTCGAATGCAAAGATTATGGGGGGCTTATCCCAAATATGTGAAGGAATGGATAAATATTTATATTTAATTTTACATAACCAATGAAATAATTCCAGAAGTTTGAGAATATATATCGGTTTGCTGAATTTGGAGAATAGAAAGTTTAATTTGCCCAATTAAATATGTGTTACATCAGAAATTGCAGAGGTCACGAATATGCTTATATTAATTTGAAATGCGTCATAAACATTATTTAAAAAATACTCTAAATCTGAAAACTCAATATTTGTGACAGAAATACACAAGTGAAGTTTAGAAATGCATTCCTATTAATTTTCCACGTAACTTAGTTTCGAGGATAATTTCGGTTCTGTTGCAAACTAGTCGATAGGAAGTTTACAACTGCAGTGATTGATCGCGTTGCCCCCCCCCGAAGCATTTCATACGCGATTTCACATGAAATGCCCAGTCCATATGTTGTGTTGATGAATTGAAACAATCAGAATTTGATACAAATTTAAACCATGTACGTCGTCTACACGAATTTAGTTTCGCTGGATATATTTTGCCTAAATTTTCGGTTTTTATTTTTTATCTTTACTCTCAGTTTTTAGTCTTTGTTTTTAGCAATAAAAATTTGTATCATAATAGTCGTTTAAAATTGCTTAATAAAAGTAGTATCATTAGAAAGGCACATTTATCCATTGCAGACGAATAGAAATCATATCAGTATATGAAAGTATCGTACTGGTTTGATAATTACGATTTGAAAATTAAATATGGAAATAAACAAGAAAGACAAAGATACAATCAGTATCGTAATGGTCTACTCAACCAACAAATATGCCGTAGCCTGACCATCACTGTCATTTGACGTTGCATAAATTCTTTAATTTATTCTTCAAATTAAAACGAATGAAAAAATTGAATATGAAAGGTTTCAGATTTTAATGGCAACCCAAAAGCGATTGTTAAGTTTTTTTACTCTCTCTCTGAGTTCGCAGTTTACCAGTCTGCTCAACGATGTATTTCCGTGATATCTGTATGTAAAAACAGGATAAAAGACTATTTCCCTCCAAAAGAATTATAAAACTGCTTTAAAATGAATTTTGAAGAGAATTTTTCTTGGCGTCTGCAAGAACGTATGTACGTACGTACGTACGTATCTCGCATAACTCAAAAACGAGTAGCCTCAGAACGTTGAAATTTTGTATATAGGACTGCTAGAACACGTAGATGTGCACCTCGTATTTTGGTCGCAATCGGCAGAACAAGACGTATATAAATATATTTATATATATATCCACTCTGTTACCCGGCTCAGTGATCTCAGTTTCTTTACTCTTATATGTTTGTAAATTGTACATTTTTTGCTTTAAAAACGATTGAATTATGTTGCTCTTATCTTCCCCTTAAGGTTTTTATGCCTTTAGTAAATCTGTATGCAATATGTTTAGAATTATCAACAATTTAAAAATTGTTTTAAGTGCCGCTAAGCCTAATAATGTTTTTTATGGCGGCCATTGATTGTTTACATTTGGAACAGTAGACTAGTAGATTTGTTGCCAATCTCGAGAAACTTAGCTTCGCAACAACAAAGATAACGCCTTCATTTATTATTGCCAATTAAATCATGCTTTTAATCCTTTCTGGAATTTTTTCGAGGAAATAAGTGCTTAAGATTTACTTCGTAATTTTTAATATAGATATTTTGAGTTTCTATGTATCTTTTGCCTTCTCGCGAAGTGAGAACTGAATTAATTGAATGAGAAATACTCAATGGTCTGTGAAAAACTGTTTACGTTTTGTTTTGTTTGCTTAATTTCTTTTATACATCATTCTAGCTTTATTATAGTAAATAGAACATATGGAAACGATTAGATAATTCTATTCTTTAAATGATATAAATTTTGTGCATACTGAGTTATAATATGAACGAAATATAATACTGTTAAGTGAATCTAGTGCCAGAGTGTCGCTATGGTAAACAAAAACTAGAGTGAATTTTAAAGAATGCATTTATTCTATTGTGGTTTATGCGCTATCGGCGAAATAGATTTAATTCAATCGAATAAGTTTAAATGAAATGGAAGAAGAAATGCGTACCATTTAATATTCCGTACAAGGAAGTCATGTGGTGTACACATCAGATTTCTTATATTTTAAAAAACTTTAATGAATTTTTGATTAACAATTAAACTCAATGATTTCAAAGCAAGCAATGGTAATATTCTACGGGAAGGGAAATGTTTATCTCCAAGGCGCCGAGACTGTCTATCGGAAATTTTAAAGATTAGGCTATTTTAAAATATTTTTAGCCAAAAGATATATCAGCGCAAATGCTTTTGAAACGTGTATGTGTATGTAAACGAAAAAAACACTCCTTTTGGACGTAATATAAAATCTGAAAGTTTCCAGATTTTGTTTTGTCTTTTTATTGCATTTTTTTTTGCTTGTTAACTTTATTCATAATTTTCTTCGCACTTACGCCATATAAAATTCAGTTCAACAGCAAAATCACAAAACATTTAAAACAGCATTTATTCCCGATAGAATGTTAAGAGATTGCCATACATATTTTTATGCTCGAAATATTTTTTCTTTAACAGTAGAAAAGAATGTGTATATAATGATTTTAATGAATCCAACTAGTGTAATTTCTTAAAAATATTGAATATTTCTAATTAGATATCTCTTGATTTTAATACATGTTTATTCAAATTAATCGTATTAAAAAGTAGCGAAAATATTCTTAAAAACTATGTTTATCGCTTTCAAACCGCTTAGTTTATTATTCAGTAACCTTCCAGATTAAATCTGAAAGTTCCTTAGGCATAGGGAATAACAGCATATTGACGCATAGAAGATAAAAGTATTTTATTTCGGGACGAGGCAACACATTCCTTTAAAAGAGCCGAGTGTGTTTATTAAAACTGACTAATGAATTAACTAAAAGATGAATACTTTACATTTTTTCAAATATCAACAGTCTCTCTCGCTGGAATAAAAATGTTTCATTCCGAACAAGTGTTGCCACTGTTTTCTTTCAAATGTTATAAAATATGTTTGCTTGTTTGTCCATAAGAAATCCACCCGAATTTAAAAGCAGAATATTTGGAAAACTAATTCATCTATTTTGAGAACAGCGAAAAATACTTGAAAAAATAATGAAAACTGTTTTTTGACATAAAGTCAAAAAATTTGAAAAGGTAACAATAATATTATTCAAGAAAAACTCAGGAATTGCAGAATCATCAAATTGCAAACTAAAAAAATAAAACTTACATCAGATCCAGAATTTTTCCTTTATCATAGCCTATAGCGTTTGATTAAGGTATTCTCTCGTCACTCCATGCATTATAACTTTAATCCAAATATCTTTTCAACAAAGAATTCATTAACAATGTATGCGAAGGTAAAAAACTTCTAGTTGGACAACGGAACGTTTATTTATGTTCGGAATAATAAATTTCCAGAGATACGGATCCAAAAGTAATAAAATCCCAGACAAACGAAACCATCTTTTTAGGAATTTCTAATGAGACTTTTCAATATTTCTTTAGCTGGAGGCTTTAAATTAAGAATAAAATCAGATATAAAGAAATTGCTAGGATTTCTTTGAGATACTGAAATCTGATTAGTCAATAAAACTTAAGATTTTTTTCTTTCTTTCGAGAAGAATTCTCGGATATCTATGCAAAGCTTTATATTTAACCACTATTTGCATTTTTAGTGTTATATTTGGATAAAAAAAACATAGAGCTCATTTCAACACGGTAAAATATAAGCGAAGAATAGCATTAAAATTGTTTTAATTCAATAAAGTACTTTGATTTAAAATTTTCTTTAGTGCAGGTAAAATCTTACTTAATAAAAACTAGTACGCTGTAGTTGTCAGATATTTGAAGATAATAAAATTTGTGGTTTAAGAGCAAATAGATGAAGAAATTTAATAAAAAAAACTCAAAGCTTCACATTGCTGCCAAAAGGGCGTTTTTTAATGTTTTCTGTGTTACCTTTTCATATTAAATATCATGTTATTGGCACTTAAATGACATAAAATTAATTTCAACAGCGATATCACAAAATATTTAAAAACAGCATATCTTTAGAAATATAAACAGTTTCGCTCTTGGAGATATTTTTTTTTTTACAGTACAGTGTTGCCATTCCTCGCTTTGAAAGTGTTGAGTTTCTTAATCAAAAATTCGTTATAAAGTGTTACAAAATATGAAACTGATAGTAAAACAAATTCCAAATATTCCAAATTTAGACTTCTAGATGCTCATATTCGGAAGAGGAGTATGTTATTCAAAATTGGATGGCTCTTAGGTACCGTTGTTTTATCATAATGCGGGAAATATACATACATTTATGCGATTCTTCATTATTTAATTTCTTTACATATAATACAGGGCGATAATATTTGGTGGCAACGGTTTGAAAAGTGATACGGACAGTTACAGTGAATCGACTCAAAATGCTAAAATGAAATTAATAGACCTTCTGAGGTAACGCTTCTTTGGGCTAATACAGTATTAATTAGTATAATTAGTATAATAAAGTATTAATTAGTAATTAGTATAAATACAAGAAAGTATCGGTGACTTTAATTTCGTTAGAACATAGCCCAGATTTAAATGTAGACTGAGTTCCACCACAGTTGCAGTTATCGATGTTTTCTTACTTGTATTATTGTTAAACTTCTTTATTTGCTTACAACTGTAACGGTTGTAAGTAAATAAAGAAAACTGTAATGGTAACTGTAACGGAGTTACAACTGTAGCGGTAGATTTTGGCAGCAGAAATTCGTTACTTTAAAATTAACCCTAAAGTTAATTTTTTTTGTGAATAAATAAATACACTTAGATATTCAAAACATGTTACCTAGGCAAATCTATTTCCGAAACTGCATTCGAGAGGTCCAAGGTTCGAGTCCTGACGATAGCATTGGTCATTTTTCCTGTTTCTTGCTTCGAAATAACTTAATGGTTTGGTTTGGTTTATTTAATTACGGCAAACCACACGAGGGCTATCTGCCTAAGGGGAGGGATGCCTTCGTGATGCACTTTCTAAGGGAAACTGGCTCGTATACATGTTACACATACGGAAAACCACGAAAACGCCCAAGCAGCCAGCCCGTTCGCCGGATTCGAAACTCGGACCGAACTACCAGTGTTCAGCGACTTTACCGCTCGGCCGCTGGTGGGCCCCAAAATAACTTAATGACTTTACAAGATAATATTGCGGTATTTGCTGGTTGTTTATCCACAAATACTTTTCATTTACAACGTTATGACTACAAACATGTCCTTGGGAAATTAAATTACTCACATAATTTTTCTCCTTCCAATTTTAGTACGATAAAATTAGTTAACAAAGAGAAAATTATACGAAAGTAAATACTGAGTATTTGCATCATTATTGCAATTATAATAAATGTTTCTGGCGTATACTACGTTTCTGTATACGTTTCTATGTGTTACAACTCGAACGCGAAATGAACGAAAGTTTCGTTTCTGCCAGTGGCAACGAGGAGTCGAAAAACGAACTGGGAAGGGAACGGTCGCTACTCGGTTTCTCTTGATAGAATTTGATACGAAGGGGGGATAATCCCCATCTTTTGATTCGAAATTAATCTCGAATTATGTATATATTGTAATATAAAAGACGTGTGTAAATAAATAGTCATTAAGACTAGATTGAAATTGTGATTTGAATTGAACATCGAGAAATCGAAAGCTCCCCCAAATAGAACGTAGAAACAACATTATGTGTACACAACGGTTCTAAATTTTAAATAATTGATTGCGTACCGCCTAACAACGAAGTTTAATGAGAGTTTTATTGCTTGGATATATGTTTATCTTCTAAGTTATTAAACGTATAATGTATTTCTCCCGCCTTCTTGGAATGATTTCGTGGTGTACTGGTGAGCACACTTGGTGCGTATTTGAGACGTCTGAGGTTCGAGTGCCGGCGAAGGCATTGCTCATTTATCATCTCTCCTGCTTCCAAATAACCTAATATCTCTAAAAGCGTATTTCTAAAATTTTAAATTAAAAAAAAATTCTTTCATATTAATGCATATAATCAGCATTTTGTCTGGAATGATAAATCATTAATTGCCTAGAATCATAAATCATATTAATACATATAATCTGCATTTTGTCTGGAATCAATTAAATTTTAACGATTGTATGTAACAGGCAGCTATTTTAGCTGGTGTATTATTTATAGTTATTATGAGAAAGAAAATTATGCTTTATGTGTATATTTTTTATTATAAATTTATTATTATTTTTATTATAAATTTATTTTATTTTTATTATAATTTTTGTGATTTTTAATACCATATCAATCCCATGTGTTGATGGAAAACATATAGCAAGTCTAGTAGCAGACAGTGAGTGCAAATTATTTGAAAGAAAACGTATTACGTCCTGTAATGGAAATGCTAAAACGCAAATGGAAGCTTTTTTTGTCTTGTGAAGCATAATATGATTGCATTCAGTTTAATAGAATGGAATGAATTTCTTTTTCTGAACTCTTTCATAATTATTTTTGATGGGTTATACAGATGAAAGAAAATGTGCCATTACTGTTTTCTTGAGGGATGCATGAAATGATACGTAAAATGTTTCTTTATAAAGCGTATGTCATAAAGGGTATGGAAATTGTAGATTTGTTTATCAAAGTGAAAGACGCTAAATTAAACTCAGAATAATGAATGTTGTGACGATACTACTTCGCTCAGTTCCAGAGGGACGGGTTCTAGGGTTTTCCACCTCTCCTTTCCTACCAGCAACCTCTCGAGAGGACTTTCGGCTCGCCATATACTTAAAGTGCCCTTATGCCGCAAAAAAACTACATATTTACAAACATCCATGCCTTCTCCTAGATTCGAACCCGAGGCCTTCGGTACCACAATAGGCTCGTCTTCGCGGCACGTAATATTGTATTTTAATTAACTCATACAAGGTACGTTCTCCCTCCTTTCCACATGCCTTGGTGGGATAATTGGAAGCACACTCGGAACATATTCAAGAGTCTGAGGTTCGAGTCTCGTCGAAGGCAAGGTATATTTTTCACCACTTCAATATTAAGAAAAAACTAATGAATCTATACTCATTCATATTTTCCAAAAAGAAGTGTTTTTTCTTTTATAAAATATAAGTTTCTAAACGCTCCAGATAGGAAAGAATCACTGAATTTATTATTAGTTCAAAGGGGCTTTGTCCCTGAAGGACTATAGTTTTCGATTTTGCGTTGAATCACTATAAATGTCCGTTTCACTTTTTAAACTGTTGCCACAAAATATTAGAGTCCTGAATTATATTTGAAGAAATGAAATAATGAAAAATATGCATAAAAGTGTGTCTATTTCTCGCATTGTGACAAAACAACGGTACCTAGAGCCATCGAATTTTGAATGACGTAATCCTCCTACGAGTATGGGCATGTGGAAGACCAAATTTGAAATTGGGAATTGGTTTTATTATCGATTTCATATTTTCTAAAACTTTAACGAATTTTTCATTAACAAACTCAAGGATTTCAAAGCGAGCAATGGCAACACTCTACGAGGAAAAAAAAAATTATCTCCAGCCGCGCAGAACTGTGTATCGGAAATTCTAAAGACAGGCTCATTTTAAAATTATTTTCCGACATTGCTGTTGAACTGAATTTTATGGTTTAAGTGCAAAGAACATGATATTTAATATATAAAGGTAACACACAAAACTTTAAAAAAAAAAAAAAAAAAAAAAACGCCCTTTTTGGACGTAATTTAAAATCTGACATCTTTCAAATATTTTTTTATTATTAGTTTATGTTGTATAGCATACAATAGCTTTGCTTAGCGACTTATTAGTGGGGAGATAAAACTGGAATGTTTGCTGGAAAGGATATAAACAAACACTGTTTCACGGATGAAACCCAGAACTAAATCTTTACCATTATTGCTATTTTGCCTTGTATAGGAATTTCTCTCCATTGTTTAATTTTGAGCTTTTCTGCTTTTTACCAGTACTTATGAGTTACTGAATAAATTTGTTAAACTATTTGGTATGTGTATTATTGAATATTTAATGCGGAAAATGTTGATGAAAATACTATGAATTTGTTAGAAAATCCTTACATATGGATACTGAAAATACCGTATATTAAATGAGCAAACTGAAGCAGTTGAAATAACTTTAACAAAACGAACAGAAGGAGAGCTAATAGAATACTTAAGGTATCTGCCTACGTTAAAAAAAACGATTTCGGCGAAAAATTTCGATTTTTTTAATTGCCCAATTTGAAAGGTCAGTTTTGTAGGATTCCGAAAATGGTTCATTTTTACGTTTGTGATAATTAGAAGAGAAGATATAGTCAATTAACTGCACTGGAAGTGAAAGCAGAAAGACCGGAAGTGCCATTTAAAAGGCTCAACTTAAAGGTAAACAATGTTGTTATCCGTGTTTTTGTTTACCTGTTTGTGTGTAAATTGTGCTAAAACATTTCATTTTAATTCTGGGTACTTTTTTTTTGTTTCTGGCAATAATTGTTTGCCTTAATTTTTTTAACTTTGTCTGGAAGCATTGCGATTAGGTATAAAGACTATGTTGCTGGGTGCATATATAGCAGTTTTACTTTTAATTCAGGGTATCTTGGATTACTTCCTGTGTTTGAACATTTAGGCATATCAATTGAACAAGAAATGATTAAAAATTACTTTGGAATTGATAACGAAAGAATAAAGAACTCGAAACGTCATTCGTCGCTCATTTCGAAAATAGCCAGAAAAAAATTAAAATCAAATAGCAAATCAAAATTACTTAAGTATAAAGATATGGAGGGTGTGATGTACAAATATGGAGAATTTTAAGTATGTAAATACAACAGAACAGTTTTTCTGTTAATGTGAAATCTTTAAATGCGTTTTCTGGAAAAATAATTTATACAAGAAATGTAATTACTCAAAATGTTCTAAAGGTATCTCTATTAAATTTCACTAAAGTGTTTTGTATATTATTTACTAGGTTTTAAGCTACAATCTAAGTTATATTTATTAATTTGATTGTTTTATAAGTATTTCTATATAAAACGATAAGAAATATTTTACAAAAAACTGTGTTTTTTTCATGTAATTACACATATTTTAGTAAATTTTAGGAATATAATAAACATTTTAGTTCATAACACAGATGAGTGTTGTAGTAGTATACAGTATAAATAAAATTGAAATATATGCTGTGGGAAAAATTTGCATATATTTCAAAAATTTATGAAAAATATTCCTAAAAATTTACCTATTTTCATGATTTGATATCATATTTTGACTAAATAAATATATATTTGATCAGAATTCTATGTTTTTAAAAAAAGTGCTCCGAACGTAGGCAGATACCTTAATCTAACAGAAGAAAAACATTCTGAATTTCTCTTTGCAAAAGTAATTTACATCGTGGATTTAAACAAAAGTGCAATATAAGTGAAAATCTTTCTTTAAGCTTGGGTAAAAAGTTTTCCCGTGTTGCTCTTTCACTCTGTTTCAAAAATAGTACAACAAGTGATCTAACAGAGGATTTACTGTAGCGTGGCTGCAGTAAATACTCGATTAAATATATTTAACTGAAACGAAATGGAGAAAAATTACATTCAGTTGTTCAGTTCCCGAGCCACACATCTTCAGTTTTGTTTTAAATCATCCTGATCAAGATCAGATTGAAATGCGATACTGAAAAGCATCTGATTGTGTAATTTAATAAATATTTTGTTAAATAAACAATAATGTATACAGTGGTGGTCAAAATTGTGGACACTTTTGGAAATTTTTATGTTTTTGAACTTTGTATGCTTATAGAAAACGTTACGTTTCACAAAATGCAAACTTGTATATATCATTTTAAAGAGAATTTATTACTGAATTCAATACAAAACACAAAATTCAATTATTTGCAATACAAAAAAAAGTTAAACGATAATAGTTATCGATATACATTAGATAGTGATGATTGCAGTGAGTTATCAGTACTTAGAAGGTTACCCTTTATCTTAGATTACAGCTTCACATCCACGTTTCATTGAGATGACAAGAGTTTTAAGCTCTCCTTTCGTTATTACATGATGCCAGGAAACAATTATAGCCTCAATTAGTTCTCTTTTATTTGATGGGCGCCTCATTCGGACAAGTGTTTTCAAACAGTGCAACAAATTTTCGATAAGATTGAGGTCAGGACTGTTTCCTGGCCATGACAACAATTTAATGCTCTTTGTACGAAACCACTCTTTCGATATTTTGGCCGTGTCGCAAGGAGCAGAATCCTGCTGAAAAATAAACGAAGCATTGTTGGGAAAGAGATCTCTGATGGAAGGTAAAAGTTTTGGTTCTAGAATAGTGTCAATGTATTTTCTGGAACTCAGTGTCCCATCGATGACACGAAGGCGACCAATGCCATCTGCTGACATGCATGACCAAATCATAACACTAACTGGGTTCTTCACAGTTGCTTGAATGCAGTCAGGATGTAGCTCTTCTCCTATTCTACGTCTTACATATTTTCGTCCATCACTACCGAATAACGATATCTTAGTTTCATCACTCCATATAACTTGTGACCATTGATCATCTGTCCAATTAATGTGTTCCTTTGCCCACTGTAGTCTTTTTTTTTCGTTGCTGAAAATTAAAATAAGGCTTTTTTCGTGGAATTCTACCTCTCAGTCCAACATCTGTTAATCTTCTCCTGATTGTTCTTGAAGTGACAGAAACGCCAGCATCATTCAGATGATTTCTGATGACATTTTTCTATCTTGGAGACATAGTCGTTTTATTCTTCTGTCATCAATAGATGTGGTGCACCTTTTTCGGCCTTTTCCTTCTTTGTTTTTTTATTGAATTTGTCTCCTGATATCGTAAACAAAACTTTCGGACCCCAGATGTAGTCACTGAACCACCCACCTGTCGTGCAATTTCAGCATAGGAAAGACCCCTTTCTCGTAACGCAATAATATTACATCTCTTTCTAGGTGTCCAATCTACTCTTTTATTTGATGTCATTGCTTCTTGACTAAATATTAAATTTTTTCAAAACTTCCTACTTGCAATTGCAGTGTATAAGAAGCAGGTCCTCCTTCTACAGAACAAAACAAAATAATGAATTGTTTCAAGTGTAAACATGATGTCAGCTTCTACTGGCAGTTACTAACATTTGATTGGTTCTCAGAACAAGAACAGTGATTGGCCAGGAAAGCTAGACATTACAAACCACTTCATAACTGTGTTTTTTATTTATATCAAAGTACATATAACATTTTTTTGTGTTGCAAATAATTGAATTTTGTGTTTTGTATTGAATTCAGTAATAAATTCTCTTTAAAATGATATATACAAGTTTGCATTTTGCGAAACGTAACATTTTCTATAAGCATACTCAGTTCAGAAACATAAAAATTTCCAAAAGTGTCCACAATTTCGGTCACCACTGTACTGCATGCTAAATATTGAGAAAGCTTTATCTAGAAAGTGAAGTTTACGAATCTCGCTTCATTGATGAATTTATTAAAATTTGCGATATTTTGTAAGGGATCATCATTTTACTTCCTCCTTTTCACATGTAAAAGAAGCATTGCAATCGTGAAAAATTTCGGGGTATCATATTTCAAAGAAAATATTCATTTCGACCATTCTTGTATCCATTTGACGATTTTTCTGCGCGACATCTGTAAGTATTGTTGCAAATTTAGTATTTATATTGGTAATTTTAAGTGAATTATAATTAATACTGTTGTACTTTACTGTGTAATGCAGCGCGAGATAAATTTTAAGAGAAAGCTATGCCTGAAACGTTAGAATACAGGGACACGTGTATTTAACATTGAGTAAATGGCTGTCTCGGTAATATGTATCGAAATTGAATAAATATAATTGACTGCTATGTTAGCTGTAACCATAATCCCACATTCCTTTACAGCATTTTCGACAAGCAGAAAGTCCTAGAAATATCTCGCGGCCGATTGCAGCTATTTAAGACCGGAGAGAGGAAAAACTGATTTTAGTTGCTTAGTTGTTATTGCTAGTTGTTTAGTTAACTGTTGTTATTGCTGCGAATTCAGTGTGGATTAGCTTTTCTTTAGATACGTTTTGCACTGCGTTGTGTTTTACTTTCTTAATAGTTTGTGGAGTAACTATTGACTATACTCTGTGATACTGTGAACACTTGTAATAATAATCAAAATCGTAAAAAACAACCTTATATTTAGCGTAGGTATAATGAAACGCTCAATCGATTTCGAGGGCAGCTAAAGGTCCCTCCTCATCAGGAGAAAGAAATACATAGAAAGAAGAAAATAGGAATCACAGAAACACGTGGTGCTTATCAGCACTGCACGTGGTTATAACTAGATTTTTAATCAGAGTTGCACTGGCCGCCTACTTTTACTGAGCCAGGCTGTCTGATCAAGCATAAAGAAATATTAGCGAAGTTAAAATAGGGAGCGAGGGGCAAATGCACATTACGCTCAAAATTTGAACTTCAAATAATGGAAAGCAACCACTGAACGGATTTTTATACCCTCTGGTAGTACCAAGTGCGAGGAGGTAACGCCATCTATCGGCAAAAATAATTGAATTAAGATAGTAGAATTTTAAAGGCATTAGGAAGGACTGGATTGGACTTCAAATCATTAACTAAACTTTCTAAATCTTTGTGAATGTGAAAAGCCTCAAGAAAATCCAATTCGCCTATGGAAGAAGCCTTTTGGATGATTTTTGCAGACCCAAAATCAAAATTATGGTTAAAAGTCCAGCTATGATACCCTATTGAAGACTTGTTAATTTCCCCTTTTTTGACATAAGATTCATGTTCCTTGATACGAAACTTCAACGCTCTTTTTGTTTGGCCAATATATCTTAAACCACACTGACATGATATACTATAAATTCCCCAAGAATTCAAGACAGAAACGCAATCTTTTAGAATCGAAGGGTGAATTTTATTAATAGGGGAGAAACCGACTTGAATTTCTGGAGAATCCGTGCAATTTTATAGCTAACAGAAGGATAAAATGGAAGCACGACAAGGTCATTGATATTATTTCTAACAGTGGAATGTCTTCTTTGATGGGAATCTGAAAATTTTTGACGGCTTTATCAATAATCACGGGAGAAAATCCACGGTCAATCGCAACTGCTCTAAAATAATTAAGTTCATTGGTAAGCAAAGATTCAGAGGAACAAACTTTTAGCGCGCGGAAAACATAATAGTAAAAAGAAGCCATATTTTGCTTAACAGGGTGGCATGACTTGGCATGGGGTGGTAAACAAACTGCAAAGGGTTTACGGTACACAGTGGTGCTAAAATCGGTTTCATTGCGGATTATAAGAATATCGAGGAAGGGGAGGGAATTGTTGGATTCAATTTCAAGAGTGAATTGGATGGCTGGATCAATTGAATTCATAATAGATAGAATCTCGGATAAATCCTCTTTATAACCGTCAAAAAGTGCGAAAGTGTCGTAAACATACCGAATCCAAAGACGAAAAGATAATTTATCAAATAATTTCATCTCAAAATAGTGCATATAAATGTCAGCAAGTACCGGACTGAGAGGAATACCCATAGCCAATCCTTCAACTTGACGAAAATATGCATTTTGGAAAACAAAGTGGGTTTGACTTAGAGAAACTTTTGTAAGCGAAATCAACTCATTAATTTCAGTATGTGGGAAGTGAAATTCCCGAAGCCTAGTTTCAAGACAATTTAGTGCTCCTTCGACCGGAACATTAGTAAACAATGATTTGACATCAAATGAAACCATAATGGAACGAAGTGGGGAAATATTTTTAAGTTTATCAATGACTTCAACAGAATTTTTTACAGTGTGAATATTGTTATCAAGTAGAGGAGAAAATCTGGAAACTAAATATTTGGCCAAAGGATATGAAGCAGTACGTATGTTGGAAACAATTAGTCGAAAAGGAATACCGGTTTTGTGGACTTTTGGAAGAGCATAAAGTCTAGCGCAATTAGTAATAGGCGGAATAAGTGATTTCTTCAACTGAGTTGGCAGAGTGTGGGAAGATTTAATATCACTTTTTACTTTCATGAGGTCCGAAGTTGAAGGATCTTTAGGGATCGAGCAGTATGGGCCTTCATTTATCAATTTAGAGACTCCAGTAATATATGTGTGTTTGTCCATAACAACGATCTGTCCGCCCTTATCAGCTTTAGAGGTAATGATATTAGTATCAGAATGAATTTCACGTAAGATCTCATTTTCCTTTTTGCTAAGATTAGAACCCAAAGACTTATTGTTAAAATTAACGTTATGAGTAATTAGGTGGCGGATTGTATCCTTCTGCGTTTCCGAAATTTTGGAGAATTTAAAGGCTTTCTCTATAGGGGCGATGATTTGAGGAATTGAAGGTTTAGATGTCTTTGAAAAGTTGAAATTATATTTTAATACTTTTAACTGATCCTCCGAAAGATTCCTATTGGAGATATTAACGATGGAGGTAACGTTTACAGTGGGAAGATCAGCTAGATAATTGGGACTATCCGACTGGTGTGTGAGTTTTTGGAATTTAGAAATGAGCACATTTTTATGCCGTTGACAAACGGTATCGGTTCTAGACCAGGATGTATGTTCAAATGAGGAAAAAGTTTCAGTGGAACTAGCAATTTTTAAATGGAGGTAATATAATTCAAATTCAATTTTAGATAAACGTTTGCGTGTGTCCCTTATAATGTGACGAAGAAGTGCCAATTTGAATTTATGCAAAATTTTTGAAACGTGAACGGAAGCTTTAAGGCTACATTTCACATGTATAAATTTGGGAATGAAATTTTGATGTTTGCATTTAAGTAGAAACTGTAGATGATTCAAGAATTTCGTACGCTTAAGGCGTAACTTACAAAATCGGTTCCTGTCAGTGGACATATTGTGAAAAGGGCACAAGCAAGAAACAAGTGAACAAAAGAAATGTAATTCCGAAAGTCCAAACAAGTAATTACTTATAACATGAAAAAAAAAACACCAATAAATAATGAAGACAATTTTCATCAACAAATGACAAAAACATTCCAAAAGGAGAGAAACATCCAATACTGAAAACCAATAGCCACGTGGAAAGAAGCAACGAAAGTCAAAATTGTGCACGTGGTAAACCGAAAAAATATAGAATTACCCCGAAAATGCCGGTTGATAGCATAAACCAAATCCGAAAAAATGATGGCCACGTGGAAAGAAGTAAATAAAATGGTGCACGTGGTAAAACAATAAACAGTAAAATATTCTCGAAAATGCCGGTTGATAGCACAAACTAGACTAGAAGAGAAACACGCTAATGTGACAATCAAAATCGTAAAAAACAACCTTATATTTAGCGTAGGTATAATGAAACACTCAATCGATTTCGAGGGCAGCTAAAGGTCCCTCCTCATCAGAAGAAAGAAATACATAGAAAGAAGAAAATAGGAATCACAGAAACACGTGGTGCTTATCAGCACTGCACGTGGTTATAACTAGATTTTTAATCAGAGTTGCACTGGCCGCCTACTTTTACTGAGCCAGGCTGTCTGATCAAGCATAAAGAAATATTAATCGATTGAGTGTTTCATTATACCTACGCTAAATATAAGGTTGTTTTTTACGATTTTGATTGTCACATTAGCGTGTTTCTCTTCTAGTCTACTTGTAATAATACTTTTGTGGAAAATCCCAGAGTTCTGAAATATTTCTTTTGATAAGAAAATATAATTTATTAACCTGTTATGGGACTTGTGCATTTAATCTATTACGAACCCGTACCCATTCAACACTTTTTGGTGTCAGAAGTGGGATTGAATGCCGGTGACAAGGGCGATGGAAGAAAAATTCAGACAGCTCTTGACTGCCTTTGCTGCATTCCAAGAAAAGATGAAAGCTAGCCAAGCATCTTTTAAAGAACAGATGAAAGCGCGTCAAGAATCCGTTAAAGAGGAAGTGAAAGCCATTCAAGAAAGATGAAAGGTAGAATCAACTCCGTCAAAGACGAGATGAAAGCTGGCCAGGAATCCATTAAAGAAGATATGATAGCTGTTCAGAAAAGAGTGAAGTAGGTAAAGAGGAAATGAAAAGATAAATTAACTGCGTAATAGAAAACAAATTTGAGGCTGTGGAAAGCAGAATAGACGCTATTGAAAATAAAGTTGGACACACTGAAGAAAGAAGTTTCTGCCGTCCAATTACAAATCGAACATCAAATTGAAGACAAAATTTCCGCTGTCGTTGACTGTGAGAACATTGTGGCTACATCGATTCTTGTATCGTTATCACGCGCGAGCACGTGCGTCGAAAGGTATAAATACTGGAAGGACTGGTTTGTCTCTCTCTCTTTTTCGTTTTTCCCCTCTTGCTGCCTGACGTCGAGTTTAGCGAGTGTGTGGGCCTTCGGGCCACACACACACTCAGCAGTCGCCATTTGTTCCTGTCTAATTTTGCCGAGAAAGAAGCAGAATGAAGAAATCCAGTACTTAAAGTAAAAGTTTGATTTGTGAATAATATAATATACGCGCAAGTGTGTGGAATTTGTGAATAAAATAAACGCGCAAGCAGAATATAAGTAACTGTTCGACTTCAAGATGGGCTGGACCAGCAATGTGTCACCACGTGCGACGTGTGTAAAAATCATATGAATGTAAAAGGAAAAAAGAAGAGCTTATAAGTGTGTAACCAGACAGCGCGATAATACGAGAAAAAAATTGATCACGTTTCAACCGCAAAATTATTCGATGGAACAGGATTGCGCGAATAGTCACGCGTCGGCACTCCACGGACATTCCATTTGAGTTATCGCATTGCTAGTATCTAAGTTATGATATTTTAGTATGTATATGTGTGTGATAAATGTGTCTTATTTAATCCAGAAAGATGTGTATTGAAATAAATATGTGATTGGAAAAAGAAAATAATCGGCTCATGCATGCATCAGTGGGTAAGTCTTGTTAATCTATTTAGTAATGATTATGCAATGTACGAAACACCAAAGTTTAGTTGAAGTATTTACGCAAAATTAATTGGTACTTGATATTCTTAGTATCGTCACTTTATACGATCACAGCCAGCAACACCACATTTATGGTGCCGTGACCAGGATTATAATAATAAAGGCACATTATGGTGCCGTGACAAAAAAAAAAAAAAAAAAAAAAAATGGGAAATTAAGTTTTAATTGTTTCATTTCAGGTAGAGAACCATTTTATGCTTATGCCTAAAAATATAACTACACATGTGATTCCAGTTTGATAATTGCTTAAATATTTTGAATTTTGTGATGATGTCTGATATCAAATAGGTGAATATTAGTAATGATTGGATAAAATTTTGAATTTTGTGTTTATCTGATATGAATCATTAAGAAAAAGTTGAAAATTGCATATGTAAAATATATATATATATATATAGAATTCCATATGACTGTTTCCTGCTAATGTGAAATAATTTAATGATAAAAAATAGATATGTGAAAATGGTAATATCAATTCAAAATTGGTCAGTATTTAAGAAATTATTCCTGAATGTATATCATATTGTGTGGTAAGGAGTATGTAATAACTTGTATCCATGTGAAAAATTTCGATAAGTTACAATAGTGTATTTATTAATGTACTATACATTAGAAGTAATAATAATAGTAATTTAGAGTGGTACTAAAGTATAGTAAATTGATTCAGAATGGCTAAGAAAAATAATGTAATGAATATGAGTCTGGCTACTGCTCTGCCTACTTTTTCAGGGGAGCATGACGAAAATATAACGTTTTTTTTAGATCAGTTATGCCAAATGGCAAATTTAGAGAACTGGAATGAGAACAGAAAAAGTTTGGTGTTAAAAATTCAATTGAGGGGTAAAGCATTAAAATTTGTAATTGATAATGAATCGTGTAAAGATATGTCATTTGATGATTTAAAAGCATTACTAAGTAAAAAATTTGCAAAATCTCAGTCATTTGACACAATTCAAAATAACTTTAACTCAATTAGACAGACCCCAGATCAGTCAGTCGAGGACTTAGCGGAAAAAGTGAATACTTATGCCACAAAATATTTTGGGTGCTATCCTAGCTCGAGTGAAGAGGTACATAACCTCACTCAAAAAGCAATGCTTTCAAAATTCTTAGAAGCTCTCAGACCAGATTTAAGACTGGAGGTTAAAAAACTAGGACCTATTGATTTTGCTACTGCTGTTAAACAGGCAAAGAACATAGAAAAAGCATTGGAGGATTCTGGTAATAGCTCACAGACACATGATTTTTCACCTGAATTAAATACATTAATTATGCAAAAAATGCAAAATAATAGAGCCATTGAGGATTTGTCAAAAAAATTCAATGAAATTTTACCTAATGGTAATGTAAACAATGTAACAGCCTAGAAAATAATGCTACACAAAGTAGTAGTAATAGAGAGTCTTGTCATATTTGCCAACAGAATCATTGGACTACAGAGTGTCCTTATTTTCCTTCAAACAATAATTTTCAATATTATAGACAGGCTAGAAACAACCAGAGAAGAAATTTTTATAGGGGTAACTTTATCAATAGAAGGAATAGATATAATAGTCGGTATGCTTTCACGCAAGGTAATAGACTACAGAACAGTAATAGAAATAGGCCACAATACAGAAGATACAATACTCGTACAAATAATTTAAACTAATGAAGGGTACTTGCAGATCTCCCAGATACACAAAGTATTACTCAAGTGCCCATAAAAAAATTTGGGGGAAACAAGACAAAATAAAAAAAGTAAGGAAATCAAATAGGCCAAATACACATGAAAGATTCAGACACAAAATTAAAGAAAGTAATGAACAAAAATTGGTAGCTTCTTGCCAGACTAATAGTATCACAGAATTACCAGTAATAGAAATCAAATTTGGCGACTTTGTGGTAGAAGCATTACTTGATACAGGTGCAAATTTAAGCTTAATACAGCCAGACACCTTGCAAGTAATAAAAAATTACACAAAGATTCATTACTTAAGCAGATCTGTAAGAATACATACGCTAAATAATGCTACTATCCCATATGTATCTGCTGTAAACTTAAAATTTCGTTTAGGAAATAAATGGCTTTCCAACCAATTTTTTGTTACACAACATAATTGGAACACAAATTATCAAATGATTTTAGGGTATGATTTTATTCAAAAAAATAAGATACTTATAGATGCAGATAAAAGTCAGTTAATCATTGATAACACATATTTTGATCTTTTGGACAAAAGAAAAAACTGTACTAATATTAATGCAAAAAAGGTAGACAAGAATAGTAGACCAGAGGAGTCGGGTATTGTAAGAGTAGTATTAAATACCAGAATTGCGCCAAATACAGCAGAGATAGTAAAGTTAAGCATTCCAATTAATATGCAGAAAGAAAAGCAAATAATGTTCTCACCAGACAGGCGAAAAGTGGGCAAGATAGGTGTGACTGATTCAATTCATGAGATAAGTGACAGGCAATATATATTCACCATAATTGAAAACAATTCCAATGCCGCAATTATTCTAAGAAAGGGTGAAAAGATTGGTAAGGTATATAAAGTTGAAGAAAAACAATTTGAAAAACCTAGAGAGCAACAAAATTTGCAGATTAACCAAACAACTTTAAAAGAAATTAAACAATTAAAAAAGGAGGAATTAAGCCCAAATGATTTTGATTTAAGTCATTTAGAAGCAGAACAAAAAAATAAGATGATTGAAATGCTCATGAAAAATTCAGCTGTGTTTTCAAAATCTTACACCACTCTGGGTGAGACTGATGCTGTCGTGCCACAATTTAATTTATTACATAACTTTCCAATTCAAACTAGACCATACACTATTCCTCGCATTGCTAAAAAATATGCCCAAGAGGAGATAGCCAAATTGTTAGAAGCAGGTATTATAGAGCCATCGACATCGAGTTACAGTTTTCCAGTAATTTTTGTCAAAAAGAAAGCACCACCTAATACTGATCCTAGCAAATTAAAATTTAGAATGGCAGTAGATTATAGATTGTTAAATTGCATAACTGAATCATATCAAATATGTCTACCT
Organism: Stegodyphus dumicola; assembly: GCF_044657685.1. Lineage (NCBI taxonomy): Eukaryota > Metazoa > Arthropoda > Arachnida > Araneae > Eresidae > Stegodyphus > Stegodyphus dumicola. Next base: position 22,096,538 of record NC_140772.1, read on the forward strand.
AAGATTTCAGATATTTTGCATAATATAGCAGGTAAAAGTTATTATTGTGTGCTAGATCTTAAGTCAGCATTTTTTCAAATAAAGTTAGATCAGAAAGAGAAAGAAAAATTAGCCTTTTGCACGGAACTTGGCAATTTTCAACCAACTCGGTTACCTTTTGGTGCAAAAAATTCATCTGCTTATTTCCATACTCTAATATCAAAATGTTTAGGTGAATTGCAGGGTCCAAATTTACAATATTTTCTAGATGACATAATTGTTGCAGCCAACAGTATAAATGAACTAGTAATTATTTTACAAAAGGTGTTTGACAAGTTAAAAAAATTTAATTTAACATTAGACCCAGCCAAATTGCAGTTATGTAAACAAGAGATTACGTATTTAGGTTTTTCGGTTAATAAGAATGGTTTTGCTCCTTCAGAGGAGAATATTCAGAAAGTAGCCAAATTTCCTAGGCCAAGAAATGTGAAAGAGGTTCAAACATTCATAGGCATGGTAAATTATTTTCGACACTTAATTTTTAATTATGCAGAAATTGTCAAGCCAATAATAAATTTAACAAGAAAGAATATACCATTCGTGTGGAACGAGAGATGCCAAAATGCATTCGATAAAATACAAGAATTAATTTTAGAAAAACCCACAATAAAAAACATAGAAAATGATAAACCTTTATATTTAGTAACCGATGCTTCTAGATCAGCCATTTGTGGCATATTAATGCAAAAAACTGATGAAAAGTTTTTCCCAGTACAATTTTACTCAAAAATTTTAACACCTGCTGAGGCTAGATATCCTTCAATTAGGAGAGAACTTTATGCAATCTTCAGATCAGTAAAGCAATTTCACGAACATCTGTATGGGAAAAAATTTATAATATTAACGGATGCTAAACCCCTGACTTTCCATATTAGTCTTGACAAACAGCCAGATATTGTAGCACGTTGGTTGTTATATTTACAGGAATTTCAATACACGATGGAGCATATTCCTGGTTTAAAAAACCCAGCAGACTACTTGTCAAGAGTTTCAGAGGATGTAGTGGTAAACAATGTAAATATATTTAAGACCAATGATAATTTGTCTATTCAAAACATAATTAGTAAACAGCAAAGTGATCCAGACATAAAATCAATCATAAAAAAATTACAGGATAACCACAAAGAAAGTGTAGAACAATATTTTATTGATAGTCATACAGATGTAGTAATGATAAAATTAAAACCTGTAAATATGAGAAAGAAAGACAGAAGTATCCAGAATAAAATTCTAATTCCTAAGGCATTAATTAAAGATGTATTACAGACAGTTCATGCGCCTCACTTTGGTATTCAAAAGACATACGAGTTTGTAAAGGCAAAGTATTATTGGAAAGGTATGTACAGCGATACGAAAAGTTTTGTAGAAAATTGTTCAGATTGCTTACAAAATAAGTCTAGACCTCACAACACTCTGCCACGTCTAATTCCTAAGAAAGATCTTGCTCCTGGAGAGATGATAGCTATAGACATAGTTGGTAAACTGCCAAGATCCATAGATAATAAGTTTTATGTACTCACTATCATTGATCATTATTCCAGATATTTGGAAACAGTTCCGTTAAACAACTGCACTTCTCAATCCATCATAAAATCTTTAAATGATTATTTTGCCAGATTTGGCATTCCAAAAATTTTGTTATCAGACAACGGTTCCTATTTTTGTTCCACAGAATTTACTCAATTTTTAAAATCAGTTAAAATAGAACACAGAAAAAGTTCAATTTATTATCCACAGTCCAATGGGTTGATTGAAAGAGTTCACAGGGTAATGAAAGAATCAATTGCAGCAATATCAAACAAAATATTTGAATGGCCACAAAAAGTACTGATGTTTAAACTGTATTATAATAATGCTAAACATTCTGTAACTCAATTTTCACCAGCAGAACTATTTTTCGGTAGAACATTAAATACTCCCATAGATAGCAATGATCCTCTTAAATTAGCAGAAGATTTCCAGGAATATTCCAAAAGAATAAAGGAACAATTGAGTAGAGATAAGCAACAAGTAAAATTAAATGAGGATGAATACTTTAATTGTGCAAAAAAATATTTGAAAGGGAGAAAAATTCCAGAATTGAAATCAGGGGATAAAGTTTTTATGCAGGAATTTACTGATAGAAGGGTGTTACATCCAAAATACAAGGGGCCATATGAAATCATTAAAAAGCTACGAAATGATAATTATATAATACAATTAGAGAATAAAACCACTAAAGTTCACGGAAGTAAATTGTTTTTACAAAAGCCTTCAAGAGTAGATTCAACACAAAATGAGGATTAGGAGTGTAACACAATTGTAAATTGTCGATCAGCAAATAAAAAAAAAGTGTAAAGAAGTTGTGATTATGATAAGAATGTAGTATGTGTACAAGCTAGATAATGATGATCATGTGTGGTATGGCTCAATTTAGTGTAATAAAGCGCTAATTGCACGATTTTGGTAGAGTTGGCTGGTCCACATACCAGAAGAATTGAGTTATACTATGCAGGGTCTCATTGATTACTAGGTTGCAGATTAAAAAAAAAAAAAAAAAAAAAAAAAAAAAAAAAAAAAAAAAAAGTGTGGTTCAAATCTCCTTGTCTTACTGCTGAATCAAATTGAAGGTATGTAATTTAGTAGTGGATCTAATACAAATGTAGCTTGTAACAATGTCATGACATATTGGTATATGAAATGTATATGTAAAATGAATATGATCAAATGATAAAAGTAGCTATGTAATGAAAAAGTGAATGTGATTCTAAAATGTAAAGAATTAAATTAGGTAAACAATGGTTAAGAGGAGTTCCATCAAAATTGATAATGCAAATGTTCTTAGTTTAAGTGATTGATTGGATATTTAATCATATGTGAATTGTAAATTATGTGTCTTAAGTGCCAAATTTTCATTGCCTGGAATCGCATCTGTGGTGATATTTTAGGAAAGAGTACACATGCATGAGTACGTAAAAGAATAATACTAATGTAAGAATGTAAAAAAATGTGTATCGCAAAGTGTTTAAAGTGCTGTGTTTTTTTTCCCAAGCAATGTGAAAAATTAATGTCAATTATGTGTGTATAGTGCATACGAAAGCTCAACTGTGTGCGTGTAATGTGAAATGTATGGAGTGCCGACGAAATGATAAACTGCAGTGCCTTTGCAAATGATGTAAAGATTGGTGTGAAATGCAGACGAAAGTTCAAGTGTGTCCAGCAGAGAGGGATTTCATTTGTCTAGTGATGGGACAAATTTTTTTTTCTTCGGCCGGAGGGAATGTGAGAACATTGGTGGCTACATCGATTCTTGTATCGTTATCACGCGCGAGCACGTGCGTCGAAAGGTATAAAAACTGGAAGGACTGGTTTGTCTCTCTCTCTTTTTCGCTTTTCCCCTCTTGCTGCCTGACGTCGAGTTTAGCGAGTGTGTGGGCCTTCGGGCCACACACACACTCAGCAGTCGCCATTTGTTCCTGTCTAATTTTGCCGAGAAAGAAGCAGAATGAAGAAATCCAGTACTTAAAGTAAAAGTTTGATTTGTGAATAATATAATATACGCGCAAGTGTGTGGAATTTGTGAATAAAATAAACGCGCAAACAGAATATAAGTAACTGTTCGACTTCAAGATGGGCTGGACCAGCAATGTGTCACCACGTGCGACGTGTGTAAAAATCATATGAATGTAAAAGGAAAAAAGAAGAGCTTATAAGTGTGTAACCAGACAGCGCGATAATACGAGAAAAAAATTGATCACGTTTCAACCGCAAAATTATTCGATGGAACAGGATTGCGCGAATAGTCACGCGTCGGCACTCCACGGACATTCCATTTGAGTTATCGCATTGCTAGTATCTAAGTTATGATATTTTAGTATGTATATGTGTGTGATAAATGTGTCTTATTTAATCCAGAAAGATGTGTATTGAAATAAATATGTGATTGGAAAAAGAAAATAATCGGCTCATGCATGCATCAGTGGGTAAGTCTTGTTAATCTATTTAGTAATGATTATGCAATGTACGAAACACCAAAGTTTAGTTGAAGTATTTACGCAAAATTAATTGGTACTTGATATTCTTAGTATCGTCACTTTATACGATCACAGCCAGCAACACCACATTGACACATTAAAGAAGTAATTTTTAAAGACTTAAAATTTTAAAGATGATCTCCATCGCATTATCTCTAAAATCATAAATGGTAATGAAACATACATACCTATTTTTGATGTTCCAACACGTCAAGAAAGTAAAGAATGGGTCTTTGAAGATGATCCCACGCTTGCAATGGTGAAAAGACAACGTGCCGAGGGGGAAGAAAGTAATGTAAGTCATTTTCTTCAGAAGTAACGGACTGGTCAAAGTCATCATGCTGGAAGGACAGAAGGACAGTAACAAGTACACAACCGTGTGTCTCTCAGAAATTCTTCAAGAAATGAATGTTAGAGGACTCTTTCTCTATTAAGACAATGCACCTTCTCATTCCGAAAACTCGACAGTTGCGTTTCTTGAACATGTCAAAGTGATAGAACATCCATCATATACACTTGACCTAGACATGTGCGACTTTTGTCTATTTTGTAACCCAAAAAAGAACTTACGTGGACGTTGTTTTCATTCGGAAGATGAGATTGATGAGTCTATAAATGCATTTTTCATCGATTCCAATAAATAAGTGATTTGAGGCGTTTAATCTTTAGAAAATTTCGCCTACAGAACAGCATTAATACTGGAGGACACTGCTTTGAACACGCTTAAAATTTTGGAAGTAGGAAGTAGGGTTTTAGAAACCTGTCTGTGTCTCAAACATTTCAGAGTGACCCTCTTGTAAATGCACCCAAAACATGTAAATGCAAACGAAAGTATCTTTGTTCCTTATTAATTTAATTGAATAAGTATTCCTTATTTAATAATTATTCCTTATTAATTATTAATTAATACATAATTCCTTGTTAATTAAGTATTCCTTATTAATTTAATTGAATACGTATTCCTTATTCAATTAAATTAATAAGGAATAAGCCTCTTATTTACAGCTTTTAATCCAGAAATTCAGATTTGATCATTTACCGAGCATGCTTTAATAGCTCCTTAATAGTATATGTGTTGGGTCGACGAAAGTGAGTAAGAGCTATGCAATTAATATTCCTTTTTTACTATGCACTAATTAATTACCGTCGCCCAGGCGGTATAGTAGTTAAGAGAGCCTACTACGGTACCAAAGGGTCCGGGTTCAAATCCCGGAGAAGACATGGATGTTTGTAAATGTATAGTGTCTGTGCGGCATGGTGGCAATCTAAATACGTGGCGAACCGAGAGTTCTCTCATGGGGATTGGTGGGAGTGGAAAGGGGTGGGAAACCTACGAATACCCACGGGGTGCTATGCCTCAAAATGAGGGGTGGGAAAATAGAAGTTTAATATCTCTTCGAACTAGGCTCTGGAAACTATTGTTCTATGTAAATGGACACGGCAACAACCACAACACTAATTAATTTGATAATATTGATCAGAGGAGACCAACGATATTATTAATATACCATGTAATTATTATCTAGCATGCTCGTTCCGAAATAGGTTTGTAACTTTAAGTATTGTCACGCAAACGCCTTCCTCATTTGAAGTTTAATTCTATCAGAGATGATTAAGACAGTGATATTTATATTCCGAGCAGAGCGAAAGATACGAAAACCGGAAGAAAACATTCATTAAAGCAAACTTCTACTTTAATTAAGAATCGTTGGAACAACATTCGAAAACTTTGGCAATATGCAAATACGAGATGGCAGACGATACTAAGCAGATATACCGTAACTGGCATATTTGGTTAAAAATAACGAGGCGAGTGTTTGTACGAAGAGAACTAATAAATGGTGCTGTTTAATTTATGTCAGAGATGAAGAGTTTAATGTTTATTTGCATGGATTAACCAGTTAAATAAGCTTTAGTCGAATACATTCCATTTATGTTCGTGTTTATTTAGGCTTGCAGTGATTAAACATTTCTCGTCTAATTTAGAAATGCATGGAAATTTCTTTAATTATTTCTAATAGCTTCTGTGTTTTATTACTGATCTATGAGCATTAGCGTCTTGCTTTCGCAGCGCGGCTAGTGTGGAGTTTTAATTCAAGATGAGTATAAAACAGGAGAAAACAAAACGAATCAATTTGATGCCAGAAGGTTATTGACAGAACCTGAAGGTAATGAAGGAAGGAAGTATTCCGAAACTAACGAATAATTCTCGTTTTGATGATAATAAGTTTTATTTAGCTTTAAACTGAATGGAAATTAATTTCAAAGTTTATTTTTATAATTTTTCACGTTTCCATAAAAATCTTCACATGTTATACGCATGGAGTTAGAATACTTTGTTCAGGATGTATTTTTTTTATAATCAAAAGAAAAAAAATATTGCGTCTTGTTATAGGAAAACTGTAGACAGTTTATACTCTTACTTACCATAGTAAACACTTCTGTAATGATTAAAAAAACCACCCGGGTAAGGGAGTGGGTATATATAAGTTGATTATGGAATAAAAAAGGGAGGTGCACAACTACATGTTATAGTGTACACAAAATCTCAACATTTTACTGCTAATCGTTTCTGAGTTATGCGAGTTTCATAAATACTTACATACATATGTATGTACGTACAGATATCACGAAAAAATTTCTTTTGAATCCACTTTAAATCAATTTAATAATCCGTTTTGGAAAAACAATCCCTAAGTACACATGTCATGCAAAAAAAAAAAAAAAAAAAAAAAAAAAAAAAAAAAAAAAAAAAATCGTGCAAATGGTTTCGGGAATGGTCACAGTGGCTATTTCTGTTAAAGTATGTTACCCGCAATTTTTCGAGCTTAAAATAATTTCTTTGCTTATTAGAAAGAAGTAGTGATCGTCATATAATCAAAAGAATTCGAGCGATTTTTTTCAAAATTCGGCAAAAAATCAGTAATTATGTTAAATGTTTCATATAATTTTTTCAGATGAAGAATTTTGACGTTCAGTCCGATAATGCAAAAAGTAAAACCCTGAGCTTCTTAATATGTTCGTTAAGTAAAGGTATAGGCTCAACAGCGGCCAAGCGGAAAAAGCCGCTGAAAACTGGTAGTTCGGTCCCGAGGTTCGAGTCTCTGCGAATGGGCTAGATGCATGAGCCTTTTCGTGGTTTATCCCATGTGTAACTTGGATACGAGCCAGTTTCCCTTAAGACCTCCACGGGTCATCCCTCTGTGTGGTGCCTAAGGCACCACACGGACCCTTTCTATCCTTAGGTGCTACATTTGGTAAGTAGGTCTATTAAATCAACCTATTACATACACATCATAAGATGCTTTAGCTATTATTTGATTTGAAACATGAAGGTATTTTGAGATTCAAAATTTGAAATGCTGATTTTATGTCCATGTTAAATTCTTTTCATGATTTGCGAATCTTTGTTTAGCTAGTATTGAGTTAACCCTTTGTTGCAAACAAATAATCTACAGAACTTAAACGAAAATGTTTGTATTTTTTCTACTTAAAATAAACTTAGTAATAATAAACAAAATTAATTTTATTCAAATTTCGTTTTAAATAATTGCTACAGTTTGTTAACTACAGTGGACAGCATGCATATACGTACATGCATACAAAATCTCTTCCCAAAGATTTACGGTCATTGCATTTGAAATCATTTCCTGCCTTGTTTGCAGTGATCATTACCATCTTCTAAGTGGTAAATCTACAACTGACACGTACATACAGATCCCCAAAAATACCTTCATTTCGTCGATTGTAATTGAATTCCTTTTGCTTCGATTTTGTAACCTGTACCTATCGGATTCAAATGTCAAATGTTCTAGAAATTCCTTGCCAAACATAAACATTTCCAGTGGTGTTTTGGCTTGATAAGCAGTACATTTGGGTTTCAATTAACTCTTATCAGTAGATCTTTATCAACCCACTCCACAATTTTCTCAAACTGACATTTAAAATAAAATGTCTAAAAGTACTAATTATGAATAAAAAGTGGCAGTATAAGAAAATGTAAGCAATATTATACAATGTTTTACTATGAGAAATGGTACTAACTTGGAAACAGAAGTGGCAGCCATTTTCCAAATAGCAGTGCTTTACTTAGTGATGCTATACAGCCATCTAGGATCGACAGATGAAAGTTCTTATAATGTAGAATAAATAAACGCAGGAATAGAATCTGGTAAGGCATTTGCAGAAGAATAAACAAATTTAAACTTTTGTCTACTGGAGTGGACATGATGGAACAAAGGGTTAATTACAGCAGGACGTTTAGAGTATATTAAACTACAGCAGATTCAGAAACAGGCATTTATGTTAAAATAGCACAGCATTCATTAATTCATATACAAAATGATACCACAAATTTTTCCAAACAGCATTTTAAAACACTTAATTGAAGAAATTATTCTACAAATTATCTCTCATTTAAAAATTGTAATTAAGTTTGAACGGATTTAATGATAACGGAATTTCAGATTTATTAAATTAAATAATGAATCTGAAGACTAATAAATCCTCTCTAAAGTACTTAAATTCTTATTTATCGCAATTCCTCCGAGTTTATTTCATCAACTATTAAATTTTCCCCCTATCTTTGACAATCAACAACCATTAATGTTGAAAAATGATTAATTCAGCATGTTATGTTTCACATGCATCATTCATCATTTGTATTTATTTTGAACTAATCACGAAACAAATCGTTTTTTATAAAAAATTAATAAATCAAATCAAATCGTTTATTGTTGGCATTAACATTCGTCGTTTTTAATAACCTTCGAAATGAATACTGTTAATCATTAAAGGATCATTAAATCTAGACAGAAGATTAAGGCTGATTTTTAATCAAATGTTTTCGTAATAAGAAAAATTCTGATGTGTACACCACACGATTTCCTTGCATGGAATACTAAATTATACTCATTTTTTCTTGCATTTCATTTAAACGTATTGGATTGAATTAAATCTACTTGGTTGATAGCGCATAAACCACAATAGAATAAATGCACTCTTTAAAATTCACTATATTTGTTTACCATAGCGACATTCTGGCGCTAGCTTCACTTAACAGCGTTATATTTCGTTCATATTATAACTATGTCTATGTCTATGTCTTATCACTTAGTAAGAGGCAATCGACCATTAACGGCCTTTACCAATATATGATACTTGACTTTTAAATGCTTGAAGAATCGAGTAAGTCGTATCCAATAATATGGAAGTACTTGTACACATGCTGTGCTAGAATTCAAAGATTACTAGCGACGGAGGATCCTGTGCCGCCGTCCGTAGAATAAGTAAAGTTTGAACAAATGAAATGCTCGTGTGGCGCCATCTATTAATAGTGATCAAAGCATTTTAGTTGATTGGAGCTCTGGTTGCGCCATTTCTTGCAGGATGTATTATAAGCCATTTTTAAAATTTCATAAAAAATATTCTTTTGATAAGCAATAATTGGCAAGTAAAATGATGAAAAACACAATTTGCAATACATTGAAACGTTTCACAAGAGTTAAAACTATTTACACACATAGTCTACCTGCTTTGGCAGGAACAAAGTCCATAGCGCTTTGTAATTTGATAAGTAAATCTATAAGTAAAGAAAATGAAGTAAAATCTTGGCTAACTAAGAAGAAAAGGAAAATATATACATTACCACCGACTAGTATGGTAAATAGTGCGGGGCCTCTTGTGGCGTTGTTCAGTTGTGAAATCATAATTTCCTAGTTTTTTGATGATATTCTTAGGATGACTGTCACATTTCATAAAAAAGTTATGAGAAGCTTTTAGAATTTCAGAATCCGTGGGTTAATTTTTAAATCATTGTGAAGAGTGCTGTTTCGAACGAACCAAGGCGCATTTGTATCGTCTATAACTCAGAATGCACAAAATTTTTATCATTTGAAAAATTATCTAATCGTTGCCACAAATACTATAATAAATTCAAATACTATAATAAATCTAGAACGATGTAAAAAGAAATTAAGCAAACAAAACAAAACAAAACAAAAAAGAAACAGTTTTTCACAGACGATTGAGTATTTCTCATTCAATTAATTCATTTCTCACTTCGCGAGAAGGTAAAATGTATAAAAACTCAAAATATCTATGTTAAAAATGAAATAAATCTTAAACGCTTATTTCCTCTAATAAATTCCAGAATGTATTAAACATGATTTAATTCGCAATGATAAAAGAAGGCGTTGTCTTTGTTGTTGAAGGCGTTGTTATTGTCTGTTGTTACTTTTTCAAGATTGGCAACAAATACACTAATCTGCCAAATTTCAAATGTAAAGGAAATCATGTTTTTGTGTAACTTCTAAATTCGCAGTCTGCTGGAAATTAAATCTTAAATTATTTGGATTAACATTGTTTTTTGTCTATTGACTACTTCTACGATAGGCCACATTTACTGCTAGGTTTTTTTAATAAGAGTATTGTATGGCTGTGAGTTTTCGAACTTAGAGTTAAGTATTTTCTACATACAGTGTCTCAAAAAAGTGATGGGACACTTGTGCTTTACAAAAGGAAACTGTAGTAAAATAAATTAAAAAAACAATAAAAATTTTTTGTGGCTGTGTTTCATACTTAAATTTAGTAACAATTATTACATAACATACATTTTCTCAAAATATTAAAATATTAATTTAATAAAAATGCAAATGTTTAGAACGGAGCAAAAAATGGCACACATAAGTGATGGGACACTTACTTTTCCATCAAATATTTATCCAAAAATTTTACTTTTTAAAAGGTTTTAATATTTTGTTGGATTTCCTTTTTCTTTTAAAACATAATTTAATCTTCTTGGGATGGATTTCACTAATTTTTTTTTGTGATTTCTGGAGTGATTTTACCCCATTCTTCTTGAAGCACCGATTTTAATTGTTGTTTTGAAGAAACGGTGTGTTTGCGAATTCTTGATTCCAATTCTTGCCAAATATTCTCTATGGGATTTAAGTCTGGAGATTGTGGTGGTGTTTTTTATTATTTCAGGACAGTTATACAGCAGCCAGAGTCTAACGTTCAAAGCAGTGTGCTTAGGGTCATTGTCCTGGTAGAATTTAAAATCGTTATGAAGGTTCAATTTTCGTGCTGAAGATTTAAAATTTTGATTTAAAATGTCAGTATACTTATACTGATCCATTATACTGTCGATAAAAACAAGATTACCAACTCCAGCGGACGACATACACCCCCATACAATAACTCCTCCTCCACCATGTTTTACGGTTGGCACCAAGTTCTATTTTCGAAATTCTTCGCTGGGTTTTCTTCACACCAAGATTCTATCGTCAGAACCAAATATATTAAATTTACTCTCATCAGAAAATATAACTTCATTCCAGTATTCAGAATTCTTATTTATGTTGGATTTTGCGAAAGCCAGTCTGAGTTTTCTATTTTTTTCACTTACGAAGAATTTTTTCCTGGCTGCTCTACCGTGATATCCAGCAGATCGAATTACTTTTCTAATAGTCTCAGGATTAACAATTACTCCATATAATGCTTGTAAATCAGCAGCAAGTTTAGATTCTTGGATTTTGTTTAATATTTCGAACGATAATTCGCTTTATTCCATGGGATAGTTTCGATGGTCGGCCAGGTCTTCTTTTATCCTGGATCATATGATTCATTTTATATCGTTTAATGATACTGAAAACTGTTGAAGGACCCAAGTTAACTGTTTCAGCTGTTTCTCTAATAGATTTTCCACGTTCAATATGCCAATTAATAACTAATTTTCGAATTTCAGGCAAAGTTTCTTTTCGTTTAGCATTCATAGCTGTACAGAGCTAAAAAACACAAAAATTCCAAAACAAACTGGAGAGAAATACTGCAGACGATTTTATAAATTATTGCCAATTGCTTGTGAGTAAAAATAAATACCCCAAAAGATATTTTTATTGCTTACTTCAGACGATTTTTGTTGCATAGCACGTAGTGTGCCATCACTTATGTGAGCCTTTTTTGCTCCGTTCTAAACAATTGTATTTTTATTAAATTAATATTTTAATATTTTGAAAAATGTATGTTATGTAATAATTGTTACTAAATTTAAGTATGAAACACACCCAAAAAACATTTTTACATGTTTTTTTAATTTATTTTATTACAGTTTCTTTTTGTAAAGCACAAGTGTCCCATCCCTTTTTTGAGACACTGTACATTTTTTAGTGCTTATTTTATATGCAGTTTCTTATCAAATGCGTGCATTTCAACGTTTTATAGTTATTATTTACGATGTCAGCTGGAAATTCTAAAGTACAGATGGATGGAGTGATGATGGTGGATATTCTGATTATTACGATTTATCAGATGATATGGAATCCATTGAACGCTTCTCTGCTATTCTATCTAAATAAGTATTTTTAACAAATGGGCAAATTTATTTCGTCCTGTTTATTATCTTTTTGTTCTCCAGTCTGAAAATTTAAGCAGAAACCTAATTAAACGAGCTAATTTTTCATACTTTGGTATTAAAGTTTTATTTTTAATAATGCGCGAAGAATTTTTTTTATTAATTATCATCCTTCTCTTTCCTTCTTTTTTGTATGTGTGTGTGCGTGAGAGAGAGAGAGAGAGAGAGCTGGAAAGCTTCTTAGATGAAAGTTACTTGTTAATTACCATTAAACTAGGTATATGTTTTAAAACACGATCGCTGATAGCTTCTAAAATTCATTTACTTTTCTGTTAAAAATTTCTTTTGAGAATGTTAAATTGATGAGAGTTTATTGTTTTTAATGACTTGGTGTTTTTTTTAATGATGGTATAACCTAATCTGCCCTAAAGTAAGGACTTTTCAGACAAAAATTACTTTAAATGAGGGAAAAAAAAACTTAATGCTTAATAAAAGAAATTTATTAACACATCACTGTCTGTCTGTTTAATAAAAGTTAAAGAGACGAAGTAATATAAACAATTCAAATCAAAACATAGCCTAAAGGACTTTAACGCGTTTTGTAGTAAAAAAATGGCTTTAAAAAGAAAAATAAATACCAATTTCGGTTTACTTTGGTAAGTCAAATGGAAAAATTGGTGCTACTTTGGTAGACGGTTGCACGGATTTTGGCGACTTTTTGGCGATTTGCCTTTTGGCGAGTAATACAACTTATGGTAAACCCATTGCTGGATAAGTTATTTATGGTAACCGATACTTTGTTGTCATTTTATTAAAAAAATAATGCGTTTTATTATGCATATCTTCCGTGTTTTAAATATTATTTATGGCTTCTAAATATTAAAAATCAATTTAATTTTACATTTTTATTTGAAATAAAAATTTTGTTGTTTATAATATTTTATATAATTTTATGTTGTGGATGACGTAATCAATGACGTCACCTTACTTAAAAAGGAATTGGTTTTATTAATATCTATAAATTTAATCTAATGTTTCAAACATTATTTATGGCTGTTAAATATTAAAATAAAATTTAATTTTGCATTTGTTTTAAAAATGATTTTATTATGAATGATTATTTAAATAATTTTAATTCTATGCGTGATGTAATCAGCTCCCTGATTGGTTGCTGAATATTTGTGCATTACCGCGCCATTTTAAAATTTTATTAGTCATCTCTTCGAATTCCTCGGATTTCAAATGGAATGGATATCTCCGTTTCGAAGACGAATGTTGTTATTGGTAATTACCAAGAATTATTGGTATTGGAATAAAAAATTGCCCTTTGAGACTTTATTTTGGCCAACCTGTCTTTCCTAATCAAAGATTTATTTATAAATTGTTAATAGCGTCAGAGGAAATTTTGGAGGAAACCTCGCTAATTGCTTCTTCAATGAAGTGCGAGATATTTGGATAACAGATGAAGATGGTTAAAAGATCCGATTCAATTATGATTTCGATTTTTTTGTGGTACTTATCAATAAACAAGAGGTTAAATTACTCAAAAAAATGTAAGCACATATTTTTCTTTTATTTTATAGTTGTATACTTCAAGTTTTGTTAAAAAAATTAATACACTATTTTCAAAAATTGCTGAGATAATTATTGTCACATATGTTTTAAAGTTAATTATATTTTATCTAACGTATTTTAAAGTATTTGAATTTAATAATATTCTAATTCTTTTAAATGTTGGTAGGATGGTTTTTAATTCGATATTCAATTTCAGTAATATTTTAATCTAATTAAACGTTGGCACAATGTTTTTATAGCGGTGTTTTTATTCTCTTTTTTGCTATATGAAAGTAATAATAGCCTTACTTTAGTACTTTATACTCATAGTAAATGTATTTATTTACACTTGCCTGCCATCTTAAAAAACGACATTTTCAACAAAAAATTAATCTATTACATTTAACGATATTTATTTTTTTTAAGTTTCGAATACTTTACTATGCGGAAAAACAGCGTTTTTCAAGATGGCTGACGTTTGTAAAAACCGCGCCAATAATTGCGCCAACGTAAATCGCCAAAAATCCGTGCAACCGTCTACCAAAGTATCACCGAAAAATTTTGTCCTGTTTAAATTTTAGAAAAAAAAAAAAAAAAAAAAAAAAAAGAAGGAACATTTTTTAAGATCTCATAACATAAAAAATAAAGAAAATTATCATTTTTAAAATTTAGAATGTATTCTACATTAAGAATTTTCATTAATAATAATTTTTAATTACTTTTCATTAAGTAATTAAAAATTATTATTAATGAAAATAGTTAGACAAGTTTATTAACATTACTTATTCGAAATGTCACTAAGCCAAACAAAATAAAACTGATGAAAATGCATAGTCAAACAAAGTTATTTGAATGGATTTGTAAGGGGTGTTTCGTTTGGCAAGTTTTTTTTTTGACGCTGTTACTTATAAAAAAATACTGAAATTAAGTTTTGGCTTATTTTTATAATTTTTCGAAAATATTCGATACTTTCGAGAAAGGTCACGAAAAATCGAAATCGAAAACTTCATTTTTTGTAGAGAATTTCAAGAAACATTATTTTTGACTATATGTGAAGACCCATGCTATCACGACGACTCTACAGTGCAAATATCACACATACGTAATAAATCATACATTACAAGGCCGTAGACAACGAATATATGAGGTAAGATGCCTTTTAATAGGAACACAGTAGTAGCTATTGGTACGAGTAGAGTATCATAAATGATCAATTGGACTTAGTACAAGGTATGATCAATGGTTACGGTATGCATATTTCACAAGTGCACATCTGTGTAGCCACCGAGGGAGTGGCTTCTAGGATGGACCAATGAGCATCCAGTAATATTTCTGTCATGTCACATGACCTTTCGAGGGCTTTAAGATTTAAGCAAGATGGTTGAAAATATTCTGCCACGCAATTTTCTGTACAAAATAATTAAAACATCGTCGATTGCTTCTGAAACTTTTCATTGCGAAGTTAGATTAAATACAGGAAATTATGAAGATTTCACTACCTTGTTGAAATAAATACAAAAAACACATGTTGGATACTTCGCAAAAATATCGAGGTGAAATATTACTTAATAAGTGGTAAATAAGATGAAGAAAGAAATATGTGATAAACATATGAGCCTAAATGCAATCTTTATATAAAACTATGAGTATGAGAAAAATATTTACACCAATTATATATGTAAATAGAAGTCAGCCGTTTTTATTGCAGTCTATATGAAAAAGATGTTCTATAATAATAACCAATGCAGAATTTTATTCAAAGTGAACTTTACTAATTTGCATTCGTATACATTTAGTGCGTTAAATTTCACATTTAATAAATGCTCACTCTGAAATGTACTGTCTACACAAGAAATACTCATCAAACAGCGTGAATTTATCGTGTTCACAATGAGTATATTCAATTTATTCATATAAAATTTTTAATGTTAACAATGGATATAATCAGATCATATGTGTTCTGAATCTTACACTTAAATCTTCGTGCATGTGAGCGAATGTTGTTTACGTTTTAATTTGCATTTGTTTCGCAGTTATAAATATATGGCGTAATAGTAGAAAATCTAGCAGTGCTTTGCTTTCGTTTTCTGAGTTTGATTAATCGCTGACATTTCACTTTCGCGATTTCTCAATCAAAAGAATGCAAGCACTGAAATGAGAATTAACACTAGATTCATTGTAACACTTTCAGTCATTCTCAGCTCAATTAAAAAATATACAATTGAATCCTCTTAATCGACATAATATGCCGCGAATATCAATCCTAATATTAAGTAAGGGGTGTTAGAACCCCAAAATATTCAAAAAATTGTGATTTCGGATTTTTGCGTTTTCAAATTCTCTACACTTTTATCTTTCTAAAAATACCATTCTTTAATCTCTATGAAAATTAGAACTGTAAAAAATTTTTGTTTTAATTTGTCATCTACTGCTTTGATCAATGAGGATTTTTTCATAAAAACGCGATTTTCTCCAAACGTGATATTTTTATACTCGATGTACCTTTTCTCAGGAACTACTGCTCACAGATATCTAAACTTATTATGGCTTATTTATTAGGTTCCCTAATATTTACTGAAATGAGCTTTTTGTAATAAACTTAGAATTTTTTTTTGTGTGAGAAAAGTGCTAAATTTTATTATGCCTAACAAAATATTCTGTAACTTACTCTAAAATTCAAGATGCTTCAAAAGCTCATTTCAGATATCATAATCAGATAGGTATATTTTAATTACAGAAAACATTTCAAGCTTGTATCTACAGCAGATTTTGAGAAAAGGTACATCGAAAATGGCCAATTTAACATTGTCGGTATAGGGGTTTCTGATACCCCTTAATGAGTGATAAAAATCGCGAAAGTGAAATGTCAGCGATTAATCAAACTCAGAAAACGAAAGCACTACAAGATTTCTACTATTACGCCATATATCTATAACTGCCAGACAAATGCAAATTAAAACGTAAACAACATACGCTCACATGCACGAAGATTTAACGTCACAAGAGCAATAGCAGTTCATTGGTCCATTTTCGAAACCCCTCCCTCAGTGGCTACGCTGATGTGCACTTGTGAAATATGCTTACGGTATTAGCATTTTAAAACGCAAACTTCACGGAATATTTGCTTGATCAGCTAGGCCTTGCCGATCAATTAGCATTTCACTTGAACCAAAGAACCGGGAGTTCTCGCCGATCAACAAGCATTCCATCTGAGCGAAAGGAACATCAACAAAAGAAATCTTCAAGAAAACAGATCAAAGAACTCGTTCATGTATTGCATTTTCGAAGTAAACTGCTTGGGGTTTCACTGCCACTGTTTAGGTGGGCATCGCCAACAGCGAAGTAAATTTATGCAGTGTTAATAAAATGAAAGGGGCATATTCTTTGTAGAAAGATAAACACATTTGCTTTTAGTCTGCTTTTGAGAATGCGCATTCTTAAATAAAATCTAACTCAGCAAGCGCTTGTCAAATAAAATTCCGTTAGTAGGTTTAAGTAACATTTCAATCTATATTCCTCTTTTCATTTTCGTTGTGATACTACTGCAGATGAAACAATTCATGCTAGAATCAAAATCAATTTATGCAACAAAACATGCTACAATTCATCTTTTTCACTGCATCAAAGAGTTACAAAGCTGATAGAGCTAATGCTTTACATTATTATCTTTGTTTCTATTCATTTTGGAAAGCCCCCCCAGACAGATAGTGGTTAGGGAAGTAAACCGCTGAGTTGGCTTCCAACCCAGGTATAGATATATTGGAATTGGTTACCAATTCAGCGGGAGTTAACCGCTAGCTGCCAGGCCGCAGCCCTGGCTGAGCAGATGACATTTATATATATATATATATATATATATATATATATAAAAAACATGTGCATACAAGGCACTTGAAGAAGAGTACAATCAAAACATATGTACATACATATAAATGCCATCTCAGATACAGATATATACACTCTTACATACATATATATTCTCCGAAACAAATAAAAGTATACATACTCGCAATCATACATATACATTTATATATATACATTATCATGATAATTATATTTTACATGAAGCATGCCATTGAGGTACGCGTGATCCTTAGTATAAATTAGGTACTATTAATAAAAGATATAAACATGTACAGACATAGTACAGCATTCAGATACAGTACAAACTTTGTGTATGAAAACCTGTCACAGTATAAATACAAAATTACATATTGAACATACAGATCACATACTCTGTTGCTGACATATTGAACTAGCTTATATAGTTCTAACGTGCATATTGCTATGCTTTGCAGAGAAAATAATCTGTCTTCAGGTTAATAAATGTGCCAGTTCAAGAAGAGTTACTGAAGGTGCGATGTCTATTTCTAAGAGAACTATGCTTAGAAATGGCTTTGTTAGAACCTAATGTGTGTTAGACACGACTCAAGTTTGTACTTTATGGCTACTATCTTCCAGCGTCAGAAGCATAATTGCTAGTGCAGTAGTCAATTATTGTTTTCAGTTTCCGCTGGACAACTCTGTTACTTTGTAAATTCTTGAACCAATTTGGCCAGAATCTGGCTCCTGGTTGCTTGAGACTGTTAAGTGCTGTGTGTGGGCAGAACACAAAATGGTCTGGATGACCTTCCTCCCAAATTCACAGTTACCATTCTCTCTCAAGCCAAAGCGGCAGAGATATGAAGGTAAGGGCCCATGACCAGTGAGGAAATACTTCATGTAAGTGGTTAGGGAAGTAAACCGCTGAGTTGGCTTCCGACCCAGGTATAGATATATCCATGCAGAATTGGTTACCAACTCGGCGGGAGTCAATTACTAGCTACCAGGCCGCAGCCCTGGGCAGCCCCGGCTGAGCAGACGACATTTATAAAATGCAAAAATGAGATATACATATGCATACAAGGCACTTAAAGAAGAGTACAACAATGTAGAAAGAAATATATTCATGTGCATACAAGGCACTTGAAGAAGAGTACAACAATGTACAAGGAAATATATACATGTGCGTACAAGGCACTTGAAGAAGAGTACAATCAAAATATATGCATATACATATAAATACAAACTCATATGCAGATATATACACACTTACATACATAGATATTCCGAAACAAATAAAAGTATACATACTCTCACTCATATTGATATATACACCCATACATATATATTATCATGATAGTTAAAGTTTACAAGAATGTGTGATCCTTAGTTTAAATTAGGTATTAGGTTGAGTTATGTGTGATCCTTAGTATAAATTAGGTACCATAAATAAAAGATATAAACATGTACAGATACATTACAGCATTCAGATACAGTACGAACTTTACGTATGAGAACCTGGCACAGCATAAGTACAAAATTACATATTGAGCATACATATCACATACTCTATTGCTGACATATTGAACTAGCTTATATAGATTTTTATGACTACTATCTTTGAAGTATATTTTAGCAATTTTTTTAAATACAAAGAAATAAGTGCAATACTACAGTCATTATGTTACTGAACACTAGTTATCCACGATAATGTGAGTCGATACTGCCTCGGATAATCGAAAGAAATCCGTTACCATTTCATATTAAAATTTCAGATAAAATTTATTCCGTCAATTTACAATACACTATCCTATAAAAAATACTCTTTCATGTTTATTTTTGTGGTGCGCCATTTATCATACAGACAATACGTGAAAAACTCTTACATTTTATTTCTAGTTCTATTTTAATATGAATGATTTATCCCATAATGAATTTAAGAAAAGAATAAAAAGACAAAAAGTAATAAAACAGAATCGTTCTGGGGAAACAGTTTGTTCTTTTTGAACTTTCATAAACGTGTCTTTCAAAGGTTTTTGTTTTATAGCTGTTTTCATACCGTTCATTGTCCTTTCGTTTAAAGGTCATACAATCTCCTCAGTATGAAAAATAGTCTTAAAATATTTACGTTCTGATATTCTACATGAAAAAGTTCTGTTTTTATGCCCTTTAAATTTATGTTTGTGAAATATTATAGGGAATTTCTATGCGCTTTGAGAATATTTACGAGACGTTTTTTATGAAATGTAAGATTCGAGCAGAATTGAGGGTTACAGTCGCAAAATTGCTTCAGATAATCCTAGCCTGAAGATTCAGATAATCAGAGCTCATTTGCGCTTATAACTATTTTATGTTCGACCTTCCCAGCTTTTTCGTTTTCGTTTTCTTTTTTTTTTAAATATAACGTAAAGAAGAAAAGTAAAATAAAATTTCTTTGACAGATCTTCTCACAATTTTTTCCACCGATTAACTGTTTAGTTTTCTTTGATAGGTCTTCTTCTCACTATTTTTACTTCCTTGAACGAAGCAAAAAGGAAGTATTGTAATCGCGAAAAGCTTCAGGCAGCATATTTAAACGAAAATATCCACTTTGACCGCTTTCGAATGCAATTTAACGATGTTTTTGCGTGATATCTGTACGTAAGGACAGAATAAAACTCTTTTCCTCCAAAAAAACTAAAAAACTGCTTTAAAATGAATTCTGAAGAGAATTTTTCGAGGCGTCTGTACGAACGTACGTACACGTTTTTGAGTTATGCGAGATACGTACCGCATAACTCAAAAACGAGTAGCCTCAGCACGTTGAAATTTTGTATATAGGAGTGCTATAACATGTAGATGAGCACCTCGTATTTTGGTTGCAATCGGCCTCACCAAACGTATATAAATATAGTTATATATATATCCACTCTGTTACCCGGCTCAGTGATCTCAGTTTCTTTACCCTTATATATTTTTAAATTGTACATTTTTTGCTTTAAAAATGATTGTATTATGTTGATTTTATCTTCCGGTTAAGGTTTATATGCCTTTAGTAAATCTGTGTGCAATATGTTTAGAATTATCAACAATTTTAAAGTTGTTTAAGTGTTGCTAAGCCTTTTTTTTATGGCGGCCATTGATGTTTAAATTTGAAACAGGAGACTAGTGGATTTTTTGCCAATCTAGCAATCTAGAGAAACTTAGCTTCGCAACAATAAAGATAACGGATTCATTTATTGTTGCCAATTAAATCATGCTTAATTCTTTCTGGAATGTTTTCGAGGAAATAAGTGTTTGAGATTTATTTCGTAATTTTTAATAGAGATATTTTGAGTTTTTATGTATTTTTGCCTTCTCCCGAACTGAGAACTGAATTAATGGAATGAGAAATACTCAATCGTCTGTGACAAACTGTTTCGTTTTTGCTTTGTTTGCTTAATTCTTTTATACATCATTCTAGCTTTATTATAGTATTTGAATAGAACATGTGGCAACGATTAGATAATTCTATTATTTAAATGATATAAATTTTGTGCATTCTGAGTTATAATATGAACGAAATATAATACTGTTAACTGAATGTAGCGCCAGAGTGCGCTGTGGTAAACAAAGACGAGAGTGAATTTTAAAGAATGCATTTATTCTATTGTGGTTTATGCGCTGTCGGCGAACTAGATTTAATTCAATGCAATAAGTTTAAATGAAATGCCAGAAAAAATGCGTATGATTTGATATTCCGTACAAGTCATGTGGTGTACACATCATATTTTTTAAATATAACGTAAGGAAGAAAAGTAAAATAAAGTTTCCTTGACAGATCTTCTCACAATTTTTCTACCGAATAACCGTTTGGTTTTCTTTGATAGAAATTCTTCTCACTATCTTTTTTCACTAAAGAGAGTTAAATCACCCAATAACTGTTTCGTTTTCTTACACAGATATTCTTCTCACTCTTTTTTTTTCCACTGATTATGATAAACCAAATAACTGTTTCATACGTCCACTAATTAGGGTTAACCAAATAACTGTTCCACTAATTAGGGTAAACTAAGTAACTGTTTCGTAAGTCCATGTAAGCTGTATTTTATGACAATATAAAATCTTATTTTATTATTTAATCAAAAGTTTCATACTACGATAAACATTTGATACTTTGTTTCTAATTATCTTGAAGTACTCGTCGATTAAAAAGTTTTGTTAACTAAGAAATTTCTTTAATTACAACAAAAAAGTCATCTTTATTAGCTCATTTTTCCAGCACTCTTTTATCCTGATTTTAGTCTGAAGAGGAATGGAAGACTAGCTAAACTTGTTAATTTCTGGATGTTTTTTGTGCATCCGAAGTTGCATATTTTACCACTTTTTTACATCTAAATAGTTATAGAAACCAAGCCAAAAACATAAAGCAATAACGTCACAAACTAACACATAAATAATCGATATTTCAAAGCGCGAAGCAATTTTACGTAATTTAAAGCACAGGGTATGGTATATTCCGGAGTATGTTTTATATATATGTAACATGCCCTTTTAATTTCAAACTACATTTATTAATATTTAAGTATATTCCCCGTATAACGCACAGAAACGAAGAAACGTAAAAGATACATATGCGATGCTCTTATCTTTTGAAGTCATTCATTTGGCAATTTTTCTTGAGCGTTCGAACAATGGTATGCTGAAATGAAAAGCGATCTGAGGAACAAATACGTGTGCAGGTGAAAATGCTTAAGTGAGTTGTAGAGTCATTAGGTTAATTGGAAGCAGAAAAGATGAAAAATATGCAACCGCCTTCGCCGGGAATCGAACCACGGACCTCTGGAATACCGGCCTAGCGTGCTACCGTTACACCACGAAGGCACGCTAGGGAAGTGGGAGAAATGCCTTATATACTCCCCTTTTTAAAGAGCTACTAGCGTTTTAGGGGACCTAGTCGCCAAATCCTGGGTACGGAGAATCATCATCCACAACCCTTTTAGTTCGGCGCCAATGTAGAGTCATTAGGTTAATTGGAAGCAGAAAAGATGAAAAATATGCAACCGACTTCGCCGGGAATCGAACCATAGACCTCTGGAATACCGGCCCAGCGTGCTACAGTTACACCACGAAGGCACGCTAGGGAAGTGGGAGAAATACCTTATAGAGTAAATAATTCTGCAAAAAGCGTGGGTTGTATTCAGTACAAAAATGCACAAGAATGTTAGACGAGTATTTTGAGGAAAAGGGGACAGAATATGAAGTAAAAATGACTTTTCGACCCAAATGAGTACACGGGTTTAGGATTTGGATAATTTCTCTTCTGTAGTCGTTTATTATTATT
Organism: Stegodyphus dumicola; assembly: GCF_044657685.1. Lineage (NCBI taxonomy): Eukaryota > Metazoa > Arthropoda > Arachnida > Araneae > Eresidae > Stegodyphus > Stegodyphus dumicola. Next base: position 22,119,621 of record NC_140772.1, read on the forward strand.
ATTACGCCCTAAGGTACTACTAGGAAGATATCTTCGTGGAAGACTTTTTAAAGGAAACTGGCTTGTAAAAACACGTTACACATGAAAAACCAGCAAAAACGCTCATGCAGCCAACCCGTTTTCGGGATTCGAACCTCGAACTACTAGCGTTCAGGGACTTCATCGCTTGGTCGCTGATGGGCCTTCTGTAGTCGTATGATTGGATTGCATTGGATTATTCAATTATTGCAAAGCACACGAGGGCTATCTGCCTAAAGGGAGGGATGCCTTCGTGCAGGACTTCCTAAGGGAAAATGGCTCTTATACACGTTACAAACAGGGAAAACCACGAAAACACCCATGCAGCCAGCCCGTTCGCGGGATTCGAACCTCGGAATGAACTACCAGTGTTCAGCGTCTTTACCGCTCGGCCGCTGGTGGGCCCTGTAGTCGTATGTAGCCGGGAGTTTGAAGAGAACAGAGAGGGTTTTGTAAATCGCATTTGCTTTAGCTGAAATAGAGTTAATTTAGCGCTCCTTTTATTAGTAAATATGGCTCCTGACAAACGAAACAATACAGTTTTAATTTCAAATGCTAATGTCATTCAGTTTGCGAAAGAAAATGGAAATCGTGTTGCAGAAAAGATGTTTGGTGTTGGAGAAAGATGGAACGGATGATGATAATTTATTTATGGATCAGAATAACAATGGTGTCAAAAATGATACAGAATTTGATGATGTGCCTGAAGCTATAACGGAAGACGAACACGATGAACTTTACATATTATCCGGTAATGACAATTTTTAAGTTCATAAAGTATATCATTTCTGTTACATAAACAGCATTTACGTACATGTAAAAATTCTAATTCTTCAATACTAATTTTTTTCCTTATTTATAATCCATCATTTTTATATTTGACGTACGAGGCGAACCCTTTAATTTCGATCCCATTTTTTGTATTACAGGCACGCGTTATACAGAATATACATTAATTAAAAAATATTTAATCTATTTTGCGCTTTGCATGAATTCTGTTTATGACAGAGAAAACGGAGAAGGTATCAATGGGTAGAGAAAAATGGCAAACATTGCAATGAAACTCTCTTAACAAACAATTACGTCATCGTTGGATTGTATACTTATGCAAATGACTTGTCATCTTTCAGTCAACCTCATTAAGGGGAGTTGGAACCCCCAAATCTTCAAAAAATTGTGATTTCAGATTTTTACATTTTCAAATTCTCTACACTTTTATCTTTCTAAAAATACCATTCTTTAATCTCTATGAAAATTAGAACTGTAAAAAAATCTAGTTTTAATTTGTCATCGAATGCTTTGATCAATGAGGATTTTTACATATACAAACGCGTTTTTCTCGAAACATGATTTTTTTATACTCGATGTACCTTTTCTCAGGAACTACTGCTCACAGGTAACTTTTTATGGCTTATTTATTAGCTTCCCTAATATTTACTGAAATGAGCTTTATGTGATAAACTTAGGGAAAAAAAAATTTAAATTTTTTTGTGTCAGAAAAGTGCTAAATTTTACTATGACTAACAAAATATCCTGTAATTTACTCTAAAATTCAAACTGTTTCAAAAGCTCATTTCAGTATAATCAGATAGGTATACTTTAATTACAGAAAAAAATTCAAGCTTGTATCTACAGCAGAGTTTGAGAAAAGGTACATCGAAAATGGCCAATTTAACATTGTCGGTATAGGAGTTTCTGATACCCCTTAAGTCACTTGATATTACATCTCATAATTTATTTAAGGAAAGTTGTAGAGATATTACGTTAATTGGAAGCAGGAAAGATGAAAAATTAGCAACCGCCTTCGCCGGGAATCGAACCACGAACCTCTGGAATACCGGCCCAGTGTGCAGAACCACTACACCACGAAGGCACGCTAGGAAAGTAGGAGAAATAACTTATAAAGCTATGCAAAAAGTGCTACTCTTATAGATATTTTTAAGGTTTTACGAATCAGAAACGTGAAAATTAAACCGCTGCTGTCACCAGGATTCTAATCATGTATCTTCCATTTGTTTTGCAAATAAACGCCTTACTCTAACACAGCACAAACAGGGAAATTTTCCTGATATTCTCCCACAGGCAAAGGGGGATTTTGTAGAAAAAAGCACTAGACCAAATCGTTCAAGTTCAAGGACTGACCATTTGTCGTCAACTAGAAATTAATTTCATGCCACTGTCTTTAGTGTTTCGAAAAAAGAACTGTGTCTCACCGGTATTTAAATCACGGATCTTCATTCTTCCTGAAAAGCAATTACCTAAAAATGGAATAAGAAATAATTTGTAACACAGAGATAATTTTATACAAAAACTATCGATCAAAAAACAAGTTAAAAATGACCTTATAACAGAATTTAATTAAAAACTGAAGCCGTAATCTTAACATGTATCTCATACAGTTCAATGTACTGTTCATCTTAAGATTACGTAGATTAAAGCAATTTACATAAATTGCTTTAGTCTAAATCTACGTAATCTTAAGATGAACAGTACATTGAACAGATAAGATGATTGGTGTTGAGATGAACAGTTAAGATGAACAGTACATTGAACTGTATAATATACATGTTAAGATTACGGCTTCATTTTTTAATTAAATTCTGTTATAAGGTCATTTTTAACTTGTTTTTTGATCGATAGTTTTTGTATAAAATTATCTCTGTGTTACAAATTATTTCTTATTCCATTTTAAAGCAATCTAAATCTACGTAATAAATCTAATCTACTTAATCAATTTGCTACACAAATTCTTGTAATTTTTGAGAATTTTCTTAAGTTAATTAAACTAATGTTTGAGTCTTCAACTACCTTATAGTTTATTCTGAAAAACAGGCCGTGAATTTAACATAACTTGACTGAAGGCACACAAAATAAGATATATTTAATAAACTAATCTGAAGAATTAAATAATATGCAGCTTGTTACATAACAAGCAATCCGATGTCTAACATTTTAAATGGGTCACCAAACATTTTAAATGTGCTAGTTTATTTGATTTGTTCAGTTTACTTCAATTCCATTAGTTTAATTAGATAAATTAGCAAGTTACTAAATTTGTTTGATTTTCCTGCCAGAAAATGAGTTTGAGCACAATAAACTAAATCTTAACTACAAGTTTTATGTTTCGGAATATGTATGGTGAATTTAATTACTTAGTTTCATAGATCAAAATATTTTAACACATTCAGCTTTCTATTTAAATTAGTATATTAATTATACTTTGCTTATGAGGTAAATAATTTAATACCAAATTTGTGCATTAGAGAGATTTAAAAAGGTTTGAAAAACTTAAGGTATAATTGGAATGTTATTCATTATTATCTCAATTATATGAATTATGAATAACATCAAAAATACCTCCCAAATTCTACCAAATAATATAGAGATTTTTTTTCGAAAATATCAATTATTTTATTGAAATTAATTTTGAGCGCAATATAAGTTTTCAAACAAAAGGAAGTTATGAATGAAGTAATAGAGAATGTTATAAATAGAACAAAAATAAAAAGCTCTTTAAAATATTAGCTATAACAGGAAAAGTTTTTTACAAACATTACATTGACTAAAATAAACACTGATGGAAAATGCAGTTGCTAATGCAATAAAAGTTTTTCACTCGGGCAAAAACTTCAATAAATTAAAGTGTGCTTCATAAACTAATATTCGTGTGAGGATTAGATTATGCTTCAGAAAAAGACTATTGCACCATAGGTAAATTGATTTCTCAAATTAAAATGCTTTTATTTATCTTTTATTAGCACAAAAGCTGTTTATTTCAAGAACATTTTCATTAAATAAGAATTTTTACTTTAAATAAATTGTTTTTACTACAAGTGTAGTAAGAGGAACTAAACGATAAGGATATTTAACATACCCTCGGAAGTAAGTTCAAAAGCAAAATGTTAAAATGTCAGTCTTAAAATAAATATTTTTATATATAACTTTGGAATGATTTTTTACATACATCCCAAAACATAATATAAAAACTAATAGTAATTTGCAGTGTAAATATCAAAGGCTTCAACATCACATTTTTGTTTTGGTAATGTGTTCGTTATTTTGCATCGATCTGGAACTTTGGATATATATATATACATCGACATCGTAATCCCCAGCGGGGGCAGTTCAAGGCTAAGAATCAGTACTATTGGAAACGCATTATATCATGAGTTAGATCAAATATAAAAGCCTTTTTCGAAATGATTTCCAATGCTACACGGAACATTTAAATTCGAGCATTAGCTATTCTTGAATCAATTATTAAAAGGTAACTACGTAGTTTATGTTTAGAATTATTTTAACAGAACAAAATAGTGAGAAATGAATTCCTCTTTTTCATTCTGAGTCATTATTTTATTAAAAGATGTTAGTTTTTTTACTGTTTAAAAATTTATGATTCAAAAGGGTTTCGAAAAAAAAAGAACTATTTGATGGTTTAAAACAGTTCAGAAAAAATCAGAAGCTAAAATTGTAAGAAAACCGAAAAGAAGAACTGCAGAAAACTATGAATTTATGACAGGTTTTCTAAGAAATGTTCAGTTTTTAATTTGTTTTTAATTATGGGTGTTAACTGAATGCAAAGAGGAACATTTTTCCTCGGTTGATTGGTGACAGATAGCAAATAAAAAATATCTGAAAGGTTTCAGACTTTAACAGTCACCCGAAAGGGTTTGTTAAGATTTTTACGTTGTCACTGAGTTTCCAGTTTACCAGGCAACTGTTACAGTCACTATTATTAACCCTTTTTTTAATGTCTTTTTAGCTTTATTACCAAGCATTATTTTCGTCGCACTTACACCATATACAATTCAACAGCAATATTACAAAAAATTTAAAAGCAGTATATGTTTAGAATTCCAGATGCAGGGTAAAGGCATACATTATTCTGTTTTTTTTCGGTATGTTCTCAGTTTATTATATCAACGTTCAGTTTTCTTACGATAATTGCTTTAAAAACTCTTTTTTTTATCTTCCTATTGTTAACATTTTGTGTGTTTACTTTTTACTTCCTCGTGCGAAGTAAAAAGGAAGTATTGTAATCGCGAAAAGTTTCAGGCAGCATATTTCAACGAAAATATTCCATTTTGACCTCTTTCAAACTCAATTTAACGATGTATTTCCGTGATATCTGTATCTAAGAACAGAATAAAACACTCCTTTCCTCCAAAAAAATTTTAAAACTGTTTTAAAATGAATTCTGAAGAGAGTCTTTCGTGGCGTCTGTACGAACGTATGTACGTACGTATCTCGCATGACTCAAAAACGAGTAGCCTCAGAACGTTGAAATTTTGTATATAGGACTGCTACAACATGTAGATGTGCACCTCGTACTTTGGTTGCAATTGGCCTCACCAAACGTATATAAATATATTTATATATATATCCACTCTGTTACCCGGCTCATTGATCTCAGTTACTTTACTCTTATATGTTTGTACATTTTTTGCTTTAAAAATGATTGAATTATGTTGTTCTTATCTTTCGGTTTAGGTTTTTATGCTTTTAGGAAATCTGTATGCAATATGTTTAGAATTATAAACAATTTTAAAATTGTTTAAATGCCGCTAAGCCTAATAATGTTTTTGATGGCGGCCATTGCTCTTGTTTACATTTGAAACAGCAGAGTAGTGGATTTGTTGCGAATCTAGAGAAACTTAGCTTCGCTACAACAAAGATAACGCCTTCATTTAGTATTTAAATCATGCTTAATCCTTTCTGGAATTTTTTCGAGGAAATAAGCCTTTAAGATTTACTTCGTAATTTTTAATAGAGATATTTTGAGTTTTATGTATTTTTGCCTTGTCGCGAAGTGAAAACGGAATTAATTGAATGAGAAATACTCAATCGTCTGGGAAAAACTGTTTCTTTTTTGTTTTGTTTGCTTAATTTCTTTTATACCTAGTTCTAGCTTTATTATATATAGTATTTGAACAGAACATGTGGCAACGATTAGATAATTCTTTAAATGATATAAATGTTGTGCATTCTGAGTTATAATATGAACGAAATATAATACTATTAAGTAAACCTAGCGCCAGAGTGTCGCTATGGTAAACAAAGTGAATTTTAAAGAATGCATTTATTCTATTGTGGTTTATGCGCTGTCGGCGAAGTAGGCTTAATTCAATCTAATAATTTTAAATGAAATGCAAGAAAAAATGCGTATAATTTAATATTCCGTACAAGGAAGTCATGTGGTGTACACATCAGATTTTTTATTAAATGTTCCGTTCTTGGTGCTTACACGTATTCATAATAACACAAATTCGAAAGGGAAAATTCGGGTGGTGGTACTCGCGTTCGGATGGAAGTCTGTTGGTATCGTTTTTTATTCACAACGCGAGAACATCCGTACATTTATGCAGATGTTTCATTATTTAAGTTTTTTAAATATAGCACAATGCAATAATATTTGGTGGCAACTATTTGAAAAGAGTAATGATTCAAAGTAAAATGACGGTTTGAGACTAATATCCCATTTAGAATAGTCGCTTTTGAGGTAATAAAGAAATATAAGATCAATGATAGGATGTCTAGACGTTGGTGATTAGAGGATTCTTAAAAGCCAGTTTGAAATAGAAAGCTTGCTTTGATTCGCCAAGGCCTGGTTGCTTGTGAATAATATTTTAACTTTCTTACGGTATTATTGTCTGTCGATCTTGTGGTAAAATTCGGCAACATTTCTGATCATAAAATGGTTGAAAGGTGGTTAGGTTCAACCGCGATTCCCTGTAACATATTTTTGCATGTTACTTTAGAAGATATTTACATAAGAAGGTTCATTATATTAATATTAATCTTTCTGGAGATGCAAGCTGCATTGGATTTTAAATTAAGCTTTGCTTTACATATCAGACATTTTTCTTGACATATCTGAAATCACAATTTGTGTCATCGGAGTAATTTATAGTAATTCAATATTACACTTTATAAACTCATAATATAATACCTTGATATTCTTTTGAAGTACATATATGCATGTTTAATTTCATTAAATCTTCTATTCCATATTATATGAGCGTAACTGTATAAACTCAGAATATTCTTTTCACCTTCATTTTCTTAACCTTAATATTCTTTTCAAAACGCAGCCGATAAGAATGCTAACACGTAAAGAAATTCATTTCCCATCTTTTTATTATAATTATTTTAAAAACTCTTCTTGTGAATGCATTATAGAGCAGTAAATATATTCATGTATAATTTCATTAAAGCTTCTATTCCATATTATATGAGCGTAACTCTACTTTATAAACTCGGAATATAATAACATTAATACTCTTTTCAAAACGCAGCCGATAAGAATGCTAACACGCAAAGAAATTTATTCTCCATCTTTTTATTATAATTATTTTAAAAACCTCTTCTTGTGAATGAATTATAGAGCAGTAAATATATTCATGTATAATTTCATTAAAGCTTCTATTCCATATTATATGAGCGTAACTGTACTTTATAAACTCGAATATAATAACCTTAATATTTTTTTTCAAAACGCAGCCGATAAGAATGCTAACACGTAAAGAAATTTATTTCCCATCTTTTTATTAAAATATTAAAAAAATATTCTTATAAATACATTACATAGAATAAAATAGTTTAAAAATATTCTTATAAATACATTACATAGAAGTAAATATATTCATGTTTAATTTCATTAAATCTTCTATTTCATATTATATGAGCGTAACTATACATAAACTCAGAAAATAATAACCTTAACATTCTTTTCAAAACGCAGCCGATAAGAATGCTAAAACGTAAAGAAATTTATTTCCCATCTTTTTATTAAAATATTAAAAAAATATTCTTATAAATACATTACATAGAAGTAAAATAGTTTAAAAATATTCTTATAAATACATTACATAGAAGTAAATATATTCATGTTTAATTTCATTAAATCTTCTATTTCATATTATATGAGCGTAACTATACATAAACTCAGAATATAATAACCTTAACATTCTTTTCAAAACGCAGCCGATAAGAATGCTAAAACGTAAAGAAATTTATTTCCCATCTTTTTATTAAAATATTTAAAAAATATTCTTATAAATACATTACATAGAAGTAAAATATTTTAAAAATATTCTTATAAATACATTACATAGAATATATTCATGTTTAATTTCATTAAATCTTCTATTTCATATTATATGAGCGTAACTATACTTTATAAACTCAGAATATAATAACCTTAATATTCTTTTCAAAACTCAGCCGATAAGAATGCTAACACGTAAAGAAATATATTTCTCATCTTTTTATTAAAATATTTAAAAAATATTCTTATAAATACATTAAATAGAAGTAAAATATTTTAAAAATATTCTTATAAATACATTACATAGAAGTAAATATATTCATGTTTAATTTCATTAAATCTTCTATTTCATATTATATGAGCGTAACTATACATAAACTCAGAATATAATAACCTTAACATTCTTTTCAAAACGCAGTCGATAAGAATGCTAACACATAAAGAAATTTATGATAATTTATTATCATAAATATATTTATTAAATATATTTATGATAATAAATTATCTTTTTTATCTTTTTTATTAAAATATTCTTATAAATACATTACATAGAAGTAAATATATTCATGTTTAATTTCATTAAATCTTCTATTCCATATTATATGAGCGTAACCATGCTCAAGTGCACTATTACGAATCTCGGCTTAAAGAATATTATGTTCTGGAAAAGCCGTTAATGGACAGATTTATCTCTACGGAAGCTGCATGAGAACAACGGAAATACGGATGGTTAGCAGTGAATGTTCGGGAAGAAAGGGAAATAGATTCTCCGGACCAAAGTCTTATCACAAACTCGTCTTCAAGAGACGTGAAATCGCATTTAAATCCCTTCTTAGACACTATTACTTTGGTGAATACGCAATTGACTGCTGAGATCTTCGGCTTTAAGAGCGGAATAAAAAGGAAGCAGAATATCAAAATAGGCGCGAAATTGTTTCATTAAACTCAACCCTGTTGTTTATGGGAAAAGAAATATCGCGTGGTAGCTTCCTTTCGAATAAAAAGACATTGTCTTAGGTGAGAAACACAGCAAAAATAACTAAATGCTAGTTTACGGAATAGCCATATATATATATATATATAAACTGAAAGCTTTCCGATTTTACATTACGCCGAAAAGGGCATTTTTTTAACGTTTTATGCGTTAGCTTTATTTATTAAAATTCATGTACTTCGTACTTAAGCCATACAAAATTCAATTTAACAGCAATATCAGAAAATATTTAAAAACATCATGTCTTTAGAATTTCCGACACACAGTTTCGGGTGCTGGAGATAAAAATGTTTTTATTCCGTACAGTGTTGTCATTGCTCGCTTTGAAATTGTTGAGCTTGGTAATCAAAATTTCGTTAAAGGTTTACAGAATTTGAAATAGATGATAAATAAATTCGAAATTCAAAATTAAGGGTTCAGGTGCCCATGTTTGGTTGGAAGAATGCGTTATTCAAAATTTGATAGCTGTAGGTGCCGTTGGATTTTCCACAATATGAGAAGCATACATGCATTCTTGCAGATTCTTCATTATTTAGTTTTTTACTTCCTTGTATGAAGTAAAAAGGAAGTATTGTAATCGCGAAAAGTTTCAGGTAGCATATTTCAAAGAAAATATCCATTTTGACCACTTTCGAATGCAATTTAACGATGTTTTTGCGTGATATCTGTACGTAAGGACAGAATAAAAGACTCTTTTCCTCCAAAAAAATTATAAAACTGCTTTAAAATGAATTCTGAAGAGAATTTTTCGTGGCGTCTGTACGAACGTATGTACGTACGTACGTATCTCGTTAAGCCTCAGAAGTAGTACGAGTAGCCTCAGAAGGTTGAAATTATGTATATAGAACTGCTATAAAATGTAGATGTGCAACTCGTATTTTGGTTGCAATCGGCCGCACCAAACGTATATAAATATATTTATATAAATATCCACTCTGTTACCCAGCTCAGTGATCTCAGTTTCTTTACACTAATATGTTTGTAAATTGTAAATTTTTTGCTTTAAAAATGATTGAATTATGTTGTTCGTATCTTCCGGTTAAGGTTTTTACGCCTTTAGTAAATCTGTATGCAATATGTTTAGAATTATCAACAATTTTAAAGTTGTTTAAGTGCCGCTAAGCCTAATAATGCTTTTCCTGCAGGCCATTGCTTGTTTACATTTGAAACAGCAGAATAGTGGAATTGTTGCCAATCTAGAGAAACTTAGCTTCGCAACAACAAAGATAACGCCTTCATTTATTATTTAAATCATGCTTAATCCTTTCTGGAATTTTTTCGAGGAAATAAGCGTTTAAGATATACTTCGTAATTTTTAATACAGGTATTTTGAGTTTTTATGTGTTTTTGTCTTGTCGCGAAGTGAAAACTGAATTAATTGAGTGAGAAATATACAATCGTCTGTGAAAAACGGTTTCCAATTTCTTTTGCTTGCTTAATTTCTTTTATACATCATACTAGCTTTATTATGGTATTTGAATAGAACATGTGGCAACGATTTGATAATTCTTTAAATGATATAAATTTTGTGCATTCTCAGTTATAATATGAACGAAATAGAATACAGTTAAGTAAACCTAGCGCCAGAGTGTCGCTATGGTAAACAAAGTGAATTTTAAAGAATGCATGTATTCTATTGTGGTTTGTGCGCTGTCGGCGAAGTGGATTTAATTCAATCCAATATGTTTAAATGAAATGAAAAAAAAAGCGTATAATTTAATATTCCGTACAAGGAAGTCATGTGGTGTACACATTAGATTTTTTTTTACATATAATACATGGTGATAATATTTGGTGGCAACAGCTTGAAATGTAAACCAACGCAGAAAGTGAGACGACGCAAAATGCCGTTTTGAGACTAGTAGCCTTTCGCGCTAATAAGGTCCTGACGGCTTTTTGGGCTAATAAGTTTAGTTTTCAGAAACATTTATTGTACTTAAATTTCCAAATGAATTAGTAGAAATAAATTTACGCTACAATAAGCATACGCTAACAATAACTTAAGAATTTTAGTAATTATTGTTCACTATTAATCTAAATGTATCTGAGTTTTATCTCCACGTTGGGCATCAGAAAAGCAGCAAGACATAGGTGTATATCAAACAGCAAAAGTATATCAAACAGCGGCAGCAGTTTAAAATCAGCATATTTGAAGAGATATGCATGAGAGTAGAGATAAGAAAATTCAAATATGATTCCCTATATATAAGTCTCTCATATTCCTGAGAAGGTAAATAATGCTGCTATGAAATAATTGGGTCTTACGCTCTCTTGAAGCAAGGATAAGCATAATATAAATGAATTATATTCTACACTCGTCAAGATGCGACCCGGAAGGAAAACGCCCACAAAGTTATTGGGAGGAAGTAGATTATATTTTAGATAAATCTTTCTCTATATAATAAGAAGAAACAGAATTCAAAATAAAATATATATAAAAATTCATAAGTGAAACGACCAGAAATAGAGAAGATATATTATAATACAATAAGTCAGAAGCATAAATTAAAGTTGAAGGAATAGTTTCGGAACTGTCACATTTCTTATAATTTGAATAGAATACGAAATAAATAAGCTTAAACTTGAAAGAAACCTAAAAATAAAAAATCTGATGTGTACACCACATGACTTCCTTGTACAGAATATTAAATTATACGCATTTTGTCTTACATTTCACATAAACTTATTGGACTGAATTAAATCTACTTCGCCAAAAGCGCATAAATCACAATAGAATTCTTTAAAATTGACTCTATTTGTTTACCATAGCGACACTCTGGCGCTAGATTCACTTAACAGTATTATATTTCGTTCATATTATAACTCAGAATGCACAAAATTTATATCATTTAAAAAATTATCTAATCGTGGCCACATGTTCTATTCAAATACTATAATAAAGCTAGAACAATATATAAAAGAAATTAAGCAAACAAAACAAAAAAGAAACAGGTTTTCACAGACGATTGAGTACTTCTCATTCAATTAATTCAGTTCTCACTTCGCGACAAGGCTAAAATACATAAAAAGTCAAAATATCTGTATTAAAAATTACGAAGTAAATTTTAAAGACTTATTTCCTCGAAAAAATTCCAGAAAGAATTAAGCATGATTTAATTCGCAATAATAAATGAAGGCGTTATCTTTGTTGTTGCGAAGCTAAGTTTCCCTAGATTGGCAACAAATCCACTATTTTGCTGTTTCAAATGTAAACAAGCAATGGCCGCCATCAAAAACATTATTAGTCTTAGCGGCACTTAAACAACTTTAAAATTGTTGATAATTCTAAAATTATTTCATATAGATTTACTAAAGGCATAAAAACGTTAACCGGAAGATAAGAATAACATAAGTCAATCATTTTTAAAGCAAAAAATGTACAATTTACAAACATATAAGAGTAATGAAACTGAGATCACTGAGCCGGGTAGCAGAGTGGATATATATGTAAATATATTTATATAGGTTTGGTGCGGCCGATTGCAACCAAAATACGAGGTGCACATCTACATGTTATAACAGTCCTATATAGAAAATTTCAACGTGCTGAGGCTACTCGTTTTGAGTTATGCGAGATAGGTACGTACATACGTTCGTACAGACGCCACGAAAAATTCTCTTCAGAATTCATTTTAAAGGTGCTTTATAATTTTTTTGGAGGAAAAGTGTCTTTTATTCTGTCCTACGCACAAATATCACGCAAAAATATCGTTAAATTTCATTCGATAGCGGTCAAAATGGATATTTTCGTTGAAATATTCTGCCTGAAAATCTTCGCGATTACAATACTTCCTTCGTACAAGGATGTAAAAAGCTTGATACTAATTTAAATTACTGTATTTGCCGGCGTATAAGATGCACCTTTTTTATACACATTTTTTGGAGGATAATTTTATTATTGATCATTATAATGAATTTACAGTATTTTAAATATAAAGTAATACAAATACAAAGTAATACTTTCTGTAAATATCCAATTTGTCTGGGAAAGACCACGTTTTAATCTTCTTCGTCTAAACCCAGACATCACTCATCTCCAGAGCTAAGTGAAGAGTCACTTGAAACCTCTTCTTGCACTTGAGTCCTTATACAACAAATTGTCCCTCTGTACCAATCCAGTGCATTACTAATGATAAACTTCTTGAATAATTTAATCACTGTTTCTGTTTTCACAGCAGTCCATGTAGCTTTCACACATTCAGACACTTGCGAAGTTCTAGACCTCTCTTTCTTTCTGATAGTGTAACCTCAAAATTTGAAGACTACATCCATCTTTTCCACCACTCCCTCATTAACCCCTTAATGGTTTATTAATGCAGACATCTAAAGGTTGGAGCTGACTAGTTAGGCTTTCTGGAATTACAGCTAACTGAGTTTTCATTTCTTTGAGTTTATTTTTAACTTCTGTTTTGTGAGAACGAAACTGATCCCATACTAGTGGAGCAGGTTTCTTCAAAAGCCCGCCAAGGCGCTTCGACCAGATTTTATCTATCCGACACGCGGTTAATTTATCTATTTGCGCAAAACTAATTTAATAATCTATTTGCACAAAACTAGTTTAATTTATGGATATAAGCGAATTTTCTCTTTGAATTTAATCAATCTATTATTGGTTACAAAAGGAGCAATTTAAAAGCAATAAATTCTTAATAATTCATGTCCTTATTCTATTAAAAAATATATATGTAGCTGATATAATTTAAAATCCACTAAAATATATTATACTAATTAAGGAGAAAACATTTGTTAGTCCAGGTGTTATGAATGCAATTAGGAATCGTTAGGTTTTTTTTTAATTTAAAGCTTTTAAAATTACAATATCTTTTTAATTGTCAGTTTTACGGTTATGGAACATATTTTTATTCTTCAAACATGCATTGTTTATTGTTTTTTGCAGTTTTAGCTTTTATAACAATGTAATACATCAAAAAAAATTTCTGCTATAATTATTAATATTAAATTCGTTTATTTACATTTAATAATATAATCTGACACTGAGTATCCGATTTGTCGCCGTATTTCCTTAATGTGCCAATATCTTAAAAGTTCCTTAAAATTAAATTCCCATTTCCGAAACTAAATCATTCACTCTAGACACTAGTTTTCTGTCATAAAGGAAGTAAACTTAAAAGTTTCGGAGAGAATTCGTGAGCATTTTCGAGATATACAATATAATTTTTCTCCGGTTTTAACATTCAGCGATAACTCTTTCTTGTCATTCAGTTGCAGTGACAGGGAATAATTCCTAGACTTGCTTGAAAATGATTTGTGATTAAGATAAGTTGAAGTTATTTTCTGTCTATATAAACCGGTTTCAAATCTCCGATTTAGGCAATCTTAAATTGAGGAAGCTGAAACAGAAACATGGCTTGATAGTACCTTAATATCTATACTCGGAAGTTATTTTAAAATACAAATTTAGGTAAACAAATCAACTTAACATTGGTTGGAATTTTTTATCTATGCAAATCTAAAATTAGTTGTCTTTGCTTAGCTGGAGTGCCTTTGACCAATGTTACGTCAATATCCAGTTAGATTTGAAATTTTTATTAAACGTACTTTTAATATTATTACGCCAAAGGGGCGATAGCCCAGAAGGGCTATTAGTTTCGAAACGGTATTTTTGTGTTCTTTCACTGTAAATGTCCGTTTCACTTTTCAAATTGTAGTCACCAAATATTGACGCCCTGTACTATATTTAAAGAAATTAAATAATGGAGAAATTGCGTAAATGTATGCATGTTTCTCGAATTGCGAAAAAATGAATGTACCTAGAGCCATCAAATTTTGAATAACGTAATCCTTCACCCGAATATGCGAAACTGAACGAATTTCGAATAGGTTTTATAATCTACTTCCTATTTTGTAAACCTTTAACGAATTTTTGATTAAAAAACTCAATAATTTCAATGGAAGCAATAGCAACACTGTACATACAGACACATTAAAAAAATATATCTCCAGCGCGCGAGAATGTGTCTCGGAAATTCTAAAAATATGCTCTTTTTTAAATATTTCGTGATATTGTTGTTGAATTGAATTTTACGTGATTTAAGAGGTGGTGGAACCAACAAAATCTTCAAAAAATTGTGATTTCGGATTTTTGGATTTTCAAATTCTCTACACTTTTATCTTTCTAAAAATAACATTCTTTAATCTCTATGCAAATTAGAACTGTAAAAAATCTAGTTTTAATTTGTCATCTACTGCTTTAATCAATGAGGATTTTTACATAAAAACGCGTTTTTCTCCAAACGTTATTTTTTTATACTCGATGTACCTTTTCTCAGGAACTACTGCTCATAGTTATCTAAACTTTTTATGGCTTATTTATTAGGTTCCCTAATATTTACTGAAATGAGCTTTTTGTAATAAAATTAGGAAAAAAAACATTTTTGTGTGAGAAAAGAGCTAAATTTTACTATGCCTAACAAAATATTCTGTAATTTACTCTAAAATTCAAAATGCTTCAAAAGCTCATTTCAGTACAATCAGATAAGAATACCTCAATTACAGAAAAAAATTCAAGCTTAAACACATTACAGCAGATTTTTGAGAAAAGGTACATCGAAAATGGCCAGTTTTACATTGTCGGTATACGGGTTTCGGATACCCCTTAAGTGCAAAGAACATGATATTTAATAAATAATGGTAACACAGAAAAAGTTCAAAAAGACCCCTTTAAACGTAATGCAAAATCGGAAAGCTTTCAAATTTTATTTAATTTAATTTTTTTATATATTATTAATTGTTATTTTGTTTCCTTGTCTTTTTGAAAATTTTGTCACAAATATATATGAAGAAAAATTTTAAAAATTAGTTGCAGAACTCTATAAGTAATTCCGTTTCTTTAACATAAGTGATATTATTGAAATAAACTCTTTCTTGTTACTGCTTCCCATTGCCTTTCGACGACTTGTTTTCATGAAAGCAAAAAAGGGAAATTAAAATACTTCTAACATACGTTTATCTCCAGCATATTTCTACATATGTTGATTTTACATGCGCAGCTGCTCTTACAAAATGCTCTTACATGTTGCTGCTCTTACAAAATGCTCTTACATGTTGCTGCTCTTACAAAATGCTCTTACATGTTGCTGCTCTTACAAAATGCTCTTACATGTTGCTGCTCTTACAAAATGCGCTGTCACATTTCCCGATGCTTGGTTTTCAATTTTTGCTTATTCTGTTTGTAGCAGAATACTCAGGATACGTAAAATATATGCAGTGTCAAAGCAATTTACTCCAAAAAAGCATTTTCTAAATTAAATCAAAGACTTCATTTACTCACAAATATGGATCGAAATACTTACCATTTCACCGAAGTCGAAAAGCAAACTCTAGAAGCAGTAGAATGTTATCAAAAAATGTCTAAAGAGGAAGAGGAGACAACATTAACGAATTTTCTGATAGATGAAATTGCTCTCGGTTGTAATGAATCATTTAAATGAGTAACAAACACTCACGTGTTGTTTTTAATTAAAAGAGTTATTTATGTTTCGTCCATATTAATATGCAAGAATTATATATTAAAAAATCTGATGTGTACACCACATGACTGCCTTGTACGGAATATTAAATTATACGCATATTTTCTTGCATTTTATTTACACTTATTCGATTGAATTAAACCTACTTCGCCGACAGCGCATAAACCACAATAGAATAAATGCATTCTTTAAAATTCACTTTGTTTACCATAGCGACACTCTGGCGCTAGGTTTACTTAACTGTATTCTATTTCGTTCATATTATAACTGAGAATGCACAAAATTTATATCATTTAAAGAATTATCAAATCGTTGCCACATGTTCTATTCAAATACTATAATAAAGCTAGAACTATGTATATAAGTAATTAAGCAAACAAAACAAAAAAGAAACAGTTTTTCACAGACGATTGAGTATTTCTCATTCAATTAATTCAGTTTTATCTTCGCGACAAGGCAAAAATACATAAAAACTCAAAATATCTGTATTAAAAATTACGAAGTAAATCTTAAACGCTTATTTCCTCGAAAAAATTCCAGAAAGGATTAAGCATGATTTAAATAATAAATGAAGGCGTTAGCTTTGTTGTTGCGAAGCTAAGTTTCTCTAGATTGGCAACAAATCCGCTACTCAGCTGTTTCAAATGTAAACCAGAGCAATGGCCCCCATCAAATTAGGCTTAGTGGCACTTAAACAATTTTAAAATTGTTGATAATTCTAAAAATATTGCATAAAGATTTACTAAAGGCATAAATACCTTAACCGGAAGATAAAAACAACATAATTCAATTATTTTTAAAGCAAACAATGTACAATTTACAAACATATAAGAGTAAAGAAACTGAGATCACTGAGCCGGGTAACAGAGTGGATATATTTATAAATATATTTATATACGTTTGGCGCGGCCGATTGAAACCAAAATACGAGGTGCACATCAACATGTTATAGTAGTCCTATATACAAAATGCTGCCTGAAGCTTTTCGAGATTACAATACTTCCTTTTTACTTCGTACAAGGAAGTAAAAACAATATGTGTTAATTTTATAATATTTATAACCACCCAAAAGTGAGCTGAACAACTGTATGTTATACCAGTCCTACCTACGAAATTTGTTGTGAGGCTACTCGTTTTTGAGTTATGCGAAATATATACGCACGTACAATACGTCATGAAAAAGCTTTTATGAATACATTTTAAATCAATTTTGTAATACCGTTTGAGGAAAACAGTTACGTCTAGATGTGAAGCAAAAACATCGTTAAATTGCATTCGATAGCGGTCAAAATGGATATTTTTGTTGAAATATGATACTCGGAACTTTTCATTATCATAATATTTCCTTTACGTTGTGGAAGGAAGTGAAAAGAAAACTTTATAGTTTCAAAAACGAAGCGCTATGATATATATAATTAATCATGATGTTAACATCGATCAAATTCAGGATCATATTCTCAGCACTGCTAACAAGTTTTTCAATGACACAAAGAATCTATTATTAACATATATCTAAACTCATGAAGTGTAACCGAAATAAACGTTAAACGTTTACCCAGTGCATAGCAATGTGGACAAGTAAAAATTCCATTTATCTTATGATCAGTTATGTCATCTCTCATCTTTGTTACGAGCTCGAAACTCGCTGTTTGCCCGTGTGTTGCCTCGTTTACAGCCCCATCTATCTGCCTTAGGGGACAATGTCTCATACACAGCCCAAAATCTGGTTTGTAGAACAAATATCAAGATCCATGATCTACCGTATATATTGGTAATTGCGGAAAATATTACTTTTAGATTGAGAAAAAGTAAAACTGCATTTGGCAACAATGACATTTTAATGTGCGCATAAGAATAAAGATCAGCATTTTCTTTTGCAAAAAACTTGAACGCAGTTGCGAGAACTCGAAGATTTCTCACTAGTGGAATGTTGGCCAAACAAGTGGAATTTTATATTATAAAGAGGAATAAATATTAAAAAAAATCTGAAAGGATTCAGATTTTAAATTTTAAAATGGGCTTATCTTTAGAATTTCCTATACAGAGTCTCTCGCGCTGGAGATAAAAATGTTTTTTTCCCTCCTTACAGCTTTGCAATTGCTCGCTTTGAAATCGGTTAGTTTTTAATCAAAAATTCGTTGAACTGTTACAAAATCTGAAATCTCTACATATAATAAAAGAAAGAGTCTGTGTGTGTGTCTTTCGTTCGCGCTGCGCGTAAGCTAATAGACCCACGGCTACGAAATTTGGTACATAGGTGCATCTAGACAAGAGCCAGTGCACCTCGAAGCGATTTTTTCGAAATAGAATGTTTTAAATTTTATGTTTTGTAACGAAATCGCGTCATTTTGTTACATAATGGGCTATAGGAAAGCGAGATTTTACTCTACACACTCCATTTTCACATCGTCATGAAACGTAGGCACTTAGCTATTTTACGAACTTAAAATAAATTTCGCGTGTCAATAAATCGATTCAATACGATTTAACAAAGTGAACTTAACACCTTTTCAATGGGATTTTTTCTAAAAAAGTTTATTTTAAAAAATGTACAGTTTATTTTTCTTTGATTTTTGGACACGTTAAACTTTGATCCTTGCGACTGCTTTTACAAAAAGAATTTCGAAAAATGATTATATTTTGTATTTTTAAAAAAATTTTTAAATGAAGCTTCCGAGTACACTTCTCACATCTCACATCTTTAAAAATGTGGTTTTGGCAACAATTTTCCTTTCTCATTGTTGTTGATAGATTTTTGATAAAATCGCATCATTTTGAATAGTTTCATTTTTTTTTTAGAAATATGGGTTTGGCAACAATTTGTCATCGTATTTCTTATGTTACTGTTTTTAATCGTATTTCTTATGTCACTGTTTTTAAGAGTTTGGCATTCATTGTCATTTTTTATATATATATAATACATTTTTATTGATATTTTTTTGATAAAGTTGCTCTGCAGAGTAAAATTCTGCGCGGAATTTTTTTTTAGTTTCTTTCATGTTATTTTTTTGCTTATTTTGCTGTTTGGAAGATACTGAAAAGTTTTGCATGATTTTTTTTCTTCAGCGGAAAGTTGGTTAATTTTTTTATTAGGATAATTAATATTTGTATTAAGGAATATAGCTTATTTCATTGTAATTTTTTTCTGTTGAAAATTATAAGATAAAATATCATTAATTATACTAATTATACTTTGATTTTCAGAATATTTTGTTTTTGTATTCTTTTATGCTATTTATTGCTCATTTTACTGTTTTTAAGATAATGAAAAGTTTTGAGTGATTTTTTTAGGAAACAAAGTTCTTAACCTCCTTTAGACCATTTGAGTTCTTAAGATTTTGCAAAGGGAAGTTGGTTAATTTATTTGTTAGGATAATTAATATTTGTATTAAGGAATATTGCTTACTTCATTGTAATTTTGTTACTTTAATAACTTTTAATAACTTTTTTTACGAAGTTGTTCTGCAGAGTAAAATTCTTCGTAGCGTTTAAATTTAACGTTTGGTTTTCCCTTCAGCCATTTTTCTTGTACATTTAAAGCCAGGCGAAGGCTGGCAGCAAAGCTGCTAGTATATATATATATATATATATATATATATATTAAATAAACTCTTAATACATAGCTCTTCATCGATACATGCTGAGTGCTGAGCTTCCATTCACGCACAGATCAATATATTTCAAATATGCAATTAATGATATCAGTTCTCAAAGAATTTATCATGTCATGACCGCTGTTTACATACACGTGGGCTTTTAATAAGCATCCATAAAGTAATCTGCCCCGAAGGATATGGTGATAGAGCGGACCAAATTTAACTTATGCAGCGGAAAACATATGTGTTGTCTTTTTTCATGTGAATGCAGCGATATTAAACTGATTAAAATTTGAAATTTTTACTGAATGAGTACTCGTTCCTTGCTTATGACCACATTATTTTAAGTCTTATAAAAGCCTACAACGTAATTTTATCAGAACCTTAAAATTTGCTGCCAGATAATTTGATCATGGCATGTATATGCTATGTGGACAAACATAGCATATACATCAATATTAAATAATGGCTGATTTTACACAAACTCTGCATGTTTTCCTGTAAAGCTTGCCTTTTATCAGTATTACTTAATGCGCAGGGAAACTAACCATGCAGGATGTAACCTAAAGATGACACTGACTTCGAATTACTCTTTGTATTGCTACCATATATTTGCAAACAATGACAATAAAAGTAATGTTAAAAAGGTTTAAAATTTCTTTTATGCCAGTTAAATAGGGAAATATGATGATTTTATATTCCCTTGCGTTCAATGAGTAGAAATCAAGCACCAAAATGTGCGTATATTTTTTATTGCATTTGTATAGTATATTATGTATGTATGCATTAAAAATATTATTGATCATATAATCGCTATATAAAATACTTAAGACCGCTACAATAATTAATATACTTGTAGTTAACAAAACAAATTTCAAATTGAAATGAAAGATTCTACACACCCATATTCTATTAAAGATTACGTTATTCAAATTTTGATGGCTCTAGGTACCATCGTGTTATCACAATGCGAGAAACGTACGTACATTTATGCAGATTCTTCATTATTTAATTTCTTTAAATATAAGACAGGGCTATAATAGATGGTGGCAACGATTTGAAAAGTGATACAGTCTTTTAAAATTTTCAAAGCCAAATGCCAAACGAAATTAATAGTCCTTCAGGGCAAATTGCCCCTTTGGACTAATAAAAATATAAATAAATTTCTGATTAATGGTTGCTTTTTCATTTGAATATGGCAAAGAACGTTAGGGTTAAGGGGAAAATTTATTTATTTTAAAAGCTTTAACAGAAATCTGATAAAAAAGAAGAATATATTTTACTTAAGGATTATGTTAATTTTATTAACAGTTAAATTTTAAGTTCCTTTCCTGTCAAATTCTTAACTTCAACTTACTACTTCCGGCCAGAAACGTAGTTTTAGAATCTTGCTGAATATTTAATGAGGAGCGGTATTTAAACCACGAAGTTACTTAATGAGTTAGAGAGAATCAGAGTTTCTGATTTACGCGCGTCTGCCTTTTTGGCCACTCTCTCTCTCAAAGCTGTTATTACGCTCGGCCGTACTCAGGCCCTTGCTAAGCTTCGTAGTCAAATAAGATAAGGGGCCAACTCGATTTGAACCTTGATAGCTTCGGCTATACTTCTTTAGTTAATGTTAGTTTTAGTTTAATTCTTAGTCTTTTAAGTTCAAGCCCAAGTGCGGGCTTTGCTAGTACACTCCCAGGCGGAGTTTTGTTAAATCTTATTGGAATAATAAAGGGTTAGTTACCCTTCTATCTTGTTGTTTCTTGTCACCGAACTCTAGCGATTATTCTCTTATCAGTTCGTAGATTCCTCACTTCCAATATTAACTTAGAATTCCAAAGTGAGGAACACTACAACTTGAACTGCAAAATAGAAGCAGAAGTCAAAATGTACTTTTCCAACAGCGATATATATTGACTTCAATAGCAAAAAATATCATTGTTACTTAAAATATGTTGGACAGCCTTCTGAAAGAGCACAAATATAGCCTCCCGTCCATTGCTTTTTTTAGAAGCGCCATTTTGCATGGAAACAAAATTATCAAATAGTACAGGATAATTTACACTTTCAAACATATAGTTTCAATTAAAACATTTTTTTATAGCATCGCCTTAAAAATATGCGAACAGCCTTTGCACACGTGTCATCATATGTAATAAAGAAAGCACGTCATCATACATAAAAATGTGTTTATTTATTTAAACAACAATAAATTAATTTAGATTGAATCATTAAGAGAAGTTACAGAAAAAATCAATATTAATACCAAATCAGTTTTGCATCAATAAAAAGTTTCAGTTTGATTTGCATTGAAATAAGGGTGTTAATTTTAACAGTTTTCTTGAAATGTGTTTTTAAATCCTGTTCATTTACTTCTGATATATAATTTTCGAGGTAGGTGGTTGTAGACTATACAAATCATTGATCTAAAAGATCCCCAAGGATATCAATTAGATTAAAACCTACGCACACCTCTTGCCCATGCAAGAATTTAGTACTTCAACAGTTTCGAGTTACATTAGAAATTTTTTTAGTACTCTGGAGTATAACTTAAGTCATTTTTGTCAAGATAATAACATAAATATTTGGCTAAAATCATGAAATTTAATCTGTATTCTCTGATAAAAAAGATCTCATGACATATATTTTGATCAAATTTTCCATTAAGTTGATGCAGATACCTTACTATTTTAACGATACAGAATTCCGATAAATACGTTTTATTTAAAAAATACTGAATATTTAATGAATTTAGATAATAGCTCCAACAAATGATATATATATATATATATATATATATATATATATATATATATATATATAAAGTCTATTATTTCTAAATCTACTACAAAATCGTCTGCCATCCAAAATGCTTCAGAGGGGAAAAAATTAACATTTTATTTTGAACATTTATTTATTTTGATGTTGGTAATCGTGTAATTATAGGTAAAAGATATTCAAATGTAGACATGAAAGAAATTGTGGTAAAGAAAACTCAAAGAAAGAAGATTTTATTTTAGAATTTTTGCACAAGTTTTTTTGTCTGCATTTAGTTTAGGATTTGGCTATTATTCTGTAACATGTTAGCAAAGTAATGGTTTTGTCAATGCCGTATTTTCCCATTCAAAGCAGGATAAATTTAAACCGCAGTTAAATCATACATTGTTATTATGCTTCAAAATCCACATGAGAATATACTTCCCATGGAAAAAAAGTCAGTTGTACATCTACCAATCAAATTAAAATATTTTGTGTACAGTTCTTCACAAAGTTCGTTTCCTCCAAGAGATTTTAACAACACAAAACATATTCTTCTCTGGAATTTACTAAAGAGAATTATTTTTATTGTTAGACTTGAACTGATCTGCAGTTTTTCTGTTAAAGTAAAGTAAGATAAATTTATTTGTAATAGCAGAAATGTATTAGTATCGTATTTTCTAACTTTTACATCCTCCCAAACCACAAAAGTGATTCGATAATGATCTTATGCGAGAACGTGATTTTGGACTTACCGCCATCAACGAAACCCCTGCGGTACTAATAGAAGTCTTGCTGTCTTTTATTCTGCTCAAATCTTTTGTATTTCGATTGGAAAACACAACTTTAAATATACCCTGAAGACTCAGTGAAGCTTGGGTTGAAGCGAATCCCCTCTCTTCTTGAAATAAATAATAAATTTATAACTTCTTTTATTCGGATTTTGAGTTGAGGATAGGAAGTTTTCAATGCTGAAGGTAGAAGTAAGGTTTCCATTCATCGATGGTTTAGTTTTTCTTTAGCCTTTGCTTCACAAAAGAATATTTCTTAGTTTGCGTTTTTATTGGTCCCTCATGTCTACTTCATTGCATTTTATACAAAATCCTAAAGGACCAATCTCTAACGAGAGAATTAAGAATAGTACTTTTGCATTTTATGCTATGTTTCGAACAATGCGAAAAGTAATAAAAGAAAAGATGCAAGACACATATTAAATGAATTCGTATGAAAATGAGTAATTGCTTTAATTTATAACTTGTGCAGTTTTAATGGATGAGGATGAAATTGATCATAGCTGCTAAGCTAGAATCCAAGATTGGAAACAAATCTGATATGGACAGCAACATCACTTCCTTGTACGTCCTAATAAATTATACATATTTTTGGCTGAACTTCATTTAAACTTATTTCCTAGAATTTCATTGGAGATATATTTCTCATTCTTACAATTCTCATACATATATTTCTCATTCCAAGACAAGGCAAAATTACGTAAAACTCAAAACATCTTCAATAAAAATTGTAAAATAAAGAAAAACCTATAACACCAAATACAATTCAAAACAGTTAAAAAACAGTTTTTGCAATTAAAATTACAGTTTCTGCTCAAAAACAAGCAAATCGGCAGCAAAATGTTTCGGTGTTTGGATGATACCATATCTTTGCAATTCTCTGACGCCTTTGCAGATCGCTGTGGAGAGAACAATAGGACAAAAAAAAACACATTAAAAATTTGGAAAAAAGTTTTCATTTTTTAATGCATCACGCAATACTTATTTAATAATTTAAATGTTTATTCCAAATTACTAAAATGTGTTTCGCAGTTTTAGGGTTGCCATAAAATGGTAAGGGAGGTCAGGGTTGCCACATTTGGCGACAAATCGTCCATTTGGCGACTTTTGGCGATATGCCATGGACGGATGGAGAACCTTCTGGAACGAATTCTTACCGGTTTAGTCCAGAATGTTCTCGAACACAAGCCGAAAGCTATATAAATCCTGCTGGTCCGCAGTCAGTCAGTGTGTGTGTCTCTCATCGAGTGTGCTTCGTTGAGAGGGCGAGTGTGCGTGCCTCGGCTAGACTGGGAGTTAGTTAGTATCGAGTTGGTGTCTCGTCTAACGAGTCAATCCCTGCGGAGTCGATCGAGTTGACAGCCGGGCAGCGAGTTTCGAGTGCACCGAAAGAGTCTTGTAGTGAATCATGGTTAGTGCATCGTCGAGAGAGCGTGTTGAGCTCCGGGAACGATTGAACCGAAGAGTCAGGAGCTGTGCTCTGTGTGTCGTCGAGTGCATCGCGAGTTGTAGCGTGGACAGTCTTGAGAGTACGTGGAGTTCCGAGAAGGACCAAGCAGAGTCGGGAGCTGTACTCTGGCGCTTTGCAGTGAAGCTGTCTCTACCGTGATAGCCTGATAACCTGGAGGCTGTGTCGCTGATCGTGTCAGCGTTTTTACAGTAGATCTTCGACGACTACAAAAGTGTTTTGGAGCTGTCCTGATTAATATTGGTAAATAAAGTGTGTTTTGATACTTTTTCAAGTGTCGTCGTTATTCACTCCAAATCCACACGAAGCCCGTACGAACGTGAAGGAAGAAAATAATGTAACAACTGGTGTCAGAAGAAAAGAAAAACGCAACAATACGTTGATAATGTCTGCCAGCTTACAATAAATATCGATAGCTTGAGAATCTTTTAAAAATGGTCTCAAAAATGAAGAACTTGCACCGGATGGGTAACTTTTACCATTTCACTTTAAGTAACTTTTACCAAAATATGAATGATAAAATAAGTTATTAAAATTAATTAAATAAATAACATAGACATATAATATATAATATTATGAGGAAATGCCTTAGATTTTTTCTAGTGGATATTTTAACTTACCTCCAAATGAATTTCCGAAAAACCATGATCGAAAGTTTTCGACTTTTAAGAAAACACGCAATTCGAGACTTTTATACGATCATGATACACGAAGTATTTTTCTCCGTACATTACATTCAAAATTTATGATGCATCAAAAGATAGTAAGTTTCACCTTTTCGCCATTTTCTCTCCATCTCCTTTGAATTTAGAAGATTTACAATGTAATTTAAAATAGCTTTAAACTTTTCTCCATAAATTATTCGGAAAGTTTTTTTTTTCTTTTGGTGTCCATATAAGAAATATAGAAATATGTAGGAATTTGATTTTCTGTTTGTTTCTCAAACATAAGTACTTGGCAGGAGAGTGATTAATGACAAATTCCTTGAGACGATGGTACGTTCTTACAGAGGAGTTTTGCTAAACATTATTGTTATAGCTTTGTAAAATTTTGCCAAGCCAGCAAGCAGTATTTGAACGAAATGATTCATGGGGATATTCAATAAAAATATTTTAAATTCCAGTTTGAGTAAACTATTACATAATATGCATTGAACATAAAATAGCATTGGATAAATATAACACGCTTTTTCCAGATACAATTATTTGTTAACCTGCCGATATATTGTCAGCATGAGGCTATGTTAATTGGTTAATTGAAACTGACAAAGCATACTGTTGCAAATTGCCCAGCTGCGGCAAGATAGCTTCCCCGAAATGGCGGGTTAGGATTACCAGAAACTGGCAGGGAAAGGCAGGGTCTCCAAATTTGGCGCGAAATCTCTCATTAGGCGACATGCCATAGATGAAGCGAGGACCTTCTAAAACGCATTCTTAGCGGTTTTCCCAAGAATATTCTCGAAGGTAGGTTAAAGCTATATAAAATCTACCTGTACGCAGAGAAAGTCTCTTGAATTCAATGCAGTAGTAGGGTCTTGAGTTCAGAGATTAGTTCGAGAGCGATCGACCGAGTCGGGAGCTGAACTTTAGTGCTTTGCCGTGAAGCTGTCTTTGCAGTTATAGCACAAAGGCTGTGTTGCTGAATGTTTCAGCATGTTTGTCGCAGTTTTTGATGAGTGTAAACGTGTCTTTAGAACTGTCCTGTGTAATATTGGCAAATAAATTGTGTTTTGATTCTTCATCAAGTATTATCATCGATTACCCCGAATCCACGAACCTGTAAGACGCAACAATACGATGCCCATTTGCCTAAGGGAAGAGGTGTCTTCTCGGAAAGCTTTTAAGGGAAAATAGCTTATATCAATCTTACACATGGAGTAAACCACGTGAACCCTCATACAACCTGCCTTTTCTCCGGTATTTAAGTTCGAGTTGAACTATCAGTTTTATGGGTCTTAATAGTTTGGGTGCTAGTGGGCCGGGCTTGACATATTCATGATATTTATTTAAAGGTAATATTTTACAAGTGTCACGCTGTTTTATTTTCAGTTATAGATGGCTAAGAATATTGAGATAATTAAAAGTTAGATTTTACTTTTTAACGCATTTATAAGACTCGTGTATCTGAGAGAGTTTATATATAATTTTTAATTTATATATTGCTGTATATTCTTAGATATATCTGTATATTTTTATTTATTTATTTATAATTAATTAAATAAATAACATAAAAAAACAAATATTATGAGGAAATGCCTTATGTTGTTATGTGTTTTTGCATTGGTATGTATTTACGTAATAATACAAAACAAATTTATTTATTTATTTAATCCAAGTAAATGTATTTATGTATTTAATATACAACACAATACAATGCAAATATGCAATTTTGTATGGAAATCCTCTATACATTTATTGTGTATTTCGTTTAATCGTGAATTTATGACCACTTTATACATTTTTCATGCGTTGGTTTCTAGAAATTTTGATTCTGTCTTAAATAATATTAAAATTGCAAGAAGAGCTTAAGTAGATCAGAAGTATAAGCAAAAATCCCTCTACTGCTCCTTCGAATGAGTATGTCTGCATGAAAGTTTCTCGTACTGTGAACAAACAACGGTAGCTAGAAACATCAAATTTTGAGTAACGTAGACCTCAACTCGAATATGGGCATCTGAAAGCACAAATCTGAAACTTGGAATATTTTTTTTTACCTATTTCATATTTTGTAAAACTTTAACGAATTTTTGATTAACAATCTGTACACAAACACTGTACGAAAAAAAAAAAAAAAAAAAAAAAAAAAAAAACATTTTTATCTTCAGCGTGCGAGAGTGTGTATCGGAAATTCTAAAATGCTTTTTAAAATTATTTTGTGATATTGCTGTTGATTTAATTTTATGATTTAAGTGCGAAAACATAAATACTTAATAAATAAAGGTAACACACAAAGCGTAAAAAAACGCCGCTTCGGTCGTAATATAAAATCTAAAAGCTTTCAGATTTAAAAAAAATATTTCTGTTAATAAATTATAATATATTTACTACAAAGTATTTGAAAAACTCACAATTTTACCTATGGGTTTATAGTACCCAACTACACAAGTTGCGCACAAATTTTCTCCGTTCTAGTTGAAGTTGAAAATCACGTTTAAGATTCTATTGGTAAGTTGCTTGAGTAGCATTTACGTTTTGCAGCGGAAGAGTTGTCAGTGACTGGCTTTCTAAAGCCGTGCTTTAATGACATTCATACTAACTGACAGACACAGAGAGAGAGAGAGAAAGAAAATGCTTTTGCACTTGATAGGAAAAAATTATCTTTTTGCCCTGAAGCAAGGATTTCTGCACAGAGGTAAAATTTCT
This sequence comes from Stegodyphus dumicola, assembly GCF_044657685.1. Classification (NCBI taxonomy): domain Eukaryota; kingdom Metazoa; phylum Arthropoda; class Arachnida; order Araneae; family Eresidae; genus Stegodyphus; species Stegodyphus dumicola. The sequence continues at coordinate 22,148,132 of NC_140772.1, forward strand.
TGTTTTCAAATCATTTCGTGGATTTATCATCACTATGCATGTTTGTCTGTCTAGCTCTGTCTAATTGTTTTAATTAACGCTACTTTTACCTCCCTTTCTTACCCCCTTTTTTTAAACCCAAGAGGATTTTAAAGTACAAATTAAGAGACAAACTAAAACTAACTAGGAGTATTCAATATTTTAAAGAAATTACACTAGTTGAGCTCGTTAAAACTATGAGCTGTATACTTTTTTCTTTTTACAATAACGATTTTTGCCTGCTAGTTGTGCCAGTGCCTAGTTTTTAAGGAAATGAAGAAACGAATATAAACATAGTTATGGCAACCTCTACCAGTCTGTTAGGAATTCTAAAGATATGCGGTTTTTAAATGTTTTGTGATTTTGCTGTTCAACTGAATTTTATGTGGCTTACATTCAACGAATGGGAGATTTAATAAATAAAATTAGCACATAAAAATTTAATATTAAAAAGACAAAATTTTGTTTAATTACCTTATTAAGAAAACAGAATGTGGATATGATGAACTGAGAAAAATATGCCAACACCTACATAGAGAATTCTAAATGCATTGTTGTTTCGTCTACAGATTCGTAGATTTGGAGTAATTGACGATAACACTTGATAAAGAAACAAAACACAATTTATTCGGCAGTATTACACAGGACAGTTCAAAAGACACGTTTACAGTCTTCGAAAAACAACGACAAACATGCTAAAACAATCAACAACGTTCAGGCTGCTACGGTGAAGACAGCTTCATGGCAGAGCGCTAAAGTACAGCTCCCGACTCGGTTCGGTCGCTCTCAAGCTAATCTCTGAACTCAAGACAATACACTACTGAACGCAAGCTACTACTCTACTATTACTCAAGATAGGATGCTACTATATATACGCAGGCAGCGTATATATAGCTTTTGACCTGCCTTCGAGAACATTCTCGGGAAAACCGGCAAAAATTCGTTCTAGAATGTTCTCACTCCGTCTATGGCATAATGCCAAATTTATCGCCAAATATCTCCAAAGGGGCGAATCAGAACATAAATAATGAAATAATCAGCAACACAACTTTCAGGCTATAACGGTGAAGACAGCTTCACTGAAAAGGACTAAAGTACAGCTCCCGACTCAGTTCGTTTACTCTCACGCACTACTGATGGACTCAAGACACTCAAGATACGCTTCATGATACACTACTATTCCGCGTAAAGGCAGGGTAGCTATCTATAGCTTTTGACATGCCTTCGAGAACTTTTATGGAAAAACCGGTAAGAATTCGTTCTAGAATGTTCTCTCTCCATTTGAGGCATATCGCCAATTTTGTAACCATATGAGCGATTTCGCTCCAAATCTGGCAGCCCTGTCTTTCCTTGAACTTTCTAGCAACACTAAACCCGCTTTGCGGAGAAGCTATCCTATAGCAGTTCGGCATTTCGTAACAATATTTTACCACATTTTCTCTAATGTACTGTCACGAAGCACCATTGTAAGTAGCTTTGAAGACGTCGGGCTAATTATTGATGTTCCTTTGCCACTTCTAATACTAAATTTCTATAGCGAAACATACTCTGATTTTGTGGATGCAAAGTTTGGAATATTCGGGATTAGAACCGTATCGTGTTCAACAATGAAGAGTTGGCTCAAAGGAAAGATTTATGTACGAAGGAAGCATCGATCTTAAAATCTCATGTTATTGTTGAAGAGGCATATGACTATACTACTCCACATTATTGTTTGGAGCAACACTACCTCTGCCAGCCTATTCGCTTTAGTGTTCCCTCGTAACATTTTAACTGCACGATTTACGTCAACAGCAGCTTGCAACTTGCTATATGACTAATACTGCCTCCTCTATATAGGCTCTTCCTTCATCGTATAAGGCTTAGATTGAGAAAGTAAGTACATCCAATCTGTGCACTACCACAAAAGCCCTTTGCTTGCCAAATCTCTAGAACTTTCTTCAATCGAACACGTATCGACATGCTAGAACGCCGGTTACAGCCATTTCACAGCATTCGCTAATTTGCTGAATGATTAATTACAGATAATTAATGACTTGTCCAGATAAATGCGTTTTTAATAAATAAATGCCGTTCAGTCTTAATCATTTCTTCATCTCTGTCTCGTTATTGCGTGTTTTGGGTTTCGTTACGCTAGAAAAATCTTTATAGGAAGGTTATTTTGATAAAGAAATTATATACAGGCGTTATCGCAAATGACAAAACACTGCATTTTCTGAAGTTCCGCAGATAAAATTATAAGCAATTCATGACATGAAATAATAAAAAAAAAAAAAAAAAAAAAAAACTTTCGAAATTTACTTGAAATAATACTATAATTGTTCGATATACGCTCCCTTTATTGCACGATACGCGTTAAAGCAATGGCACAATTCTGTCCACAATTCTTGTATCATTTCCCCCCGCATGGTCACAAAAGCAGCCGTGTTTTAGAGTTCCTTTATATAACGCTGTGGAATGTGGTTTGTGGTAAGGCAAAAGGTGTGAGGTCCTCGGGCCGGGCTTGAAGTGTTCTCTATCAGAGTTGGAACTAAACTTCACAGGTTAGTTAGTAAGGTTTGGCGATACCTAGTTTAGCTTATCATTATCTAATGTTGTACACTATCTAATGTTGATTTCTGTACGCTACCTAATGTTGATACCTAATGTTGATTTCTGTACGCTACCTAATGTTGATTCCTGTACGCTACCTAATGTTGATACCTAATGTTGATTTCTGTACGCTACCTAATGTTGATTCCTGTACGCTACCTAATGTTGATACCTAATGTTGATTTCTGTACGCTACCTAATGTTGATACCTAATGTTGATTTCTGTACGCTACCTAATGTTGATTTCTGTACGCTACCTAATGTTGATAATTAATGTTGATTTCTGTACGCTACCTAATGTTGATTCCTGTACGCTACCTAATGTTGATTTCTGTACGCTACCTAATGGTGGATTTCTGTAGGCTTCGATGACATTCCTTACAATTTTCTCCACTGTTTCATTAGAAATTCTTAACCCTCCTAGCTCTTGCATTTACACAGGCAACCAGTATCTTTGAACTGTTGATACCAAGCTAAATTGCTATGATGTTTTGGGGGATAAATAACGCATTGTTTTACAAACGAATTTTGCATGCTAATAATGGATAAACACACTTCATATTTTAAAACACGAAACAAATACCACTGTAAACTCGTCATTTTGAAATGGAATTTACGTCTACTACACGATGTGTCGTGTGGACATGCGAATTTAAGTTATTTTCTTTCGTTTTGCCAATATCAAAAAGATAAAGTCAACTTTGGTATTAAAGAGCTTTAAAGTCCCACGAACTATTTGTAATAATTCTGCTTTTGTCCGGAATAAATAGATTGGTGAAGAAATATAGATGTAGTCGTAGCTTAAATTATCAGACGATAAGTTTAAAAAACAGGATCCATTTATTATTGGTCAGGAGAAATAGCAATTACAAAAATCATATTTCCGGAGTAAATAAAAAAGAATTACTAATAACTTTCTGTATGAAGTTTACTGCATCGTTACATTAAAGAAAAGACCCCGCTATTCCTTTGCGAGTCCTTTTATAGCCTCTGGAAAGGCGGAGCTTCAAAGAAATGACGTCAGACTCGTCAGCCATTCCAGTTCGCTTTAAATATCTCCAGAACATTCTATAACTGTACGTGCAGAAAAGGCGGGATAAACAACTTGACTACGGGGCTGTGAATTTAATTCCACGTACTTTCAAATAAAAGACCGCCGCCATTAAAAATGAAAAGAACATATAGTTAGAATTTTAAGTGTATTCTTGACTATGGAATTTTATTATTACACACACACACACACACACATATATATATATAATAGAAATAGAAATTGAAAAGCTAATAAGTAATGTGTAGTAGAACCTATTTGGTCTTAAAAATTTTGCGCAAAATGCTGAAAAATATTAAATAATAGGAAGAAATATTGTAGCGAGCTCGCTAAAAAGTTACTAGGAGCTGTGGCTCCAAGAAATAGTTCAACGCAGTATTTTTTTTTAAATATTAACATGGAAGTATTTTTTTTAAATATGTGAATGCACAAAAAAAGAGCAAAACCTATCGATGTGATTAGTGAAAAGTTAACATATAAAAAACTGATCGACGGAACAAGTTAAAACAAAATTAAAACATAATAATTAAAACATGGATTGCAAAAATTATAAAAATTACAAAGCGGAAAATGGTAAATTAGCCCAATTGGACTTTCAACTAGGCTCTTCAAGGGAAATTTAGTTGAATGTCGAACTAAGCTGACACCATTACGCGTTTCGCCGAAACAGACAATTGAAGCTCTTGTTTGACGAAAAATTTTTTAAATAAGATGAATTGCCCCGAAAAAATCTTTTGGAGCTTCAATTCTCTGTTCCAATTTCCCGATGCGTCCGCAGGAAAACACATTAAGGTGTAAGAAAAAGTAAATGCAACTCCGAGCAAAACAAAATTAAAATAAAAATAAAATAAATAGCTGTCCGTATTAGTCAAATTGTACAATAACGCACGGGCTGGTCCTGCTAGCTTAACTCTTTCGCATCGAGAGACGACCAAATCTGTTTTCATCAAGCATCGAAAACGCCCGTGTTTGCGAATTTGTCTTGGAATAGTTTTCCTTTCCTCCTGCCTAGTAGATAGCTACAGCATTAACAATAACCTACTTAAGTGAAATGACTGTTTCTCTCATGGGGGTTTTTCAGCGGTTTCATCCATTGTGTGCAGTTTCACCTTAGAGCCGGATTGCACCTGCGAACGTTAATAGCTTTCCGTATGTCTCCTTTAGTTGCTTCAAAAGAATGATTGACATGTCTCTTAACAACTCGCGAAACTAATGAGCCATACACTAACGTGGAGGGGGAAAGCACTACGTAGAAAATAAACGAGGCGTTGGGGCGGTTTGCCGTTGCCTGAATGAACGGGCGTTACGGGCGAATTCGATGCGAAAGAGTTAAAGAATAAAACCTTTATAAATATTCTGGTTCTGAAATTAAATTCTAATGAAATTAAATACTAATGAAAACAAACGCCGTGGGTCTTGCTAAGACCAATGATATCATAACATATTATTTTATTATTATGTAATAATTATTATTATGCAATAATGTTAATAATAATAATTATTACATAATAATTATTTTGCATAATTTATTATTATGTTATAATATGTTTTATTATTACATATTATTTTATTATTACATATATCTATATCTATAGATATAGATATATAGATATATATACATATATTAAGGAAGAGAAAGAGCGTGATTAAGCATGTTTTTATTTATATGTGAAAAACTACTTCTAAAAATATGCCTGAAAACCTAATAAAAATACTTATTCCATTAAAAATGTATAAAGCTGAAATGTATTTCCTCTTCGATTTAAAACAGAATTATTAAAGTAAACGTAAATGCATTTATTACGAGATCAAAAGAAACGGGGAAACATTTTTGTTAGGAGTAAATTCATTTCGCTTTAATATTTCTTCATAATTGCTTGTGACATTACTGTTGAAGAGCAAGTGAAAAACGTTACCTCTATACCCCATTATGAAACCTTCAGGGAAGAATTTAGCTTTTGAAGTTTTTCTTTGACGAAAGTCTCAGCATTTTAGTTTTCTCCGTCCCGGCATAATAAAATCATGACTACCTACGACGCTAGAGGAAAGTAGTTTCGAAAGCCTGCCGAGGAAAATCAAGAAAATTTTCAGCTGAAAGCCTTAAACGAAAAACGAAATTTCTTTTTTTTTTTTTTTTTGAATAAGATAAAATGTTAACGTTTTAACTAAGCAAGGAAGAAATCTAATTGCTTATCTTGATGTTAACTTTACATAGACTTTACTTATTTTATTAATTACGAAATGCTGCTTTTCATGTGCCATTAGTGTTAACTCTTTATATGCACATTAACTAGGCTTATTAAAAAAAACACTTAGTTTTAATAATAAATGAATCAGTCGTGCAATGGCAGTAATGTGTATGTTACCGCGAAAGACCGAAATTGGAGAATGTCGACTTTCACCGGAGAATGTCAACATTCACCAAATACGTCGGTGAAAGATCGAATATTTCTTTACATTCTTGTACATTCGGACCCTCACCGGTGTATGTCGACAATCACAGATATGCAGGTCGAAAAGAGAGGAGTATATGTACACGCCGCCATTCCAAAAGGAAGTGTTCCACAAATAAATGCAGTTGTAAAAGCAAGGGCTTCTTGTGCAATTCAAAGTGTAATAATAGTAGTTTAAGTTGTTGCAATAAATAAGATTTGAATCACGTAAATTAGTAAGTTTATAACTTCTATTATTTTCCTTTCTCATTTTGGGGGCCCACCAGCGGCCGAGCGGTAAAGTCGCTGAACACTGGTAGTTCGGTCCGAGGTTCGAATCCCGCGAACGGGCTGGCTGCATGGGCGTTTTCGTGGTTTTCCGCATGTGTAACGTGTATACGAGCCAGTTTCCTTTAGAAAGTCCTCCAAAGGCATCCCTCCCCTTAGGCAGATAGCCCTCGAGGCTTTGCCATAATCACACACACACACCTTTCTCATTTTGAATGTACTGTGTGTTTTAAGTTCTTATATTCTTAAGTTCTTATTCTCAGTCTCAAGTGTGTTTTCTTGCGAATGAATTACGGACAAGGAAATATAATATTCTTATATGTTCAACATTCACCATTAGTACAGGGTGAATATCGACATTCACCGGTGTAAGTCAGAAATAAGAGTATTTGGAAAATATTTCGGACATACACCAAGCGACTATGTGAATGTTGACATTCACCGGTGAAATTCAACATTCTCCAGATTTCGGTGTTTCACCGTAACATGTATATTTCCAAACGACCGTTACTGTAAGATAGAAGTATTTTACTTCAAACTTTATATCCTAGATATAGATATTATAAATTAACAACGAAATGAAATCTTATATTTCTAGTCTTTGTCTATAAACAATTAAACAATTGAATTCAAAGTTGCCTGGACAGTGTTTTCATTTATGGAGAAAAGGGAAAAAAATTTGAAAGCTTTCAGATTTTTTATAACGCCCAAAAGGGTTATTTTTTAACTTTTTGTGTATAGTCTTTATTCATTAAATATCATGCTCTTGTCACTTAAACCATAAAATTCAATTCAAGTTTAATATCACAAAATATTTAAAAACAGCATATCCTTAGAATTTCCAATACACAGTCTCGCATGCTGGTGATAAAAATGTTTTCTTTTTTCCAATACAGTGTTGCCACTGCTTGCTTTGAAATCATTGAATTTGTTCATGCAAAATTCGTTAAAGGTTTACAAAATATCAACTACGTAGTAAAACAAATTCTAAATTCAAAATTTGGGCTCACAGATACCCAGGGATTCGAGAAGAGGACTACGTTATTCAAAATTTGATGTCTCTAGGTACCGCGGTTTTTTCACAATGTGAGAAACATGCATAGATTCAAGCAGATTCTTTATTATTAAATTTCGTCAAATATAATACAGCCCTCTATGGCAACAATTTGAAAAGTGGAACCCCGTTTTATAGTGGATGACGCAAAATCCAAAATTGAAATGAATAGTCCTTCAGGGCAATTTGTCCCTTTGGGCTAAAATTAAAAATAAAAATAAGAGAAACTGAAGGAATTCGGATTACAACGATCATCCAAAATGGGTTTTTCAGAGCCTTTTGCCCTCTTGTTGAACTCGCTATCTATCAGTCTGCGATTGCATTCACACCTGCTATTTTCTTTTGTCTTTTTAGTTTTATTATTAAGCGTCGTTTTCTTCGAACTTATATAAAATTCAACAGCAAAATAAATAAAAAAAAAAAAAATAGAAGCTGCATAGCAGCATATGTTCAGAATTCCAGATCCAGTGCTGGCATACATTTAAGAAATTAGTAGTAATATTCAATTTAATGTAATTTAAATATTTAATTTAATGTAATTTAAATGTAAAAATGGATCTTTGATGCTTATAAACGTTTTATTACGTTTTCAAATAAGTCATTTTTGATTTTTATAATATTTAAATGGAAGCAAATATTCACCTCTCTCGTATTAATTTTTCACAAACGATCGTTTCAGAATAAAAGTTAAAACTGTTAAATAAGTTTTTTATATTACCAAAGAAAATGTTTCCATTTGGTTCTTCAAAACTTTGTTATTGGTAATTTATAAGGGCCCATTAGGCAATTTGCACGTCTAGTGATAGCTAGAACCGTATTAAATGCCTAATAGATCGTGCAAAATATATAAGAACAATCTAGCATATTTAATTTAGTTGACGATAGAATCAGAACACTTGGTTTTTAACAAATGTTAATCATACGCGCCTAAAGCATTGTTGTTAATCGTACGTGCCTAAAAAGTATTGTTCCAAATTTATCATTATTTAGGTTTATTTAAACAATAATCAAATTAATTAAATTTTTTATTTTGCAGTATATAAATTAAATGCATAAATTTTGAAACGTATTTACCTGAAAGAGGAATTAAAAGCTAAAAATAAGCTGCAATGGGATTGAAAAAAAATTAATAAAGTCCTGGAATCCATAAAGTTCTATCAAGCATTCATAAAGTCAATTATACAAATAATTAAAAGGTCTTAATTAGGCTTTGTAATTTATCCTCATAAGATAAAGTTACTGCGAGTAAGCTTATAAATAAAAAAAAATGTGATGTGGACACCGAATGGCCTTCTTGTACTACCTATTATCCAGCCTTTTGGCTGCATTTCGTTTACAGATACTTCCTCGAATTTCATTAGAGATATAGTTCTCATTAAATCAATTCACTTCTCACTTTGCATCGGCAAAACTACATAAAAACTAAAAGTATCTTCACTAAAAATTATCAAATTCCGAAAAACCTAAAATAGCCAATACAGTTTAAAATAGTTACAATTTTTTTTTTCAATTAAAATTATTCTACGCGAAAACAAGCAATTTGCCCAGCGTACAGGAAGGCAAAAGTTTCGGTGCACAAAACTGAAAATTAGTTTTGGATCCCGCAGGGCAAGAAGACACTGAAGTTGGTGCAACGACTAACTTAATTCACTATTCTACTAAGATTTTCAAAAGTTTAACCTCACCAAGCCGGATAACAGAGTGGGAATATATATATATATATATGCATATACGTTTGGTGAGGCCGATTACAAAGAAAAAGGGAGGTGCACAACTGCATGTTATAGGAGTCTCATATACAAAATTTTAACGTTCTACAGGTACTCTTTTTTGAGTTATGCGAGACATATACGTACGTACACACAGACTCAAGAAAACGAAAACTACTCTGAATTCATTTTAATTCCATTTCATAACTTCTTTTTGCAAATTAAGTCATTTATTCCTGTCCGTTTGTACAGAAGTCAAGCAAAAATATCATTCAAATGCATTCGAGAGCTGTCGAAATGGATATTTTCGGTGAAATATGATACCCAAAATTCTTCGCTATTACAATACGAAATAATAACGTCTTTAAGTTTAAAGAAAAAGTAAACATGCTACTACTGTAATAATATTTTTAAGCGGGGGTAGCAAATATCTTTTCCTAGCACAGCAAGTAAATTCGTAATTTTACAAAATTTCGTAAGATCGTTTTTGAAAGGAATGACATTAACTGCAGGAAATTTAATATGCTACTATTTCGTGAAGAATGTTCCATTGTAGCAAAACGTGGTAAATTGGATTTTACACAGTGGCGCTTCAGTCAGTTCTGACTGAGCCATCGTAGTGTCGAGTTTAGAAACGGAGGTTTTGCGAAAACGTTTTATGTGTTTGTCGTTTTTACTTCCTTGTATGAATTACAGGAAGTACTGTAATCCCGAAAAATTTCGGGTGCCATATTTCAACTAAAATGTCTATTTTGATCTCTATCGAATCTGTTAAAACGATGCTTTTGCGTGAAATTTGCACGTACATACAGAATACAGGACTCTTTCTCCCCAAACGGATTGAAAAAATGAATTTAAAGTAAACTTTTAGTTTTGTGCAACGAAAACTCTGTCTTCCTGCCTGCTGGGCGAATGGCTTGTTTTTGAGTAGAAACTCTAATTTTAATTGTAAAAAAATTTTAACTGTCATTTGCGGTTTTGCAGCTGAGGATGGTGGTTCGGTAAAAACCATCGAAACTAGTCCTGTGAAAATTTCGAAAATATAACGCTGATTTTTGTTGTTTGACTTCTGAATTAGTATTTGTTTTAACTGTATTCGCTGTTTTATGTTTTTCTGTATTTTACAATTTTTAATGAAGATGTTTTGATTTTTATGTATTTTTGCCTTTCCGCGAAGTCAGAACTGAATTAATTGCATGAGAAATATATCTATAATGAAATTCGAGGAAATAATTTTAATGAAATGTAGGAAAAATTTTTATAATTTTATGGTGTCGGCCGATAACATCGCGGCAAAAACATCGCAGACGAAAACGTCGCGGAGAAAACAACGCGAGGCGAAAACGTCGTGCTACAAAACATCGTGGGAGAAAACATCACAAAGAGAAAATATCGCAGTTCTAAAATATTGTGGTACAAAATATCGTCGTCGAAAATAAAGCGGTTCAAAAACTTCGCAGTTTAAAAACATCGTCGTCGAAAATATCGTGGTAAAATATAAAGTACCTACAAATCATCGCATGACGATAACATCGCAGACATGCTTTTTATCAGGCTTTAATAGTAATTGTAAACGGATAATCCTATAATGATTGAGCGCAAGATGGAAAGAAGGATAATTTTTACTTTCATATTTTTTATTAACTAACACATTTTTGCTGATAAAATAAGAAGGAAACTTAAGCATAGAAAATCAATGCAACTTATAGAACTTAACAGAATTTTAAACCGACATAGTTAACTAGCAAAGGTCATTAATAAATTCTTTTTTTAAAGTTTTTACTGGTAATTTTTCATGAAAAGCATAATCTAAAAAAGGCCTAAAAAAGCATGTCTGCGATGTTATCGGCATGCAATGATTTATAGATACTTTATTTTTTACCACGATATTTTCGACGACGATATTTTCAAACTGCCAAGTTTTTGAAGGGCTGTATTTTCGACGACGATATTTTGTACCACGATGTTTTAGACCTGCGATGTTTTCTCTTTGCGATGTTTTGTAGCACGACGTTTTCGCCTTGCGTTGTTTCCTCCGGGACGTTTTCGTCCGCGATGTTTTTGCCGCGATGTTTTCGGCTGTAACCAATTTTAGACCGTAAAAGAAAGTCATGTTGTGTCCACATGATACGATGTCCTTAACTGTGATCTATTTGTTCTTTTTCAACATTTTTTGAAGTTTTGTATTTTTCCATATTTTTAAAATTCCTGCTATCCGTTGTTATGCAAACAAAAGATGACGAAAAGGAGCGCAAAACGTGATAGTACGCATATGAATTTAATGAACAATGGTAAAATGAGTTATTATTTATAGCAAATTCGTCACGAAAGCCGTTTTGCATTGTTAAAGTACATTTTCGCACAATAGGAGACATAATCTTATTATCTTAGACTTGGAAAATGGTGTTCTTAACCATCATTGGGAATTGCACTGGCTTTCTAGAAAGCAGGTTCTGATAGATTTTGGAAACTGAAAAGCGCTGTTTCTAATTTATTTGAACAGGAAAATGATCTTGATGAAACAACTCTTTGGCTATTTATTAATTTAGAAGTTAAAAACAAAAATCAGCGTTATATTTGTAAATTTTCGCAGGACTAGTTTCAATGGTTTTACCGAACCATCAGCTTCAGCTGCCAAAATGCAAATGAACAAGATAAGATATTGTGAAAAGCTAAGCTAAGCTAAGAATGGCTGAACCGGAGTTAAGCTACTGGCGCCATCTATTGATTGAACTAGAAAATTAAACATAATTTCCTCAAAGGCTGAAGGTAAAGATCGATTGGATTTAGAATCGTTAACTAGAACAAAAAGATTTTTTTTAGATGTGAAACGTCCCTGGAAAAATCTAAGCCATCTTTTGATGATTTTGAATAATTTTGGCTGCAGAAAAATGAAAAGTGTGATTTTTGGATCAACTATGCTGGGCAACAAAGGGTTTCTGTGTTTCCCTTTTCTTAACATATGGCCCATCAGCGGCTGAGCGTTAAAGACTCTGAACACTGGTAGTTCGGTCCGAGGTTCGAATCCCGCGAACGGGCTGGCTGCATGGGCGTTTTCGTGGTTTTCCCCATGTGTAACATGTATATGAGCCAGTTCCCCTTAGAAAGTTCTCCGCGAAGGCATCCCTCCCTTTAGGCAGATAGCCCTCGTCTGCTTTGCCATAATTGAATAATCCAATCCAATCCAATCCTTTCCTAACATATGCCTCATGCTTTTTAACCCGAAATTTTAAGGCCCTCTTAGTTTAACCAATGTTTAACCTCTTAGTTAAACCACACTGGTAAGGAATCCTGTAAATATCCCAAGAATTCTAATCCGGAATGGGATCCTTAAGTATGGAACTCGGAATTTTACTGATAGGAAAATAAACGACCCGTTTAATTAAATTAAAGTAAGTTAAATTTATGTAAAATGCATGAAATTTTATAGCTAATTGATAGAAAGAAAGGAATGACAACAGAATTCTTATAATTTCCTAAAACAAGATCCCTTTTGGTGTATTGAGATGAGAATTTTTTAAGTGCTTGGTTAATAATGTTCGGTGAAAAGCCCTTGTCAACAGCTACTGCCTTTAGCTGCTTTCAATAAAATTCCGAGTGAATAAGTATAATGCAGGTACCTAGTAACGTACAGATGGAATTGACTGCAAAAAATTAATTCTTAAAAATGAAATTTCATAAGCTTTTCACAAATAAAAATACTTCTGACGTCATTAATTTCTGGCGTTCGTTACCACGTGAACGTCTGCCAGAAGTAACAAATTTTCAAAATTTTAGAAGAATGTAATTTTGATGTTTGGAATAAGTAAAAAATTCAAAATCACCAGTAAATAAAAAGTTTTTAGAATTTTAAAAAATTAGCGAGCCTTAGAAATCATTTAAGAGCTGTCCATTACAAAATTACTCTCAAAGTACCATAACATTACGGAAACCAAAGGGGACAAATATTATTATACCGGGTGGCCATAATTAAACTGATAGTGCTCACAGTGTTCTGTAGCGCGATCTATTTGCGAGAACGACGCCACATTTTGTAGGAAGATTAAACAAGACGGGGGACGAAGGATTCCGCGAAAAAACAAATTAGTTCCAAAACTCACCGCTAGGGGAATATTTGGCGCTGTGTAATAGAAAATAGTGTTAACAAATGCAAATTAATACGGAATAAAATTACCTTTTATTATGATATGCCGTATGGAATATGGATATGCCTTTTCTATACAGTACGGTATAGAAAATCTTACGAAAGATTATCAACTTCTATCCGTACAAGATCAGCCGTGTACAGGAGTTACTGTACCCCGACCATGATAAGCAATTGACTTTTGCTCTCACCTTTCTTGCCAGAATGGAGGTGGATGTTGCTTGGCCGTGATGGATGATCTTATGGGGAGACGAGGCCCTCTTTTACCTGAATGGAACTGTGAATACCCAGAACTGCCGAATTTGGGATGACAAATCACCACATGCAGTCACAGCAATTCCCTTACATTCACCAAAGGTAACTGTTTGGTGTGGGTTCACAGCGGAATTTATCGTAGGTCCATTCTTCTATGAGAACATTACTCCGACAGGACCGGAAACCTGTTCTGTTACCGGAGAAAAATATCGTCACATGTTGAACAGCTTTGTCATTCCGGCACTTCAGCAAAGACAATGCCTGGGGGAAATCATTTTCATGCAAGATGGAACCCTTCCACACGTTGCTGTAGTTTAGTTTAGTTTAGTGACGGAGGATGTGGGCACCACCTTTACCATTATGGTTAATTGGTTTAGCGCCACGTCCACCCTTATCTAAAGCTGACTCATGTTAGAGCCACACGAGATCCACTCATAGGGCACATTGATTAGTGTTACAAAAAAGATATTAAAAATGGTTACATCTGTGTGAACACAGTACTTATGAACAAAACTTTAGCAAGTGACACATAAGATTACAATTCGATACCCTAGCAAGTAATTTTAGCAAGTTACATATAAAGTTTACAATTCAATACATAAAGAAGATATATCATACATAATGATTATATTATACTGTTGTGATTGATAAGTGACGACATTGTTAACATGAATTTACTAATGCAAAATTCAACATTTAAAGTCAGTATACAAAAATCCAAGAACATACAAATGCTTATATTTCATACATTGCCAACTTAAAATTTATAGTGGAGAAGTATAAAAATACTTAGATCTCACACAAGTCTCTAATATTCTGAATGTCATTGTTAACTTTTATATTACAGCTTACTACTAAAGACACGGTTATTATATTAAAATGGGATATTAATACAGTTAAATGAATAATTGCACCTAGACTATAAATACACTATAAAAACATTAATTCTTTACAATTTCTAAAATGCAATGATTCAAAACAATGATTATATGCGAATATTAGAACAAACACGTTCCTGTACAGGTGCAACAGATGCTATGACAGAAATTCACAACAGAAAGTGTCATTAGCCGCTACTTTCCAACTGCATGGCCACCTCGGTCGCCTGATCTTACCCCATGCGACTTCTGGCTATGGGGTTACCTTAAGTCCAAGGTCTATCAAGTAGTGGTCCAGCACCTGGCTACGTTGAAGGATAACATATCACGGACTGTACGGGAGATTCCTGCAGACATGTTACTTTCTGCTGTTGTGCATACTGTGCACAGAATGCAATATGTGGTCCAGAACAACGGCAGCCACATTGGACCTCATTTGAATGCAAAATAAAAGGTAATTTCCGTATTGATTTGCATTTGTTAACACTCTATTTTCTATTACACAGCGCCAAATATTCCCCTAGCGGTGACTTTTGGAACTAATTTTTTTTTGCGGAATCCTTCGTCCCACCGTCTTGTTTAATCTTCCTACAAAATTTGGCGTCATTCTCGCAATCAGATCGCACTACAGAACACTGTGAGCACTGTCAGTATAATTATGGCCACCCGTTATTAGTAATTTCAAATTGATAAATATTATAACCTTTAATACTTGAAGAATACATATCACAGCATTTCTCATACAGTTCTTTCAGTTTCACAATCCACATTACCACATGGAAACAAACTTACCGATTAGCATTTCTTTTCGCATGTTGTATGTCATATACGTGAATGAAGTGCGATCCTTTTCACGCCATCATCTGAGCTAGCTTTCAGATTTACACCTCCCTCATCATAAAACTCCGATTGCTAGATATTTTCCAACACTAAGCGTTGCTTTTGGTTCTACCTCAATATCCGCGAAGTCCCTAATCACTTTCCATCCAAATATACACCGGGGAAAGAAGAAAAAAAACCTAACGCTTTTTAGAGACCACCGTCCATACAAAAATCCGAATTTCCTAATTTCGGAGAACGGTCCAAGGGTGATTTGTTAGCCACTATAAGCCAACAAGGCTCACCCATAAAATTGGCGACTTGGCGGAAGGCGCAATTATTTTCTCTCCCAACTGGTTGCAGTAGCTATCGATAAAGCAACGTTTAAGTTTCCCAAACAACTTTCAACGTCCTTAGGACCCAAGAAAATGAAGGAATAGATTTTCTGTGGACCTTACAACCACCGGGGTCATAAACAAGTTGCAATTTTGCCGCAGATCATGTTTGAAATTTGATAACAGTCAACCATACTGTGGATTACGTTGGCACTACCTGATGCTTTTTTTTTATGCCTATATAATCACCTTTTCTTTTCAGAAATAACTTCTATTCGGTGAGGTAATTTCTTTCACGTCAACAATAGGAGGTCTTAGGAGATTATTTTTAATTGAAAAGGATGGAAAAATTGAATTCTCAAAGAGGATTATGTGCGATAACATAGATGTCACATTTCGAAGGATGAAGTGGTGTTCTTTGCTGCGAGAAAGACGTTCAATAAAGAAAATGCATTGTGTTAAATATTAATTCGATAATGCAAGACAGAGGGCTCAGTAAAAGCGTGACTCTTTATGTACACGCTCGGGTTTTAGCATTAATTTCTCATAACAAATTCATTATAATTTTCCTTTCTTGTCCGATAAGAAAAATATGTAAAGAAATAAAGAGTTCGTTGATATGCTTTCCTGTTCCACCAAAATCACCAAATATTATGTATTACTATATATATATATATACTATATCACTGTATATTAAATTATATCGCTATTTATTAAGTTATATAATAATGTCTCATAATTAACTTATTCATATTCAATTTACCTGTTTTAACCACGTGATCAATTGTATTGTACCGCTATTGCATTCTGTTACATTGTATTCTTTTATTTTTATTTATTTTGGTATATCCTCTGTGTATTGCTGTAATCATTTACATTCATTATTTCACTATGTTCTCTATTTTTATGTTATATTGTCATTAAGTCTAATTCTACTGTCTATATTTTACTCATTGTATATTATTGGGCTGCCCAAGATCAGACTGTACTTTAGGTTATGTATATTCTATATTTGTGTGTATTACACCTTTGTAAAATTTTTGCTTATTGTCAAAACTCGCCCTTTTTGGCGCCCGGTGCGTGGCGTCTTGTGATTCCTCTTTAGGCTCTAGATATAGGTGGACGTGGTGCTATACCGATTAATCTTTTGGTAAAGGGACAGTGCCCACGTCCTCCGTTGCTTATCGCTTATATACTAAGTTATACAGTGACATATCATATTTAACTTGTATCACTATATTTTAAGTTACATAATGATAACTCATTATGTAACTCATATTTTAAGTTATATAAGTTACAGAATGATAACTCATTATGTAACTCATATTTTAAGTTATATAAGTTACAGAATGATAACTCATTATGTAACTTGCTCATGTTTAACTTACTTATATCCCTATATATTAAATTATATCGCTATATACTAAGTTATATAGTGATACATCATATTTAACTTACTTGTATCATTAAGTTATATAGTGATACCTCATATTTAACTTACGTATGCCACTAACCTCATATTTAACATATTTAACTTACTCATATTTAACTTCATTTCGACTGAGGAATTATAAAAACATAAGAAATCTAGTTTATTAATTAACTGTTTTCTAAAAAATAGAAACTGTCAAAGAAGAAGCAAAAAATTTTAATGTACCGTCATAAAAAAAAAAAAAAAAAAAAAAAAATTGTAAACTCCTGAGTAACAAGTTAAACTTTTTGTATGTACTTTGTTCTGTGTGTACTTTATTTGTCACATGTTAAACTTTTGTATTCACTTAACCAGTTAATATTTTCAACTATCCGGATTTGAATCCTGGGGAAGGCATGGATGTTTGTAAAAGTATAGTATCTGTGCGGCATGGGGGCACTCAAAATATGCGACGAGCCGAAAGTTCTCTAGAGAGGTTTCCCTGGGTGGCTATTCTTCAAAACTGGGAAGGGGCGGATCTGAGCAGAGTTATGTTGCCAACAGTATGCTGCGTAAGGGGACTGTTGCCAATGGCAGCCACAATTTTGACTCCTTGGCACGATGAATTTTGTGGGCTTATACTGATTTCAAAAAAGAAAATTTAGTCCCAACAACACATATTTTAAACTATTCTATCCTTTCTTGTGCCTTTTTTTTGGAGGGATGGATCATGTTCTCCTGTGTTTGGCGTATACAGTAAGTATGAAAGATTTTTCTATTTTTCAGCATTGTTAAAATACAGAAAATAGTAGTACCCGATATACTGCTATATCTGGAAAGTTGAAATTACTCAGCTGCTTCGTTTAGCTACTATACTTCACGAGCCAAACTCATTAAATTCTCATTAAATTCATTAAACTAAAACTAAACTCATTAAATTCATTAAATCAAAACTCATATATATTGCAACATGTAGCTGGGGATATACCGAGTTGTCGGTAACTGAGATTTAACATAACGCATGATAAAGAAGCATTTGCTAAGAATAGATTAATTAATCTGTTCTTTCAGAATAGCAAATGTGGAAAAATATTCAACTGCATAGAGATACCGATTGCTATTAAGGTTTTTTAGGGCGTTAGCCCAGAAGGGCTATTAATTTCGTTTTGGCATTTTGCATCGAAAACTTATCGTAAAAATCTGAATCACCTTTTCAAATTATTGGCACCAAATATTATCGCCCCATATTATATTTAAAGAACTTAAATAGCGAAGAATCTGCATAAATGTATGTATGTTTCTCGCATTGCGATAAAACAACAGTACATAGAGCCATCCAAATTTGAATAACGTACGTCTCCAACCGAATATGGACATCTAGAAGCCCATATTTGGAATTGGTTTTGTTATCTATTTCATACTATGTTTGAAATAAATAATAAATTTTGATTAAGTTGCGCAAAGCTTTTATGAGTTTTTGATTAAGAAACTGAACAATTTGCAAAAGTGAGCAATGGCAACACTATGAATAAAAAATTTTCATCTCCAGCGCGCGAGACTGTGTATCGGAATTTCTAAATGTACGCTATTTTAAAATTATTTTGCGATATTCCTGTTGAATTTAATTTTATGGTTTAAGTGCGAAACACATGATATTCAATAAGTAAAGGTAACACACAAAACGTTAAAAAACGCCACTTTGGGCGTAATATAAAATTTGAAAGCTTTCAGAATTTTTTTTTTTTCACGAGTACAAAATTTTCCTGAATATAAGCGTAGCGACTGAAGGAATGTATAAAATATTAGATTTCGTAATTATTTAAAATTTGATTTCGTTAAATTTAAAATTTGATTTCGTTAAATTTAAAAAAGCTAAAACGAAGAACGTTTTGTTATTTGAAATTTTTAAGTAACTGGAAGTATACACTGAAGTGACAAAAGTCATGGGATACCTCCTAATATTTTGTAGGTCCTCCTTTTGCCCGGCGAAGTGCAGCAACTCGACATGGCATGGACTCAGCAAGCTGTTGGAAGTACCCTGCAGGAATATTGAGCCATGCTGCCTCTATAGATGTCGATAATTGTGAAAGTGTTGACGGTGCAGGGTTTGGGCACGAACTGACCTCTCGATGATGTCCCATAAATGTTCGATGGGATTCATGTCGGGCGATCTAGGTGGCCAGATCATTCGCTGGAATTATCCAGAATGTTCTTCTAACCAAACGCGAACAATTGTGGCCCGTTGACATGGCGCATTGTCATCCATAAAAATCCCATCGTTGTTTGAGTACGTGAAGTTCATGAATGGCTGTAAGTGATCTCCAAGTAGCTGAAGGTATCCATTTCCAGTCAATGATTGGTTCAGTTGCACCAGAGGTCCGAGTCCATGCCATGTAAAAACAGTCCAGACCATTATGGAACCACCACTGGCTTGAACAGTGCCTTGTTGACAACTTGGGTCCATGGCTTCGTGGGATCTGCGCCACACTCGAACCCTACCATCAGCTCTTACCAACTGAAATCGTGACTCATCTGACCAAGCCACGGTTTTCCATTCGTTTAGGGACCAACCGATATGCTCACGAGCGCACGAGAGTCGCTGCAGGCGATGTCGTGATGTCAGTAAAGGCACTCGAGTCGGTCTTCCGCTGGCATAGCCCAAGGAAGACAAATTTCGCCGCACTGTCCTATCGGACACGTCCCTCGTACGTCCCACATTGATTTCTGCGGTTATTTGACGCAATGTTGCTTGTCTGTGAACATTGACAACTGTACGCAGACGTCGCTGGTCTCGGTCATTAAGTGCAGGTGGTCGGCCACTGCGCTGTCCATGGTGGGATGTTATGCTTGAAATTAGATACTCACGGCACACTCTTGAGATTGTGGATCTCGGAATGTTGAATCCCCTAACGATATCCGAAATGGAATGAACCATGCGTCTAGCTCCAACTACCATTCCGCGTTCAAAGTCTGTTAATTCTCGTCGTGCGGCCATAATCACGTCAAAGCCTCTTCACATGAATAACTTGAACACAAATGAAAGCCCTGCCAAAGCACTTCGCATTTATACATTTTCTACGCGATACTACTGCCATCTGTATATTTGCATATTGCTATCCCATGACTTGTGTCACTTCAGTGTATATCTGCGGTTAATGATTGACAAAATAAAAGCCGGATAATGACTTTTGTGGATGCGGTATAGAACAGTAGTTATAGCTTTTTTATGTATAGTTGTTTATTGCAAGTTGCAAAATTTTCAATGTTTAATCATTTTGCGCTTTTGCTCTCATGCTTTTTAATAAAAATGTTTTGATCGCTAATTCTATGCTTAAGCGTACATCGCGCTTAGTTACCAAAACTGAAAAACTTAATCCCTCGGTTCATAATATGCAAATTTAAAATATCGCCAGAGGCTTACGCAGTGGCTGTTTTGACAAAGAAGTAGCCTTTTAATTATTATTTACATATGTATGTGATTATTTCTTAATCTGAGTTCCTTGCTTTACAGACTATAATTCGCAAAACACAATGTCATTCAGTTTAATTTAGTTATTATTAGGATAAATACTAAAAATTAAATACTAAATATAATGAAAGTTTCTATAATAAAATATTCCGTTTTTGAATGAATACATTTTTGCGCAAGTTATAGCAAATAATGCATCGTTTCTGTTATAGGCCAACTAGAAAGCCCGACGGTCATACGATAAATTTTCCAGTTTCAACAGTCACCTCTTGGTTGCGTGCAGGTTGGAGGCGCGCAACTCTACAGGGTTTTAGAACAATATTTGAGTCAATTGATGCTTTTAATGAGAATATGTATTTTCATCATGAGTGTTTTAGAACAATATTTTCGTTAATTGATGCTTCTAATGAGAAAATGAACTTTCGCAATAATTTAATTTCGAATGAAGATAAAGTTATAAAAATATAAAGTTATTAAAAAAAATTGAAAAAGCTCAGATTTTAACGGTCGTTTATTAAGGTTTTTTACTCTCCTGCTGAGATCGCAGTCTACGAGTCTGCTGTTGCACTCACTCTTGCTAACCAATTTTTTGTCTTTTTAGCTTTATTATTAGCATCACTTTCTTTGCATTTACGCCAAATAAAATTCAACAGCAAAACTGAGAAAAAAAAAAATAAAAGCGGCATGTATTTAGGATTCCCTATGAAGTGCTAAGTGTTGTCATACATTTTGAAATTTTTTCAGTCTTATGGTATGAACATTTTGTACGTTAAATTTATTAATTAAATATCATGTTTTTTTTTTTTGCACTGAAGCCGCATAAAATTCAATTGAATAGCAAAATCACAAAATATTTTAAAACAAGTTATCTTTAGAATTTCCGATAGACAGTCTCGCGCGCTGGTTATAACGTTTTAATCCTTACAGTGTTGCCACTATTCGCTTTCATATCCTTGATTTTGTCAAATTTTATTAGTGTCTTTTACAACGTATGCAATATTAAATTCGGAATTCAAAATTTAAGCTTCCAGGCTTCAACCTAAGTACTTTTTTTTTTTTTTTTTTTTTTTTTTTTACAGTGCGAGAAACATACATATATTTAAGCAGAGTTTTCATTATTTAACTTCGTCAAATATGAAACAGGGCTCTATGGCAACAATTCGAAAAGTGAAACCACGTTTTATAGTCGACGACGCAAAATCCAAATAGAAAGGAATAGTTCTTCAGGGAAAATTGCCTCTTTGGGCTAAAAATAAAAATAAAAATAAAAATAAGAGAAACTGAAGGAATTCGGATTTCTTTTGTCTTTTTAGTTTTATTATTAAGCGTCGTTTTATTCGAACTTACGTCATATACAATTAAAAAAAAAAAAAAAAAATTAGAAGCTGCATAGCAGCATATGTTCAGAATCCCAGATCCAGTGCTGTCAGATGCGTTTCACTTACTGCAACTCACTGTCGCCTGCGGTTAGCCTGGAGTAGAGAGCATGCATTGTGGACACCGCAACAGTGGACTTGTGTGATGTTTGCCGAGGAGTCCAGGTTTAGCTTGCAGTCTGATTCTCACCGGACGTTCATATGGAGAGCTCCAGGTACCCGTTACCACCAAGAAAACATCATTGAACGAGACCGTTACAGTGGTGCAGGAGTGCTCGTTTGGGGTGGAATTATTCTGGGTTTCAGAACTGACCTGCATGTTCAAATTGGAACCATGACAAGCCAAATCTATCGGGACGTCATTCTGGAACAAAAGGTACGTTTTTTTCGGGGCGCCATGGGCGCACAATTTGTGTTTATGGATGACAACGCCCGTCCTTACCGTGCAAACATCGTAAGCGAATGCCTTCAATCGGAGGATATGACCCGTATGGACTGGCCAGCATTCTCACCGGACTTGAATCCAGTAGAGCACGAGTGGGACATGCTTGGCCGACGAGTTGCAGCCCGTCAACCCCCTCCTATATGTCTACCGGAACTTCGGAGAGCATTGCTTTTTGAGTGGTGTAATATCCCCCAAGATCAGATCGATAATTTGACAGTCAGGCATGCCTAGGCGTCGTACGGACTGTATTGCATCGTCTGGGAGACATACAATGTATTAACAATCATACCAACCATGTAATATTGGTTTTTTGTAAATAGGTTTTTTTTTTGTAGTTTGCTCCAGGGAGAAAAAATCGCTAATTTTTTTTAATAATATCAAACATATATCATCTTTTTTTGCTCTTTACCTTTTGTTTAATAAATAAGCTTTACAAATAAGTCAAATTTGTTTTGCTTCTAACTCTTCCTTTATCTGATTTTGCATTATCTTTAATTTATGGACATTGTAAGGATCTTAAGTTTTACTAACGTTTATTTTATTTTAAATCTTTACTATCACTTCTTATTTTCTACTTCCGGCCAGAATTATAAGCGTGAAGGTTTTTATGCAAAGTTTGTCTGGCGAACGCCAAGTATTTAAGTGTGGCCTTTTTGCCAAGCGAAAGAGAGGAAGCAGTGAGTTCGAAGCAGGCCGCTTACCTTAGAAGTTACGCAGTTGCTATTTGCCTTCCAGGCCAGAGGTTTTAATCCTCTTAATAAATTAAACGTATTGTAGTGTTCACAGTCTCTGTGCTACATACGCTTCCTGTTATTATAAGGCCAATCTTCCACGTGTGTTATTCTAAAGTTAAATTAGAGTTTAGTTTTATTTTTTATACCTTTTACGTTAGACCCCGAGTGGAGGGTCATTGTATTCCGAAGTACGGAAGTCATTGTATATAAAGAAAAAATAAAGGGTTTTGTATACCCTTCGTCTGTATCCTGTCTACTTACTACAATTAGTGAACATAGCTTTAGTAAGCTCTCTGTTCCTAGTCAGGTCATTGTATGTTTCCGAAGAAGGTTAGAAGAAACATTGAACCTGATAACATGAGTGTATTTCGTGGCAACAATTTTAAAAGTGATTCAGACAATTGATACGCCGCCGAATCTCATTTCGAGACTAATAACCCATTCGGAGTATCGTGAAAAATACATCTTATAAATTTGCTATTTTGGTAAACAAAGAATAAATCATAACGACACATTAAAAAAATTCAGTGACAATATTTTTTTTAAAAATAATAACCACTGTTACAGAAGCAACGTCGTTTATTTAACGCTGATCAATAGGGAACTCTCTCGCACATACCTTTCGCTGGAAAACTGTTTGATGTACAGTGTCTCACAAAAGTGATGGGACACTTGTGCTTTACGAAAGGAAACTGTAGTAAAATAAATTAAAAAACATGTAAAAATTTTTTGTGGGTGTGTTTCATACTTAAATTTAGTAACAATTATTACATAACATACATTTTCTCAAAATATTAAAATATTAATTTAATAAAAATACAATTGTTTAGAACGGAGCAAAAAATGACTCACATAAGTGATGGAACACTTACCTTTCCATCAAATATTTATACAAAAATTTTACTTCTTAAAATGTTTTAATATTTTGTTGGATTTCCTTTTACTTTTAAAACGTGATTTAATCTTCTTGGGATGGATTCGACTAATTTTTTTTGTGACTTCTGGAGTGATTTTACCCCATTCTTCTTGAAACAATGAATTTAATTGTTGTTTTGAAGAAATGGTGTGTTTGCGAATTCTTGATTCCAATTCTTGCCAAATATTCTCTATGAGATTTAAGTCTGGAGATTGTGGTGGTGTTTTTGTTATTTCAGGACAGTTATACAGCAGCCAGAGTCCTAACGTTCAAAGCAGTGTGCTTGGGGTCATTGTCCTGGTAGAAGGGTCAATTTTCATGCTGAAGATTTCAAATTTTGATTTAAAATGTCAATATACTTGTCCTGATCCATTATACGGTCAATAAAAACAAGATTACCAACTCCAGCGGACAACGAACACCCCCATACCATAACTCCTCCTCCACCATGTTTTACTGTTGCCACCAAGTTCTGTTTGCGAAATTCTTTCCTGGGTTTTCTCTACACCAAGATTCTACCGTCAGAACCAAATATTTTAAATTTACTCTCATCGGCAAATATAACTTCATTCCAGTAATCAGAATTCTTATTTATGTTGGATTTTGCGAAAGCCAGCCTGAGTTTTCTATTCTTTTCACTTACGAAGAATATTTTCCTGGCTGCTCTACGGTCATATCCAGCAGATCGAATTACTCTTCGAATAGTCTGAGGATTAACAATTACTCCATATAATGCTTGTAAATAAGGCAGCAACTTTAGGAACACTCATTCTTGGATTTTTTTTAATATTTGGAACAATAATTCGCTTTATTCCATTGGATAGCTTTGATGGTCGGCCAGGTCTTCTTTTATCCTGAATCATATGATTCTTTTTATATCGTTTAATCATATTGAAAACTGTTGAATGACTCAGGTTAACTGTTTCAGCAGTTTCTCTAATAGATTTTTTCCACGTTCAATCTGCAAATTAATATCTAATTTTCGAATTTCAGGCAAAGTTTCCTTTCGTTTAGCATTCGTGGCTGCACAGAGCTAAAAAACACAAAAATTCCAAAACAAACCGGAGAGAAAGACCGCAGACGATTTCATAAATTATTGCGAATTGCTTTTGAGTAAAAATAAAAACCCCAAAAAATATTTTTATTGTAGTACGTAGTAGTATCTAATGGTGTCCCATCACTTACGTGAGCCATTTTTTGCTCCATTCTAAAGAATTGTAGTTTTATTAAATTATTATTTTAATATTTTGAGAAAATGTATGTTATGTAATAATTATTACTAAATTTAAGTATGAAACACACCCACAAAAATTTTACATGTTTTTTTAATTTTTTTTATTACAGTTTCCTTTTGTAAAGCACACGCGTCCCATCACTTTTGTGAGAGACTGTATGTTATTATATAACGAAAAGACTGCAAATATTTACAGATATGCGCATTATTTATAAAATTCTTGAAGGATATTCTGATTACAGTTAAATGTAAACATTAGTCATGAATGATGCATGGAAGCTGTAACAAACATTTGAACATGCGCTGTTTAACACACATATATAAGCACTACACAAAGTTAAATTCGCAGTTTTACGAATAAATAAAGCCAAAGCAATTAAAAATCGTTACGAAAGATTTAATTCTGCTTCTTTAATCATAATACAAAGCGAAACATTAAATTCCTTAAAAAGTGTATAGAAAATGCCTTGGGGAGAGGAACACGGTTATTCAAACGACCTTAAAATTACTATAAATGTGTGAAAAATATAAAAAAATATACCCATGCTCATTAAAATCTCTCCCAGTCAAGCAGATAGCAAATTTATGTAGTTTTTGCATGGATGGAGTTGGAAAACATTTTGTCAAACTCCTTGGAGCTGAAACAAAACGTAGTTCTAAAGGAAAGGTTTATTACGCATCATTAGATATACTTCTGAGCAAATTCGTAAACGATTCTAAAATTAAGCGAAATATTCAGAATAATTCATTCCATGTATGTAAAAGCGTTTTCTTCTTTATTTAAAGGTAAGTAATTTGACGAAATGTAAACTTCTGTACATCTTCATTAAAGCGCTCACCTCGCAAATTTTGGCCATATATAAAAGTTGTTCCTTATAGAGTACAATTAAATTAGTCGAGTTTGGAGACTACACGCGGTGACCACTTTACAAAAAAATCTGATGTGTACACGACATGATTTCCTTGTACGGAATATTAAATTATACGCATTTTTTTCTTGAATTTCATTTAAATTGATTGGATTGAATTAAATCTACTTCGTCGACAGCGCATAAACCACAATAGAATAAATGCAGTCTTTAAAATTCACTAGATTTGTTTACTATAACGACACTCTGAAGACTCAAAATTTATATCATTTGAAGAATTATCGTTGCCACATGTTCTATTCAAATACTGTAATAAAGCTAAAACGATGTATGAAAGAAATTAAGCAAACAAAACAGAAAAGAAACAGTTTTTCACAGACGATTGAGTATTTCTCATTCCATTAATTCAGCTCTCACTTCGCGACAAGGCAAAAATACATAAAAACTCAAATTATCTGCATTAAAAATTACGAAGTAAATCTTAAACACTTATTTCCTCGAAAAAATTCCAGAAAGGATTAAGCATGATTTAATTAGCAATAATAAATGAAGGCGTTATTTTTGTGTTGCGAAGCTTAGTCTCTCTAGATTGGGCACAAATCTACAATTCTGCTGTTTCAAATGTAAACAAATATGTCCGCCATGTTATTTAAAACTTAACCGCACTTTACACAACAGCTTTTAAATTGTTGATTATTGTACAAATATTGCTTCCAGAATTACGAAAGGCATAAAAACCTTAACCGGAAGATAAAAACAACACAATTCAATCATTTTTAAAGCAAAAAATGTACAATTTACAAACATATAGGAGTAAGGAAACGGAGATCACTGAGCCAGGTAACAGAGTGGATATATATATAAATATATTTATATACGTTCGGTGCGGCCGATTGCAACCAAAATACGAGGTGCACATCTACATGTTCTAGCAGTCCTATATACAAAATTTGAACATTCTGAGGCTACTCGTTTTTGAGTTATGCGAGATACGTACGTACGTACGCACGTACGTACATACGTTCGTACAGACTCCACGAAAAATTCTATTCAGAATTCATTTTAAAGCAGGTTTATATTTTTTTGGAGGAAAAGAGTCTTTTATACTGTCCTTACGTACAGATGTCACGGAAATACATCGTTAAATTGCATTTGAACGAGGTCAAAATGGAATATTTTCGTTGAAATATGCTGCCTGAAACTTTTCGTGATTACAATACTTCCTTTTTACTTCGTACAAGGAAGTAAAAACTAGTTTTTTTTTGTTTTTTAACAAATGCAGATTAATACCTAAAAAAAAAGGACGTTTGTTCCGAATGGGATATTAGTCTTGAATGGCATTTTAGAACAAATCACTATAAAAGGCGTAGCACTTTTTAAATTGCTGCCACCAAGTGTTACTGTCCTGTATGATATTTAAAGAAATTAAATACTGCAAAATCTGCATGAATATATGCAGGTTTCATGCACTGTGGAAAAATAACAGTAGCTACAACCATCTAATTTTAAGTACCGTAGTCCTCCACTCGAACATGGGCACCTTAAAGCTTGAATTTTGAATTCGGAATTTGTTTTATCATCGATTTCATATTTTGTAAAACTTTAAAGAATTTTTGATTAAGAAACCCAACGATTTCAAAGCGAGCAGTGGCAACACCGTCCGAAAAATGAAATTATCTCCAGGGCGCGAAGCTGTCTATCGTAAATTCTAAAGATATGCTGTTTTAAATATTTTGTGATTTTGCTGTTGAATGGAATTTTATGTAAGTGCCAAGAACGTGATATTTAATAAATAAAGCAACCAGACAAAGTTTTAAGAATAAAAAGACAAAAACAATTTTTGTAAAGCTACCTTAATTATTGAAACTGAACACATATAACGAACTGAGAAAAAAGTGAAAAAACGTATACTGCTATGCTGATTTAAAAATTTTTGTAACTTCGCTGGTGAATTGTATATGGCGTAACGGCAATGAAAGTGATGCTTAATAACAAAGCTAAACAAGAAAAAAAAAGGAGGGTTTAGTAGCAGTGTTTGTAACAGCAAACTGATAGATTGCGAGCTCAACTTATAAATAATAGTACATGACTGTGATAAATGGGACTGTAATATTTAGTAAAAAAATCTGACGTGTACACCACATGACTTCCTTGTACGGAATATTAAATTATGCGCATTTTTTCTTGCATTTCATTTAAACGTACTGGATTGAATTAAATCTACTTCGCCGACAGCACATAAACCACAATAGAATAAATGTATTCTTTAAAATTCACTCTGTTTGTTTACCATAGCCACACTCTGGCGCTAGGTTCACTTAACAGTATTATACTTCGTTCATTTTATAACTCAGAATGCACAAAATTCATATCATTTGAAGAATTATCTAATGTTGCCACATGTTCTATTCAAATACTATAATAAATCTAGAACGATGTATAAAAGAAATTAAGCAAACAAAACAAAAAAGAAACAGTTTTTCACAGACGATTCAGTATTTCTCGTTCAATTAATTCAGTCCTCACTTCGCTACAAGGCTAAAATACATAGAAACTCAAAATATCTATATTATTATCTGTATCTAAATTATGAAATAAATCTTAAAAATTTATTTCCTTTAATAAATTCCAGAATGGATTAAGCATGATTTAATTCTCAATAATAAAAGAAGGCGTTGTCTTTGTAGTTGCGAAGCTTGCTTTCTCTAGATTGGCAACAAATCCACTATTCTGCCAAATTTCAAATGTAAACAAACATGGCGTCCATGGCAAAAATAATCAGACTCAGCCGCACTTAAATAACTTTTCAATTTTTGATAATTCTACAAATATTGCACGCAGATTTACTAAAGATATAAAAACCTTAACCGGAAGATATGAACAACATAATTCAATCATTTTTAAAGCAAAAACTGTACTATTTACAAACATATAAGAATAAAGAAACTGAAATCACTGAGCCGGGTAACAGAGTGGATATATATATAAATATATTTATATACGTTTGGTGCGGCCGATTGCAACCAAAATACGAGGTGCACATCAACATGTTATAGCAGTCTTATATACAAAATTTCAACGTTCTGAGGCTACTCGTTTTTGAGTTATGCGAGATACGTACGTACGTACGTTCGTACAGACGCCACGAAAAATTCTCTTCAGAATTAATTTTAAAGCAGTTTTATAATTTTTTTCGAGGAAAAGAGTATTTTGTTCTGTCCTTACGTAGAGATATCAAGCAAAAACATCGTTAAATTGTACTCGATAGCGGTCAAAATGGATATTTTCGTTGAAATATGCTGCCTGAAACTTTTAGCCATTACGATACTTCCTTTTTACTTCGTACAAGGAAGTAATAAGTGGCAACAGTAAGACAGAGTTCTAATGATTTTGAAAGTGTATAAAATTAAAGAATTGTAATCTTATAGAGTGGACGAAGCGAATGTAATGTCCTATTATGTAATATTAGCCTTACCGAAGGTTATCAGTAGATGTATATCGTCTGCTCTTCCATGTTCGTCTACAATTTTTAGGAGTACATTTTGAAGTACAAATAAGTAGGAATTGACTTAAATTTTTTTTATTACTTATTTAAGTTAAGAACATTTTACTAAAAAACCAAAAAACTACTTGGGTAAAATTTAACTGGTATTGAATGTTTAAACAACGTCATTTCGTCAGCATTTGCTATTTTCATTATGCACTGTTCTGTAAGTAACTAGAGGCTTCTTGAAGAAATTTTGTGAGGCAGGACAAAAAGGTTTAAGTATTTTGTCGATAGAAAATGAAACGTTTAATTTCTTGATGTAGGAAAATTACAAAAACGTTTGCTTTTGTTTTGCAATGAATGGATTGTTTACAATTATATCGAAGAAAAACGTTTAAAAATGTTTAATACTTGCGACGAAAGCTAGTAATCTGAAAATATTATTATGCAATTTAGAAGTAAAAGATACTTTTAAATTAGAAAGTCTTTTCTCTTTAAAAAGTGATTAATTTTATTTCTGAATTTGCATTTAAAGAAGCATCGCTAAATATTACTTTTTTTCATTTAGAATCGTAACTTGGAGCCCTTAAGAATAAACGACTGACACAATAATTGGTCTCGAAACCCATGACAACCGTATTCGAGAGTACTTGAAAACGTTTTTAGATAAGGTTCAGTTCACAGTACTAGTTTCTTTCTTCGATAATTGGGTTTTAAATTCCACTTACGTGCATTCCATTTTTTGGGGGACAGAACGGAGAAGAATTTTCTGAAACTCGAAAATAAAAAGTGCTTGTTTAAATCTCAAATGATCGAGATGAGATACATTTCGAAATTCGGTAACTGAAAACATGATATATGTGAAATAATGTGCAAATCTTTCCTGCGGCCTGAGAGTATATGCGTACAGTGTATGCTGTAGAAACAAACCAATTAGATAAAATTTCTCATGCTAATTTAATCTCTGACGCAGAATATTTATTTCTTATGAGTATGGAAAGATGCATATCTGGAAATGCTTCTCTTTAAGGAATATCAGAAATCCTTATACCGACAATGTTAAATTTGCCATTTTCGATGTACCTTTTCTCAAACTCTGCTGTAAATAGACGCTTGAAATTTTCTGTATAATTAAAGTATACATATCTGGTTATACTGAAATGAGCTTTTGAAACATTTTGAATTTTAGAGTATTTTAAGGAATATTTTGGTAGGCATAGTAAAATTTAGCACTTTTCTCACACAAAAAATTAAAAAAAATTTTCTTAGTTTATCACAAAAAGCTCATTTGAGTAAATATTAAGAAACCTAATTAAATAAGCCATAAAAATGTTAGCTACCTGTGAGCTCCTGAGAAAAGGTACGTCGAGTATAAAAATATCATGTTTGGAGAAAATCGCGTTTTTATGTAAAAATCTTCATTGATCAAAGCATTCGATTAAAAATTAAAACTAGATTTTTTTTACAGTTCTAATTTTCATAAAGATTAAAGAATGGTATTTTTAGAAATATAAAAGCGTAGAGAGTTTGAAAATGCAAAAATCCGAAATCACCATTTTATGAAGATTTTTGGGATCTAACACCCCTTAAGAAAATGTGCATTATTTTATAATACAAAGACATAAAATGTTACTAAACAAAATGAACCATCCTAAGTCAAGTCAATATCAGAAACGCTGAACATTTAATCTCATTTGTTTTGCTGTACATTCTATTTTGAACTTCTGAAATATCGAATTTATTAGTTTTATGAAGCTTAGTGCATAAATAATTTAGCACAGAAATTCTGAACAGTGAAAAATAAATTTATATTTGAATTTGAAATCTAATCTTTCAGATTTCAGTCTTACTCTCGTAAGAAATTATACATGTATTTAAACATGGATTTTTGTCAATCATGATTATAATACCAATTTATCCAACTCCATCTACTTTTGGCCCACCAGCGGCCGAGCTGTAAAATCGCTGAACACTGGTAGTTCGGTCCGAGGTTCGAATCCCGCGAACAGGCTGGCTGCATGGGCGTTTTCGTGGTTTTTCCCATGTGTAACGTGTATACGAGCCAGTTTCCCTTAGAAAGTTCTCCACGAAGGCATCCCTACCCTTAGGCAGATAGTTCTAATGTGCTTTGCCTTATTCTCAATACACCAATACACCAATGCTTTTGACAAACAATAATCAGACAAACGAATGCTGTGGTTTCAAACCCTCTTCTTTTATTACCAATGCCTTCAAAAATTTTTCAAAAATCCGTATTGGAAACTTTCCCTCTTTGCGAAGGTTTAATTACTTCCGTCCACAACATTCAAATATTCTTTTCATTTATTTTTTTTTCATGCAAAGATAAAATATTTGCATCTTAACCCGTGAGTGCACGTGTGGAAAAAATGCCGTAAATGCACGGGGTTGGGTGTGAGACCCATTATACGTTACATCAGACATATCATAGTCGCAACATTTTTAAATTAAAACAACTTTATCTTCTTTTAACTTAACATATTTATGACACTAAAATCCTAAGAATTATCAAAAAATTATCAACAAAATAAATTTTTATATTCTTGTGAGCCTTTTTCTACAAAGGCATCTTTTTAGACATTAGAATGAACTTTAACGCAAAACAAAGCAGTTAAAATAAAGTAAGCATTTGATAAAGGTATTTTCTATTGTTGATGAATAGCTGACTCAAAACGATAATTTCTATTTCATGTATTACAAAAGAACGCAGCATGCTCTAAACAAAGATATTTTGATGAATCTTCGGATTATGGTAACTTGGCGAGTTTTTGGCGGAAGTTTGGCGACCAACCTTGCTACAGCAACCTGCTAGTTTTGTTTTGGACGCCATTTTGTTTTCACGAAGTAAAGGCATTTTTTTTTCGCCTCAACATTTTTTTCCAAAAATCTGCTAACCGAATTACACTTATACTAGAACTTTTATGGAACAAAAGTGCTTAATCATAACGAAGATAAGGTGCGAAATTGGGAGAAAGTGCAGAATTGCCCACTGCTTGCCGCGTTTTAAAGAATTGCACATACGCACATGTACACGTCGATCTATTTTCACTTAAAAAAACATCCCAGAATTGCACAAAAATGGCATTGCGCACACTCTTGACTTTATCCATGTACACATCGACCTATTTTCACTTATAAAGTCAAAGAAAATTGACAAAAATCCAATTCTTCTTACTCTTGTAAAAAGCGCCAATCAAATAAGTGGTCGATTCTGCACTTTAGGAGCAAAATTGTTTCTAAGTGCTTATTAGCTAAAATCACGATCGGAATTTTCAGGAAAATGTCACACTACATGTGTCACGATCTCTCATTTCTCTGAAACAAAATAATCTGTGATTGGAACTGTGTACTTCTCAGATTATTGCTAAAGTCCTAGCTAGTAACATTTATCGCCTTACCAAAATGTCGCCAAACTACCTGTTACCATATTCCAGATTAGCCGATATTTTTTGCACTGCTCACACATGTGTTGAGTTTTTCTGTTCTTACAGAAGGCTCATAGGCCCTTTTTCATGTTTCATTTCGAGGTTGCAATTCTACAAATATTCCTGACAATTTTTGTGCAGTAGTATGAATGTTGCTCAATTACGCGCTGAGCGTGCAGACTACTGCACCACGAAGGCTTGCTAAGAAGGCGGTAGAAATACCTTATAAGTTTTTTTTAAATGTTCTTCAGTTTTTAGATTCTTATCAGGTGCATTTGACTTGAAAATTAAATATAAATTATAAGTTGCTACATTTAGTAGGGCATAAAAAACGACCATTAACCAACGATTCGAGTGTCGAGCAACATTATAAAATGCCATTTTCTTGTCGACACAGTCAACACCACCCTTTGTTTCATAATAAAGAGTTATGATTTCAGGTTTCTTTTTCTCATCCCTACTTTCGTCAGTTTGTCATCATGATGCCTGGATGACAACAGGATCACCCTTTTACTCCCCTTTGGGACATATGAAAATAAAGTCATATCATCTTGGAATCAGAACACACTTCTCAAACTAAGGTAGTGCTGCCGCCAAATCGTTAGGATTATTGAGATTTAAATTTCCGTGAAGTCCTGCAAATACATAAAACAGAAATTGAGTACCACACAGCTGTCTAAATTCCAAAATTTAGAAAAACAAAATAAATCGAAATTTGAAAAAAATCTTACATATTTGGGAGGATTGGGTCTCAAGACATAAGATGATTAATACGATGAAATAACTTCCGTCTGATAGAACCTGCTTTGTTGCCAATCCACGTATTAAATGATGTAATAAAAATAGGACGGTAAATGGAACATCAGCAGTAAAGATGCTGCCGTCTGTCTGAAATAATTAAAATGCATTCTCCTGGGTCTCACAGATCCAGCACGTGCACTGGCGGGTTTCACTGTCCTTAGAAATGTTTCATTCCCCCTTTTCACTAGCAGTCAAGCTCTATTTAGAGAACAGCCATCTTGAAACACTCAAGGATTTTGAATATTGTCTCCATACACAGAAGGAAAAATATATTTTATGTAACTTAGTCTCTTATCTGAAAATTACTAAAGTCACGCTTTCAAATAAGCAATAATTTCTTTCCAGTTCTAGCTGAAAACGACCGAAAGTAAGTGCATTCTTACTTCCTGTCTTCTTAATAGAAATTTCGGTGAATCTTCGGATTATGGCAAGTTGGCGATTTTTTGTCGACCAACCCTGCTACAGCAACCTGCTAGTTTTTTTTTTTTTTTTTTGGACGCCATTTTGTTTTCACGAAGTAAAGGCATTTTTTTTTTAACTCAACATTTTTTCCAACAATCTGCTAGCCGAATTACGCTTATGCTAGAACTTTTATGAAACAAAAGTGCTTAATCATGACGAAGATTAGGTGCGAAATTGGGAGAAAGTGCAGTGCCCACTACTTCGGGTTTTTAAGAATTGCACATACGCGGTATCCATGTACACGTCGACCTATTTAAAAAAAATCCCAGAATTACACAATAATGGCATTGCGCACACTCTTGACTTTATCCATGTACACATCGACCTATTTTCACTTAAAAAGTCAAAGAAAATTGACAAAAATCCAATTCTTCTTACTCTTGTAAAAAGCGCCGAACAAATAAGTGGTCGATTCTGCACTTTAGCAGCGAAATCGTTTCTAAGTGCTTATTAGCTAAAATCACGATCGGAATTTTCCGGAAAATGTCACATGTTTCATGATCTCTCATTTCTCTGAGACAAAATAATCTGTGATTCGAAGTGTACTTCTCAGATTATTGCTAAAGTCCTACCTAGTAACCTTTATCGCCCTACCAAAATGTCGACAAACTACCTGTTACCATATTCCAAAGATTATGTTACAACCCCGCTGTGTAGCGAACGTGACCAGTTTTCACCTATTTTCTTTTTTGTTCCGTTCTGCAAGGTTGGAAAACACGAAGCGACTAGTGTCCGTATGGGGTAACGATTCAGGTCACATTTAACCACAAGAAATGTGTGACGCGCCGCCTCCCAGATTGTATGGTGGTTAGGGGAGCTGACTACAATACCGAAGGGCACGTGTTCGAATCCCGGAGAAGGCATGATTGTAACTGTCCGACGCTTCATAAGAGGCAAAGGGGCCCCACGTAATAGATGCCTCCATAATAAAGTGACCACCACTTTTAGCCTTAGGGGAGTGGCCAATCTCGCAAAAATACTAAATTGTGTCTGCCTTTGGGGAAAAAAAATGGTGTGCCGCTACTGACGCCTTTTCAACTCAACGAGTCTGTCTAAGGGAAACGTGGAGTGGTTAACCGTTATAAGCACAGCATCTTTTCTGGGATTCGAATACGAGTGTATCAACGTAGAAATATTACCAATTATTATGTCGGCTAATTATTATGTTAAGAAACGACAAGGGTAATTTATAGCATAATAAAATTTTTTAGCGTAGCTTTGCTATCGTTATACATAGTTTATGAGATTTGTTATAATAAGTTATAATAAGTTATAATAAGTCTTTTAATATTATGCGGTACAATGTACCGCATAATATTATTTCAGTATTTTCGATAATTTTTGAGCTAACAAAACAATTGAAAGAATTTATATCATTTGCATATAATTAGAAATTACCATTAAGTGGAAGAACAAGCGTAATTGCATTCCATTTCCTAATAATTGCTTTAATACGGAAACGGAAACTAAATGGTCTCTAAGCTGCAAGGCTTGATAGCTCTCTGGAACTTCCCGATAATTCACAACAAGTTTGTCCTCTTAATATAAGCCGATCAGACTAAACTGGGGTTGATGGAATCAATGCATTATCCCCAACTCAATTTGTCAACGAGATGACGCAATAATTTTCTATCAGTACTCTTCTCTGACATATATTACTCCGGAAGCCTCCCATCCATCCATGCATTTCAAAATCGAGTTAAAGCTATTATGCTCTTACGCGTGGATATTACTCCGGTTTCCCAGTAGTTTTTCTCTGTCGTTTTTTGCTACCCGAGACCGCCATTGCTCCGTAACTGCTTTGTGATGACTTCTTATCACGAGTCACTTTGAAGAGTTTTTGAGATTTCAAACTCCATCAAGAACCTCCTATGGATAGTTTAATATTCTCAGTGAATCCTCCACAACGGTGTTGTGAGAGATACGAAATTGCATTTTTTGATGTCAGAGGCACATCTCATCAAAGGAACTTCAAGAAATGTCTTTCGAAGACATTTTTTTGAAGACTGTTTTGCTTTTACCCTGTCTGTAAAATCTACGGGAAAAAAAACACTAGTGGATTTTTGATTTTATCTTGAAATGATAATACATAGCAATGTTCGGAACAAATAAAATGTTACGACGTTAAAAGCGACGTTAATCTTGAATAGGATATTAGTCTCGAAACTGCATTTTGCGTTGAATCAATACAAATGGCTTCTCACCTTTTAAACGGTTCATACCAAATATAGCCCTGTATTATATTTAAGAATGCGCATGAATATATGTATATTTCTTTCATTGTGAACAAACAACGAACCTAGACCTATCCAATTTTGAATAACATTGTCCTCCACCCGACCACGGGCACGTGGGAATTCGAATTTCTTTTATTATGTATTTCATATTTTGTAAAAATCCTTTTACTAAAGACTTAACGATTTCAAAGCGAACAGTTGCAGCACTGTCAAAAAATATCTGAAGGGTTTCAGATTTTAAATTACGTCCAAAGGGGCGTTTTTTTAACGTTTTGTGTGTTACCTTTATTTATTAATTATCATGTTCTTCGCACTTAAACCATAAAATTCAGTTCAACAGCAATATAGCAAAATAATTTTAAAATGAGCATATCTTTAGAATTTCCGATGCAGTCTCGCGCGCTGGAGATGTTTTTTATAAATGTTTAAAATGTTTAAATATAAATAAAATATTTATAGAATTTATATTATAGAATATATATTATAGAATTTCCGATGCAGTCTCGCGCGCTGGAGATGTTTTTTATAAATGTTTAAAATATTTAAATGTTTTTTATTTTCTTTTTTTTTTTCTGTACAACGTTGCCATTGATTGATTTGGAATCGTTGAGTTTGTTAACCAAAAATTCATTAAAGTTTTACAAAATATGAAATCGATAACAACACAAATTCCAAATTTAAAATTCGGGCTTCGAGATGCCCATATTCGCAGTAGGAGTACGTCATTCAGAATTTGATGGCTACCGTTGTTTTATCACAATGCAAGAAACATACATTCATTTATGCAGATTCTTCATTATTTTATTGCTTCGAATGTAATACAGGGCGATAATATTTGGTGGCGGCAGTTTGAAACGTTAAACGGACATTAAGAGCGATTCGACGCAAAAACACAAAACGAAAACAATTTTTTTCAGTCCGAGGACAAAGCCCCTGTGGATTAAAAAAAAAAAGAACTTTTTAATTTCAGCGAAAAGGCTGTGTATCTTAAATTATAAAGATACGCTATTAAATAATAATAAAAAGACAGAAAAATGCTTTGTAAAGTCACCTTAGTAAGAAAACCGAGCATTGGTATGATGATCTGAGAAAAGAATTAAAAAAACAGAAATATTTACTCCAACAAAAAACTTAATGGTGCATTGGAATTCTAAACATATACTGCTTTTAAAACGTTTGTAATTTTACTGTTGAATTGTATGCGGTTTAAGTGAGAATAAAATGATGCCTAGTAATAAAGTTAAAAAAAGAAAGAAAATGGGTTATTATGAATAACTGTAGTAGCAGACTAGTGTCAACGGCGAGTTAAGCGGGAGCGTAAAAAACCTTAACAAAACATTTTGGAGGTTATTAAAATCTGAAACCTCTCTATATATTGTAACATAATCATTTTTGAAAGCATAATTTTAAATACGAGGCGCGTATTTAGATTCGGAAAACATTCCGTAACTTGCAATGAAATTTTTTGTCATGAAAACAATGCCATAATATTTTAAAACTTACAGTCGGCAGTTATTAATCCATATTGACATCGGATAATCATGGTTTCCCTTAATTAAAGTAGTGAATATTCCATGCTAAGAATGTAATGAGTAACGTAATGTTCTTTCGATCTATTTAACAATGCTGTACCTTTCATTATCAAATGCACAGTGACCGCCTGAAATGTTTCAATGCAGCATTTCACGCAGCCAGAATAAAACTGATATTAATTCATTAATTAAAATAATTATATAAGAATAAGCAGATCTTAATTCTGAGAGAAGGAAAAACGTCATAGGTGTGCATTTTATAAAGTAATTTTTTATATAAATGTTACATTTTTTTTACATTGCCAAAAGAGGAATAAAAAATTCCTACATAGAAACCTTTCGGAAAGGGGTTAAAGGACAGGTGTAAAACATTAATTAACAGAATTTTTGACACTCCTTTATGGCCCAGAAAGAAATCTGTTACTATCTTTCGTGTTGTCACTCGCAATGATTGCCTTTTAAATCACCTGCACCGAATGAACATCACCCCAACTCAAATCTGTAAACTGTGCAGCGTAACACACAGTTTAACGCATTCATTATTGTTTACAGCATTGCCTCATAAAGTAAATGCCTCACATCTGAGACATTTCTCTGCACTTAATGTTGAAGCTGGGAGAGTTATAGAGACACAAAACAGATTTATAGATTATACCGTGGATTCTTTTAGGTTTGCAGTTCTCTTTCATCTTTACCTTGTAAGGATCTTAAGTTTTACTAATGTTTATTTTATTTTAAATCTTTACTATCACTTCTTATTTTCTACTTCCGGCCAGAATTAAAAGCTTTAACTTATTTATGCAAATTTGTTGGCGAACGCCAAGTACTTAAGTTGTGGCTTTTTGCCAAGCAAGAGATAGGAAGGAGTTAGTAGAAGCAGGCCGCTTGCCTTAGCAGTTTTACTCGGTTGCTGGTTGCCTTCCAGGCCAGAGGTTTAATCCTCTTGATAATTTTAAACGTATTGCAGTGTTAACAGTTCTCTGTACTACATACGGCTTCCTGTTAATATACGGCCAATCTTCCACGTAGGACCTTGTTTATTATTCCAAAGTTAAGTTAGAGTTTAGTTAATATTTTTATATTCTTACGTTCAGACCACAAGTGCCTGTATTCCACAAGTCTCTGTATTCCACAAGTCTCTGTATTCCGAAGTCCGGAAATTATTGTAAAGAGTGAAAATATAAAGGGTTTCGTATACCCTTCCTGTGCATCTTGTCTACTTCCCACATTTATTGAACATAGCTTTAGTAAGCTCCCTGTTCCGAGTCAGGTTCTTGAATGTTCCCAAAGCAAGTAAGGCGGAACACTGAACCTGATAACCTATTCTGTCAAAATTTGTCTTTGTAATCTGCCATTAAAAAAAAAAGGTTTGAAAGCTTTCGGACTTTATATTATGCCCAAAGCGGCGTTTATTTCATTTACCACGCATACACGTTTCGGGAGCATTTGGGTTAACCCCCTTTGAGCTAAAACTATTTAAAAACAGCACATCTGTAGAATTTCCAACAAACAGTCTCACGCGCTTTAGATAAAAATATTTTATTCGGTTTTGCCACTGCTCGCTTTGCAATCGTTGAGTTTTTTAATACAAAAATGTTTAATTTAAAACTTTTGAAAATATGAAACAGTTAATAAAACAAATTAAAATGCCAGAAGCACACATACATGCATGCAGATTCCTCATTATTTAATTTCTTTAAATATAATACAGGACTCTAATATTTGGTGGCAACAGTTTGAAAAGTGATTCAACGCTTTCAGCGATACGAAATAAAAGCTGTGTCTTGACTAATAGCCCTTCTGAACTAACGCCCCTTGGGGTAAAATATTTATTTGCTTGCATTTAATTGAACATTTTGATTATTTTACATTATTTTGTATTTGTCGTTATATGTTTATAACGACTTATCGTCAGACAGACGACTTATTGTCCTGCCTTACCTCCTTACAACAGTAATTGCAAACTCGAAGTGAAGCTTTAAATTAGAATATACAATAAACATGCCTTAAATAAACGTGCTTATTAGCACATCATATTGATGGTTATGCCAAACTCAGGAATGTAACAAAAAGTCGAATTCCGCAGCTTGCTACTAATGCTGGGAAAACACTCAAGTCAAATTAAAAAGTGAAAGACAATTAGTACGCACCTTCATGAGCTTTTGGTTTGCCCTAAATATTCACGAGTGAGTGAGTGAGTGACGGAGGACGTGGGCACCATCCCTCTACCTTTACGGTTAATTGGTATGAGCACCACGTGCGCCCTTATCTACTAGAATGACATAATTAGGTACTTAGGCTAGACACTACCCATTCAGACTCGCATGGTACGTATTGCCATACTCTGACTTGCATGACTATTATACATGCCGTACCATATTCGGACTTGGTTATTCATACTTGCATGGTGCATTTACATTCATATTGCATGGTACATATTTCACACATTACATATTACACGTTACATTTACTGGGAAATTGATTATGACTTATGTTTAAGGTTACCTTAATTATACATGATTAGATACTTAGGTTAACTCTATGCATTCATTATTATTTACAGACGTGCATGGTACATATTACACGCAGAGAGATTCATTAAGGGGGCTCATACACCTTAAACCCCTTACGATCTTCGAATATGTGACTGTTGCAAGAATTGGCATACTTGATTTATTATAAAAGCAATTACTTCCAACTTTTTACAGCTGACTACATAATATAGCTGCTTTGGGAACTAGTAACCGGAAAGTTTGTGTTGCCACAAATATTTTTGTAATTTAATTCGCTCTGGGACAAAAGTTTTCGTTATGTTTCCACCTTCCGCGCATGCTATTTTAAAAATGGCTAATGGTATATACTTGAAATTGAACGGAATTCTTTATATGGGCACTTATTTTTAACTAAACCCAAAACCTGATGAATATTTTAATATTAAAAAATTTTATGCACGAAAACATGACAGATATTTTTTAATAAAATATATTTTATAAACTCAACTCCAAATAAAATAAAAATTTAACATGAAATTCTTAAGATTTTTGGTTCACAGTAGTTTCCAAATGTTATAAAAGCTATATATTAAATATGGAATTAAATTATGCAACAGAATGTTTTAAACTGTGCGCGGAACGTGGAAACATGACGAAAGATTTTGCCACAAAGCGGATTAAATAATAAAAGCATTTGTGGCAACACAAACTTTCTGATTACTATTTCAGAAACTAGCTATATTACGTAGTCAGCTGTAAAAAGTTGGAAGTAATTGCTTTTAAAATGAATAAGTTATCCCAATTCTTTCAACCGTCACATATTCGAAGATCTTATGGGTTTTAAGGTGTATGAGTCTCCTTAATACTTATGTTAAAGGTACTTTACACCTTAGGTACTTAGGTTAATACATAATTTAACAGTACGCATTCATTATTGTTTACAAGTTTGCATGGTGCATATTAGACACATTACATAGTACAGATTATATTTGCAGAGAAGACTTATTATTTACAGTTTGCATAGTACATATTACACACATTAAATAGCGCATGCAAATTCATTAGCATGGTACATATTATTTACATTAAATATTACAGATTACTGTTATTGTGAATATTGACATGGTGCATATTACACACAATTACTGAGACATGGGGTATATTTGCATGGTACATATTACACACATTTACAGTTTACAATTACTAAGAATACAATTGCTGAGAATATTAACATGTTACATATTACAATAATATTAGCATGGTACATGCTGCACTCATTAAATAGTACAGATTACAATTACTGAGAAATTTAATAGTACTTATATCCGTTATGTTCTGACTTGCATGGTACCTGTTGCGATATTCTGACTTGCATGACTATTATATGTTCTATACCCTATTCAAACTTCCAAATGCGGCTTACCGAAGCTAAAACCAATAAATTGATGCAAGAGAAGGGAAGCCTATAACTGTCAGTAGCTTTGGCTCACTCGACTCACTGGAGCAAATTGGAACTACGGTATTTTCCGGCGTATAACTCACACTGGTGTATAAAGCGAATCTATAGTTTCAAGCTATATTTTGAAATTTTTAGGTATATTTGCCAAAACCCAATTCTTCACGAAGAAACCTAAAAGATATATGTGCATTGCATTTATCTTTCGAGGCTACTTATTCTAATACTTTTCATAGCCTTTCAAACAATGGTAAACCGCACTGACAAGCGATAAGCGGACCAATATGTGGGTGAGTTAAATGCCTGAGGGAGTAACTATTCCGGCAAAAAGGGTGAATTGTATTCAATGCAAATGTCCAAAAGAATGCTACTGCAGAGCACTTCCAAACTGAATGAATTCTTGGAATTTGGAGTTAGATGTTTTCTCTTTCTGTAGTCATTTGAAGCCGAGATTTTTGAAGTGAAAAATCGAAGGATTCAATAAATTGCATTTGCTTTAGTTGAAATATACGAAAAAAATAGTAAAACAATTTTTTCGAATCCAATTTTATTTTTACATGAAAATACATGTCTTAAACTATTTTTCAACATAGTTTCTGCCAATGATCAAACACTTGTCATAGCGGGCGACCAGTTTTTGTATACCATCGTCAAAGAAACTTCCCGCCAGTTTCGAT
The DNA here is from genome assembly GCF_044657685.1 of Stegodyphus dumicola. Classification (NCBI taxonomy): domain Eukaryota; kingdom Metazoa; phylum Arthropoda; class Arachnida; order Araneae; family Eresidae; genus Stegodyphus; species Stegodyphus dumicola. Next base: position 22,190,748 of record NC_140772.1, read on the forward strand.
AATCACGACTCCACAGCATTTTTCGTGTTATCGTCAGATCCAAAGCGCTTGCCACCAAGCTCGCGCTTCATGTGTAGGAACAAGTGATAGTCGGACGGCGCCAAGTCCGGGCTGTACGGCGGGTGATCGAACTGCTCCCAATGAAACTGTCGAATTAACGTTTGAGTGACACCATCAGTATGGGACCGAGCATTGTCATGGAGCAACACAATTCCTTTACTGAGCATTCCTCTTCGTTTGTTTTGAATGGCACGCCTTAATTTTGATAAATTTTCACAATATCGTGCCGCATTAATGGTTTCACCTCTGGGAAGAAATTTAGAAATCAAACCGCCTTTCCTATCCCAGAAGACAGTGCACATGATTTTTTGTGATGACATTGTCACTTTGAACTTTTGTTTTTTTCGGAGAATGAGTGTGTCTCCACTCCATCGATTGCTGTTTCGATTCTGGTGTGAAATGACACACCCAAGTTTCATCACCTGTCACAATTTGGTTTAAAAAGTTTTCTCCCTCATCACTGTACCGCGTGAGAAATGTCAGGGCACTACCAAGTCGCTTTGTTTTGTGAACATCAGTGAGCATTTTTGGAGCCGATCGGGAACACAGTTTTCGATAATTCAAGCGGTCAGACACAATTTCGAACAAAACAGTACGTGAAATTTGTGGAAATGCCTCTCAAAGAGTTGTCATTGTGAAGCGTCTGTTCTCATGAATTGCTTCATCAACTTTCCTTACCAAATCATCGGTGACAACAGAAGGCCGACCACTCCGAGCCTCGGCGTGGACATTTGTTCGAACTGCATTAAACATTCTTACCCACTTTTTCACCATTCCATCACTTATCGCGTATTCACCGTAAACTTCTGTTACTTGACGATAAATTTCGGCCGGTTTAACTTTCCTCGCGTCCAAAAATTTAATCACGGCACGGATCTCACAGTCAGCGGGAGAACTAATTGTCTTAAACATTTTGAATGTGTACAGGAAACTGAAAACACAACATAGAGCAACCAAAATGGCGACAATTGAACGTCAGTGAACAAGAAAGACTAGTGCGCATGCGCGGGACGTCTACCACAGCGCTGCGACGGCGCTAGAATTGAAACGGCACTTAGTTTCCGAATATGCTACGTAGTTGATTTTGTGCTCTTCTGGTTAGTAAATATGGTTCCCTCGAAATGAAACAAACAGAGTCATTTTGCGAAAGAAAATGGAAATCGTGCTGAAGAAAGGATGAATGCTGTTGGTGAAAGATGGAACGGATAATGATTATTTATTTATGGATCAAAAATAACAATGATGGTACAAACAAGATGAAACAAAATTCGGTAATACGCCTGAAGACATAACAGAAGATGAACATGACGAACACTTCATGCTTTCCGATAATGAAAATGTTTAATTTCATAAGTGAGTCAATTCTTTTAAATAAACAGCATTTTAGTGCATGTAAAAATCTAATTTTATTCTTATTTTTTAAGCTATCATTTTTATATTCGGTGTATAACGTACACGAGTAAATTTTGGTCCTATTTTTTGTATTAAAAGCGCGCATTATACGCCGGAATATAGGGTAAGTTAATTACCCTATATTCCGTCGTATAATGGGTGTATAATGAGTGTATTCCGGCGTATTATGTATTAATGTAACATCTAATTAACATAAAATCTTTTAACTTCCTTTTTACTTCTTTGTACGAAGTAAAAAGGATTAACGAGTAGCCTCAGAACGTTAAAATTTTGTATATAGGACTGCTATAACATGTAGATGTGCACCTCGTATTTTGGTTGCAATCGGCCGCACCAAAAGTATATAAATATATTTATATATATATCCACTCTGTTACTTTAAAAATGATTGAATTATGTTGTTTTTATCTTCCGGTTAAGGATTTTATGCCTTTAGTAAATCTGTGTGCAATATTTTTAGAATTATCAGCAATTTTAAAATTGTTTAATTGCCGCTAAGCCTGTTTTTAATGGCGGCCATTGATGTTTACATTTGAAACAGGAGACTAATGGATTTGTTGCCAATCTAGAGAAACTTAGCTTCGCAACAACAAAGATAACGCATTCATTTATTATTGCCAATTAAATCATGCTTAATCCTTTCTGGAATTTTTTCGAGGAAATAAGTGCTTGGAATTTATTTCGTAATTTGTAATACAGATATTTTGAGTTTTTATGTTTTTTTGCCTTCTCGCGAAGTGAGAACTGAATTAATTAAATGAGAAATACTCAATCGTCTGTGAAAAGCTGTTTCTTTTTGTTTTGTTTGCTTAATTTCTTTTATACATAGTTCTAGCTTTATTATAGTATTTGAATAGAACATGTGGCAACGATTAGATAATTCTTTAAATGATATACATTTTGTGCATTCTGAGTTATAATATGAACGAAATATAATACTGTTAAGTAAACCTAGTGCCAGAGTGTCGCTATGGTAAACAAAGTGAATTTTAAAGAATGCATTTATTCTATTGTGGTTTATGCGCTGTCGGCGAAGTAGATTTAATTCAATCCAATAAGTTTAAATGAAATGCAAGAAAAAATGCGTGTAATTTAATATTCCAATACAAGGAAGTCATGTGGTGTACACATCAGATTTTTTTGTGTATTTAATTATGGCAAAGCACACTAGGGCTATCTGCCTAAGGGGAGGGATGCCTTCGTGGAGGACGTTCTAAATGAAAATGGCTCGTACACACGTTACACATGAGGAAAACCACGAAAACGCCCATGCAGCCAGCCCGTTCGCGGGATTCGAACCTCGAACCGAACTACCAGTGTTCAGCGACTTTACCGCTCTGCCGCTGGTGGGCTTGTTGATGTTTTGAGGCATGATGTATTACAGCTTCTACTATTTTATTGTTTTCAGAGCAAGGTCTGTGTAAATCAACAGAATTTCAAGTTATATAGATTTAGCAACCACACTTTTGTTTGACTAAGTAATAATATTCTTTCTTTCTACTGAAAATATTTGAATTCTGTTGTAGAAACTGAATCAGATCATTTAAGCAAGATACAAACATTCTCTGTTAAGTAATCGTATCTTTTCAACGTTTTTTAAGTTTACAATCTGAAAAATGTGATAAGTTTTAAATAAATATCCGCAGTCTAAAGTAACTTGGCGACCGAGGCAATCTGATACATTTTTTGACTCGAAAACACGATTTTAGAGAAATAAAAGGTTAAAAACTGTTACAGGCATTAAATTAAAAGGAAATATTGTTAAATTTTTGCAGTCGAAACTTGATTACCAAAGAACGACGCACATTACATATGGTATCATAACCACTTTAAAATAATTAATCGATTATTTTGATTGGATAAAATCGGTTATCTTATAAATGATTCTTTAACGATAAACCGATAGTTTGATAAAAAAAAATAAATAGTTAGTACAAAGAAAATAAATCCATTGTTTTAAAATTGTAAAGTTGAGAAGTTGAAAACAAAGATTCCGTTGCGTGAAAGATTACAAAAAATGTTTATTGATTATATTTAAAAACATGAACTTGATAACAGAAAAACTATAAATCAATTATTTGAAAGCAGTAAACTCATTAACTAAATATTGACTTTTAAAAAAGAAACGAGTCAGCAATTGTGTATAAATTTCAAGTCGATTACCTTGAAAAAAAAAAAAAATTAAATTACTCATTCAGAAGCGCCTGACTGTTTGATAGCAATAAATACAAACAAAATGTGCATCAGCTTTGACTACTTAATGTTAACTTTCGAGAAAAGTATTTGAAATCTTTAATTCTGTTTGGAAATTACTCACTTAATAAAGACTTTATTGGATGCATTAACTTTAATTCGGATTCCTTTAAAAGTCTTAGAATTTTCTTTTTGCACTTTCAAGATTTTGCTGTTGTTTCCTGCTGATATACTTTGCAGACCTTCTTTTAAGCGTCTTAAAAAATCTTCGTTGTTTATCAATTCTCTTGAAAGTTCTATACACTGAAAAAGAATGAAAGCCTTTTTTAAGTGTCTTAATTGAAGTGCTTTTAAGCAAAATAATTAGTTTACAGTAGAACAAAAATGCACTAAACATAATCTCGTCTTCTGAGTGCAGTTAAAGTTAATATTTTTACGCTTATAAGAATTAGTATTTTTTATTAAATTTCTACTATTAGCTCACACTCTCTCTATATCTTGTTCAAATTTTCAATCATTAATAAAATACTTTTTATTCACCCATCTCAAATTTAAACACAGTTTTGTAAACTTGTAATGGATGACACTTGGTGTTAGTACAGTTTTTTCACATATTAAAGATAATTAAAATTTAAAATTTCACATATTTTACATATTAAGACTTACAAATAATAATAACCGTTTATTAGGAATTCTCACGTGCTGTAACAATTAATTTTATGATAACTTATAGTACATGTCTGCGATAAATGGGATTGTAATATTTAACAAAAATAAGTGGCAACAGTAAGGCAGAGTTCTAAAGATTTTTACAGTGTATGGAATTAAAGTATTGTAGTATTATAGAGTTGGAAGAATGTTATGTCTCATTATGTAGCAAAAATTCTCATATATAAGGAATTGACTTAAAATGTTTTTTTATATTACTTGTTGTACTTAATTTTTCTCAAGGAAATATTAGGACTAAGGTAGTTCTTGTCTAGTTTGAATTATATATAGGAATTATCTTTTCTATATTTTTTTATTGATATGCAGAAAAAATAAAAAAAATAGTGCCCTGAGAAGAATTACGAAATGCCTATTTTATAATGCATCTTTTTTGAAGGCTATTAATAGTGCAGATTAGAGTAAATGTGTAAAATCAACAAGCCTCAAGGGCATCTTCTCTTCAGAAAAGGAGACGTTTGACCATCTACATAAATTGATTCATTTTATCAGGCTGAAACATAAGTAATGGCCATTTCTTTAAATTTAAAATTTTTTATTTTAACAGAACAAAGAACAATAAATTAGATAATAATATATTCTTTTTGGACTTAGACCAAGACCCCATAGACCCAAGATGTCGAAATAAAGTCATTTGGGTACAACCCATTCGTTCAGCTAATTCTCGAGTGGTCTGACGCGCGTCTTCGTGCAGAAGTTGATCCAAACACTCTTCATCAAACTCATTTGGTCGTCTGGAATGAGCAGCATCTTCGAGGTCGAAATTTCCATTTTTGAATTTGGCAAACCAATTTCTTGCTGTTCGTTCAGACATCGCAATTTCTCCATACACTTCACAAAACTCTCGGGCAGTTTCTGCAGCATTGGGGCCTCGATTAAACACAAAAAGAAGGTGTCGAAAATGCTTATTTTTGTTGACTTAATCCATTTTAATGAGCTAAAAATAACAAAAATTAGCTCAGAAAAAAAAACTCAAATACGCCATCTTGTAGAGGGAAAGATTCTGTTTCCAATAACATAAAACATTATTACCAATACATTTTATTCTTAACGCGTAATTTTAAGTACAATATAAACTATAAACGGCCATTACTTATGTTTCAAAGCAATAACAGAAAATAATATTTTTCTAAATTTTCACGATATATATATATATGAGGTAACAGCTTTAGTCGTAGTTTAAATAATCAGACGATACGTTTAAAAAGCAGGATCCATTTATTATTATTCTGGAGAAATAGCAGTTACAAAAATCAGATATCCGGAGTAAATAAAAAGAATTACTAATAACCTTTTGCATGAAGTTTACTGCATCGTGACATTTAAGAAAAAGCCCCGATATTCCTTTTGCGAGTCCTTTTATAGCCTCTGGAAAGGCGGAGCTTCCAAGAAATGACGTCAGCCTCGTCAGCCAATCCAGTTCGCTTTAAATATTTCGAGAACATTCTATAACTGTACGTGTAGAAAAGGCGGGAAAAACAACTTGACTACGGGGCTGTGCATTTAATCCCACGTACTTTCAAATAAGAGAACGTCGCCATTAAAAATGGAAAGAACATACAGTTAGAAGTTTAAATGTATTCTTGATTATGGAATTTTATTATTACATATATATATACAGGATGTCCTCAAATATCTATACGCAGACTTACAACTGTTTTCTCAACTGTTGGTCGTAGATACATACTTCGAATTACGTAAATATTTATAAGAAGATATAATTTGCGAATTTCATATGAAATATCTCGGTCAAATGTGTCGTGCAAAAGTCAAATCTTTTGTATTTGTTTCTTTATAACGAATACAAAATATTCCTAAATGTAAGTAAGTATAGAGTCTGAACGAGCGTATAAAACGTTTGTACTAACATAAACAGCAAGGAGAAAATAACTAATATACTTCCTCTTTAAAAGGGCGACTGGTCATTAAAGGACCCAATCGCCAAATCCTGGTGGTGAAAAATCATCATCTATCACCTTTTAGTTCGGGCGCCACTGTAGAGTTATCAAGATTTTTGAAACGCAAAACATGAAAAATGGGCTATGACTGGAACCTGGACCTCTCGAATACGCGCCGAGTGTGCTATCGTTACTCCGCGGAGAAAAGAAGGGAAGCAGAAAACAAGGAGAAAATAACTTTACACGCTAATTTTTTTTATTTTATGTAAAATTGATTTTTTAAAATTAAGAAATACGAAAACGCATTTCTTTTCGTCATTTAAAACACTTTGTAATTACCACTATGTATCTACGATTACCTTTGCCAAAATAAAATCCAGGAAAGGACTTTTGTAGATACGGTGTGTATTTAAATTTGGATTTTAGTACGTGTATTACGTAAGCTTTCTTTATATTATGGAGCTTAGCATTATTAGGCCAAAGAGGCTTTGTCCCTGAAGGACTATTGCTTTCGTTTTGCGATTTTGCATTGAATCACTATAAAGGTCCGTTTCTTTTTTCAAACTGTTGCCACAAAATGTTAGAGTCCTGCATTATATTCGAAGAAATTAAATAATGAAAAATCTGCATAAATGTATGGATATTTCTCGCATTGTGATAAAAGAACGGTACGCAGAGCTATCGAACTTTAAATGACGTAATCCTCCTACGAGTAAGGGCATGTGGAAGCACAAATTTGGAATTTGTTTTATTATCGATTCATATTTTGTAAAACTTTAACGAAATTTTGATTAACAAACTCAAGGATTTCGAAGCGAGCAATGGAAATACTCTACGGGGGGGAACTGTTTATCTCCAGGGCGTGGAACTATGTATGGGAAATTCTAAAAATATGCTCATTTTAAAATTATTTTGCGACATTGCTATAAAACTGAATTTTATGGTTTAAGTGCAATGGCAACAATCTACGATGGGGGGAACTGTTTATCTCCAGGGCATGGAACTATGTATCGGAAATTCTAAGGATATGCTCATTTTAAAATTATTTTGCGACATTGCTATTAAACTGAATTTTATTGTTTAAGTGCAAAGAACATGATAGTTAATAAATAAAGGTAACACACAAAAAGTTAAAAAAACGCCCCTTTGGGATGTATTTTAAAATCTGAAACCTTTCTGACTTTTTTTTATAGATAAAATTAAAGTGTGTTAAAAGTATCTCTCTATTGACATACAGAGTAATTCTCTCGTATAAATTTCTGAGAGCGGTAAATTATTGAATAAAAGAATCAGGATCTAATAGGAATAGAAAGCCACTGGTCATTTGTATTAAACATGAGCAATGAAAGAACAACACTTAAGTGAAAAACATTACTCATCAAAACATATTAATTCCAGTATCAGGAGAAGTCACAAAATGTGTTCGATGCTTCGGCTACTAGCTGCAACTACAAATCTGACATCGATGTAGCATGGAATCATGGGCGTTTTGCAGTATTTCGGACGTTTCTCAGATGGATGGAGAAGCTACCCAGATGCGCACGACAAGAACCTCTTTCCTGCCTGTGAGTGTATCATGCGCCAGTACTTTCATGTGCTTGAGAAATATGCATCCAGTGGTTGGGGGGGGGGGTCAATAGGTGGTGTGATTGTGCAGGCCAATGAAAGAAGTCACTATGAACGATCCACTATTCTCAATAAATCTCATTCAAAAACTTCGGTTTGGAACCCGTCGTGCGGAAAGTATATATCAGGGCACAACCATTGCTGGATCTGTTTGACATTCAATAGCTTGTGCATGATTTTATCAAAACAAATCTTATAACGCTGTCCGCCTAAACAAACATGCAAAAAATATAACATTAAGTGGTTCCTCGACAATGATGGACAACCTGTGTTGTGCTACAGATGTTCGTGTAGTATAAGGGTTCTCGACCTCCCATACACACCAGTTATATACAGTGTAACAACTTTTCCTAGTGAAGTGCTTGAGTAATACAAAAGTTGGAACAAGGGGATTCATCCCCTTCTTCAATATGCGTCCGTAATGAAACCGATGCGTTTAATGATTACTCTTGTGCTAGTATAGCAATGTCTTCTTGACGAAGCACCATGTCTTCGATTCCAGGCTTCCTACCGCTAGTCGCTGATTGATTCATGGCACGTCTTTTAAAGGAATCTCTGTGGTGGTTCGCAATTGACTCATTGGATAACGCTTCCGGTAGCGGAACATAGCGATTTTCCTATTACAATCAACACATCCATATACTAACTGCATATTTGGTGTACTTACTATATACATATATGTGAGTGTGTGCGTGGTGTATATGTATGTATTATGTGCAATGTCCTCCCATATATTCAAATTGTTTATCACTTTGAGTTTCGGACGATCATTTCCCGAGACGATTTCTGAAAGTAACCCAGGCCTAGGTTTCGGATATGTGAAAGTGGCCATGGCAATGCCCGAAGCTCTTGTAAATTATGAGGGCTCTAGGTTGACGTCTCGACAATCCTCTTTTTAAAAATCCAAAAGGGCAAAAATAAAAATCTGTGGATAATGTATCAGGAGATTTAGGAGGGATATGAGAGAAGTGTATGCATTTGATTCTCGTTTCTGGTTCCATTTTTCCCAGAAAATTAACAGCGGATTTTGAAACTCGCCGTCTTGATGCAGTTCCATTGATTGATGAAACTGTGGGTGAAGAGAAGGTATTTTATATTTGAAAACTGTGTATAAAATATATTTCTGTTGTTATGTGGAGTTGATCTTAACATTTTTCTCTACTCCCTTTATTTTTAATTTGCCGATGCGTGAAAAACTAGCAACAATCATAAATCCCTAAAACAAATTTCCTTTGGATTGTTGGAACCATGTTAAAAGATTTTTGTTCCTTCTCTTTGATGATGATAAATGGATATATTTTAATTGCGCTTATTTAAATCTATCCAAGATTTCCCTACTGTGACTACTTTTTTCCATTTTCGTCCGAATAATTGTATCTCATAGAGAATTTTGCAGCGTGTTGTGCTTTCGGTGATGCATCGTGGAGAAAGACGATGCACATTATGTTTTTCGCCTTTTTAAGATTTAAATTAGCTTTAATAACTTTGTTTACAGTTGACGCAGACTATTTCAATGATTATGCAACAGGTAAGCTTCAAAAATTTTCTTTTAACGTTAAAGTTCTTACCTTTGCAACATTCGAAAATTCCGTTTTTTTCTCTGATATGTATTTTGAGCAATTTTTCTTCTTGAAGAAAAACTTTGACTCTGTTTCCTTTCTCATTGAAAATATTAATTATGCTTTAGATAAAGAAAGGGCAGGGTTTTCACAGCATTTTTAATAACTAAGTACTAATAATTTTCTTCGGGAAGAGCACAACCATAGCCTTCTAGTCGACAGCTTCTTTAAAAGCGCCATTTTACACGCAAACAAACTTCACAAATAGAAGGCTATAATTTACACTTTCAGAAATATAATTGCAGTTAAAAAAACCTTTCGAAGCACGCAAGTTTTTACAACAAAAAAAAGTCCTGCAAAACAGTGCGAACAACCTTTGTACAATACAATAACGATACTTTGCAATATGCAAACTTTACAATAAAGTAGTTTAAGGGGGCTCATACACCTTAAACCCCTTATGATCTTCGAATATGTGACTGTTGCAAGAACTGGGATAATTTATTTATTTTAAAAGCAATTACTTCCAAAGTTTTACAGCTGACTACATAATATAGCTGCTTTAGAAACTAGTAACCAGAAAGTTTGTGTTGCCAGAAATATTTTTATAATTTAATCCGCTTTGTGACAAAAGTTTTCGTCATGTTTCCACCTTGCGCGCATGATATTTTAAAAATGGCGTATGGTACATACTTAAGATTTAATGAAATTCTTTATATGGGCATTATTTTCTAACTGAACCAAAATTTTGATCAATATTGCAGTATTAAAAAAATTTATGCACGAAAACATTACAGACTTTTTTTAATAAAATACATTTTATAAACTTAACCCCAAATAAAATAAAATATTAACATGAAATTCTTAGAATTTTAGGTTCACAGTAGTTTCCAAATGTTATAAAAGCTATATATTAAATATGAAATTATGCAACAGAATGTTTTAAACTGTGCGCGTAAGGTGAAAACTTAACGAAACATTTTGTCACAAAGCGGATTAAATTGTAAAACTATTTGTGGCAACATAAACTTTCGAATTACTATTTCCGAAAGCAGCTATATTATGTAGTCAGCTGTAAAAATTTGGAAGTAATTGCTTTTAAAATAAATAAGTTATCCCAATTCTTGCAACAGTCACATATTCGAAGATCTTATGGATTTTAAGGTGTATGACTCCCCTTAAGAGTAATATACACCAACTATTTAAAGTAATATGTTAGTTTTGCAGCACAATACACGATTATATGCAATGGTATTTACTAATCGTTTTCTTCCAAAGTACAATTTAGGTTAACGAATTACTGGGTAATAAATACTCTTAAAAAGAACTGTGCTAAGTGGCATAATATGCAAACTAGGAGATTCGTTTTAATCTATGAAAAAAAACTTTAAATAACGTTTAAGAAGGGGTGACTTCATTACACGCCTGGCTGAATACAGTTTTAACTCGGAATTCTTCAGCGGAAATAATCTCAATTCCATGCGCAAGGAAGAAGCTTGTTATACTTTTCGAAAAGTTGGCAGTTTTAAAAACTTTTAAGACGTATCTTAACAGCTTTAAAACTTCTTTTTTTTATACCTACCTGATTTATACGATTTCCTGATTCCCATATTTCGTATTTATACATGTGATTTAGTTTTAATTTTACAGCACTTCTTTTTGTGTTCTCGTACACGTATCTAACAAGGCATTTTGAATTTTATGCAACAACTCTCCAAAATTTTGTGTATTTGTTCTGCGCATATCACGTTAATTATCTTTTAAAAGCAGAAAACTGTAGCGATTTATATACGAATCTTCGAAACATTATGTGATGTTTGATATTTTTTATTAACATTTAGCATAATTTCTCTAGAGAAAATGCACGAAATGCTATCATTCAGGACAGCATAGATCATGCTATAATGCGAGTGGAATTCATTGTTGAAAGAACTTTATAAAGTTCTTTCAACAATGAATTCTATTGAAATTCTATTGATCCTGCTATTCAGTTCACTTTTGAACTTGAGACTTGCAATTCTCTTCCGTTTCTCGACATTCTGTTCACATGTAACACATCCAACTTCAGTACTACGGTTTACCGTAAACCTTCATCGGTTTGCCTTCCAGCACACTTTAAATCATGTCATCCGACTAAACAAAAGTTAGCTTCATTTTATTCCTATGTTTTCCGTGCTCTTCAAGTTTGCTCCTCTAAACTAGCCCTTGATGAAGAACTAAATTATTTAAAAGCAATAGCTATTGACAGGGGCTTTCCACCCAACATTATTAATCAAGCAGTTAAAAAATTCTCATCTCAACACACTAAAAGGCACACTCTTGTTTTAGGAGATTACAAAAATTCTGTTGTTATTCCCTTCTTTCCATCAATTAGCTATAAAGTTGCACATATTTTGCAGAAATTTAACTTTCGGGTTGTTTATTCTCCCATCAATAAAATTCCGAGTTCCATACTCAAGGACCCCATTCCGGATATGAATTCCTGGGGTATTTATAGGATTCCTTGCCAGTGTGGTTTAATTTACATTGGCCAAACTAAGAGAGCCTTAAAATTTCGCGTCAAGGAACATGAGGCATATGTTAGAAAAAAGGAAACACAGAAGTCTTCTGTTGCTCAACATTGTTGGTCCGAAAACCACACTTTCAATTTTTCTGCTGCCAAAATTATTCAAAAAACATCTTCCATTGGAGAACTGGATTTTCTAGAGGCATTTCACATTCATAAAAATCTTTCTGTTCTAGTTAACGATCCTAATTCCAATCCAAATTTGCCTTCGGCCTTTAAAGAAATTATGTTTTAGTTCTGGTTTCACCAACAGATGGCGCCACTTGCTTATTCTTGTCCAGGCTTTCTTATCTTATCTAATCATTATTTCCTATCTGGTTCATTTGCGGTTTTGCAGCTGAAGATGATGGTTCGGTAAAACCATCGAAACTAGTCCTGTGAAAATTTTGTAAATATAACGCTGATTTTTGTTGTTTGACTTCTGAATTAGTATTTATTCGGCGTGTTATTGTGTCTTAATCATATTAATCGACTTTTATGAAGCTTTAATTTCTTTTCCTTTGATGAATTCTGAAGTGGAATTTCAATAAAAGGAGATTAATTTTTATTTGTATAATTTTGTATATTTTCCCTTTCGCAGTTTTATTTTTCGAGATTGTTCTACTATGAATCAAATCTTTAATTGGATTAGTTTTGATTATGTGTTAAAACTCTTATACACGGTTGCAATCATTATACTACAGAGGAATTACCCTGCTTTTATCCCAATTTACTAATTAATTTAGATGCTTTAAGTTTATATATATATATATATTATTAAAGACATAAAGTAAGAAATTTAGAACTAATTTATTCACTAAGACCAACAATTCAAATTCAAAATTCATAATTAATAAATTTTAAATAATATCATAAAGCCAAAAAAGAATTTAAAAAATGTTAAAACCGAAACTTTTGAACAAGCAATGCCCCAATTAAAAAAATTTAATTAATTTAATTGTTCTTTTTACCTTAAATTTTTCTTAATTAAAAAAATTTAATTGTTCTTTTTACTTAAAAATTTTTTGAATTCAAAAAATTAAACTAATTTAATTGTTTTTTTCACTTTAAAATTATTTTAATTAGGATATTGATTGCTTAAAAGTTTTTGTTTTAACATTTTTAAAATTCTTTGTTGCCTTTATGATATTATTTGAAATTTATTAATTATGAAATTCAGTTTTTGTCTAATTTAAATTTTGTGAAAAATTAGTTCTAAATTTCTTACCGAAATACTAGGTATATTTATATTTTGCTTTTGAAAATTGTTTTGTAATTATATAATTGTTGTGTAGAGAATTGTCTGATCGCGTTATAAAAACTAGGTGAATGATTTTCTGATTTAAGAAAATCTTAATTTTATTTGATTCTGAATTATTTATTTTAATGCTTTAATTTTGAGGAAAAACAGATGCTTCTGGGAATATTATTTAGTTTCAAAGAATATTATTTATTTTCCTTTTATTTGCAATTTTTGTCCAAGCTTTGATTCATTGTGAAAAGAAGCAGGGAAAGGAGGCGATTTTGCTAAGTCGCGCTTTGTCCTTTAGAATGTTCTAGAAGAAATTTCATTGTGCAATTGACCTTAGGACAGGAAGTACGTGACAGAAGGGTCAGAGGTTGCCACTTAACCTTCGATGTAAGTCATTCAGGTTTTGACGATCGGGGGGTCCGGTTGTTGGCTAACTGAAAAAGGGCGCGCATGCGCGATCACCCTTATTTCCTCATTCAGGGGTTGAAACGCAAATTTTGCGCAAATTAAGGGGGGGGGATAAATGAAGCCTTTGTGGGAGTTTCTGTTTGTGAAGGAGACTAAGAAAATTCGAGTTTGACTCACTTACTCTTGGAATCACTTACTTGCTAGACTTACTCTTTGGACGTTACTTTTGAAACCTGCTCTTGGGTTGAGCGATAGAAAGGAGGAGATATAATTTACGAAAGTGAGATGTTTTTCCGGCGGGGAGTGGCAACCATGTTCCCCGGCCGCGTTTTGGCTAAGAGGCGAAATTGAAGATGGGCGAGTTTTACTGAAATGTTTAAAGAGACTTTTTGCTCGACTTTGGACGAGTTTTGCTGAAGGATTTAAGACTTTCAAGATTAAGACTTTTGGCCCGACTTTCGAAGGTGAGAGGTGTGAGCTAAGTTTCTGGTGATGAGAAAAGGAAGATAGTTAACCATCCAGTTGTGCTTCCGACCGTAAACGTCAGTTATGCTATCCGGCCGCTGATTTTCCTTTATGCCATTATCTAAAAAGCCAAGGACAAGGTCCTTCAGTCTTATATGTTATTATTACCTCGCTTCATAGTCTATGATGTCCGGGAAGATCAGGCAGACAGCCGTGCTGGACAGCAGTGCTCTTGTTTTCCAGAGTGAAAATGCTTCGTCGTTAGAAAAACCAGTTACCGGCCGTGTGTGTTTCGCCAATAGTGCCAGGACAGGACGATGTCCTCTGAAACTTCCATTTCAGAGTCAGTGCCGTCGACGTCAGCTTGGTATTAGGATACGAGTTCTCCACTTCAAGATGTCCACCAAAGATAAGTCTTTATTTTTTGGGTTTGAACTAACTTTAAGGTTTCAGAAACTTCCTTGGAATTTAAAAACAACTTCGAATCTTTAAATTAATTCTAAAGGACTAAATTGCCTCCCCTTTCCACTTCTTAATTTACCGAGACAAACTTGAAGGTCTTCATATGAAATAGGATGTACTTTAGTTTAGTTTAGTTTAGTGACGGAGGACGTGGGCACCACCCCTTTACCATTATGGTTAATTGGTTTAGCGCCACGTCCACCCTTATCTAAAGCTGACTCATGTTAGAGCCACACGAGATCCACTCATAGGGCACATTGATTAGTGTTACAAAACATAGATATTAAAAATGGTTACATCTGTGTGAACACAGTATTTATGAGCAAAACTTTAGCAAGTGACACATAAGATTACAATTCGATACCCTAGCAAGTAATTTTAGCAAGTTACATATAAAGTTTACAATTCAATACATAAAGAAGATATATCATACACAATGATTATATTATACTGTTGTGATTGATAAGTGACGACATTGTCAACATGAATTTACTAATGCAAACTTCAACATTTAAACTCAGTATACAAAAACCCAAGAACATACAAATGCTTATATTTCATACATTGGCCAACTTAAAT
This sequence comes from Stegodyphus dumicola, assembly GCF_044657685.1. Taxonomy (NCBI): domain Eukaryota; kingdom Metazoa; phylum Arthropoda; class Arachnida; order Araneae; family Eresidae; genus Stegodyphus; species Stegodyphus dumicola. The sequence goes on from NC_140772.1 coordinate 22,205,934, forward strand.
TTATAGTGGAGAAGTATAAAAATGCTTAGATCTGACATAAGTCTCTAATATTCTGAATGTCATTGTTAACTTTTATATTACAGCTTACTACTAAAGACACAGTTATTATATTAAAATTGGATATTAATACAGTTAAATGAATAATTGCACTTAGACTATAAATACACTATAAAAACATTAATTCTTTACAATTTCTAAAATGCAATGATTCAAAACAATAATTATATGCGAATATTAGAACAATGATTCACTATTAAATATACAATGATTCAATACTATTGCTTAAATTAATGATAATACTATTCATATTATTAATCATATATGCCATGTTGACATCAAAATAATATTTTTTTTTCATACAGAGGTGCTTATTACTGAAATGATGTTACATATTACTAGCAAGCAATTCAAAAATAAGATACTACAATTTTACTTGCACATTGGAAATACTATACAAATAAATAATTCAATACAATGATTCCGTACGATTACTCATGAATAATCCAATATTATGATTCTATACGATTATTCAAATGCAATGATTCAATACAACAATTCTATGTGCTTATTAGAACAATAATCTATATAATTATTCAAAATTTCAATATTATTGCTCAAATCAATAAAAATACCATTTATATTAAAAACCGCACTACTCAAGTGACACAAACATTTAAATTACACCATTAATTAATCATTACAGCAATGATATTACATGTTACTTGAAAGCAGTTAATTATAAATTATGTACTGTACAGTTTTACCTTGCACACTGAATATTATAAATAATGTAATGATGCAATACAGTGATATTATACTGCTTCTTTAGAACATGTACCAAAGCAATAATTATATGCAGTGACTGAAGTATAAAGATTACGATACAAGTATTCAGTGATTTAATATATATATTCAGATTTGTAGTAATACTATAGAAATAGGATGTAATAATATGATTTGTTTGTGCAATCTTCCTTAGAACAGATGTTGAATTGCAGATAATATGTTTCATTTAACCTCATAGAAATTACTGCGCGGGTACCTGTTAAATTAAAAGAGTCATGTAATAGATTTGCAAATCATGGATTTAAATGTAACAAAAGGGAAAATGATAAATTGAAGAATTTACCTGTGTCTAAAATATGAAAATTGAACTGTAACAAAAATAAGAAATTTAAGTCTCTGATTAGGATAAGATTTAATTTTAATTGTTGAGGAATTTGAATAAACTTGTATTTAATCTGGAACCTATTACTTATGTTTTCTTTATATCTTTTATGCGTTTTTCTTATATATATATAGATTGATTTACATCTTGTTTATTCGATCCTCTCACGGCACGGTCCCGGATGCATTTTCACAACGCAATGCACGAAAATTCCATTTATAGGATAGCTAAATATGTGGAAACTAGCTAACTCTTAATAGTTTAGTTCTCAGTTGATATTTAGTTAGTTACGGTTTCACCTGTCTGCTTCTGCATTAGTTTCCTCCCTAAGAAGAAGTAGTAACACAGCCTTGGTGCCATGATTTTCACGGCAAAGTATAGAAACAGAACATTGATGCCGTGACAAGTCAACATATCTATCTATCTATAGATATATAATTACAAAACAATATATATATATACATATATCAATTTTAATATATAAATATATTGATTTTCTCATTGTTTTACCCGGCAAACAGACTTTCTAAATTCAAGTTCGCTTTTCCTTTTCCATAGAACTCATCGGGGAATTTCTGTCGTATGTTTGAAATTGAATTAATTTAAATGGATTTCAAAACAAAGAAACAACCTTCATGTTCGTATTTCTTCGCAATTTGATCAAAATTTCATCTATATAAGCGAAAGTGATGAAATGCGATCATTCCCTAATTATTTATGATTTAGAGGAAAAAGACTAATTGCCCTTGAAAAGTCAGCCATTGAGCAGGGAATTAGCAGTAATTAATTTTGAGTTTCTATGAGTATTTTATTACTTTCGCACTTTATTTCCATCCTTGTCAATTTATATATTTAATCAAATTTATTACACTTTATACTTTTTATTAGTATCCGTAGTCTAATCTCATTTCCAAAGTAAGATAATATAAATATGTTACATGTAAAGAAACTTACGAAGACTAGTATGTAAATTAAACACTAAAATTTTCAACATATGATAGTAAAATTTCAAAAGAAAAATAGCGAATAATCATGAAAATTTCGAAGCACTAGGAAGTTAAATATTAAAAGAGAACTGAAGTTGTCCTCAACCCCCTCTCAGAGTGTTAAGGCTTCAAAGTCCGTAATAAATGGTCTATTGAAATATTGAATAAAATGTAAAGCATGGAAAAGCTGGAAGATCATTTTTCTTTACAGACAATTCATAACCATTATGGCTGGGGATTCGCTAGAAGACAATGAACAGCTGAACACACTTGGAATGATTTGCAGAGGAATTACATGGAATAGTAAATGACCGAATGATTTTTAATGCAAAAGTTTTCAAAGGTATTCTGTGTTCATTAAATGATGATTTCAGAATGGGAAAGATAAGGCAAAGAAAAAAAAATATTACTCTTTTCTCCAGTTGGATAAAATTTTTGAAATTATTTCGATAAATTTGTTATCATTAGTTTTACAAAATTTACCTTGATGCAGAAACTGAATAGAATTAGGCATTCGTTGATATGTTTTATTTATTTAACATTGTTTAAGGAGACTCATACCCCTTAAAACCCATAAGATCTTCCAATATGTGACTGTTGCAAGAATTGGGATAACTTATTTATTTTAAAAGTAATTATTTCCAACGTTTTACAGCGGACTACATAATACAGCTGCTTTTTGAAATAGTAATCAGAAAGTTTGTGTTGCCACAAAAATTTTTATAATTTAATCCGCTTTGGGGCAAACGTTTTAGTCATGTTTCCACTTTTCACGCTCAGTTTAAAACATTCTGTTGCATAATTTAATTCCATATTTAATATATAGCTTTTATAGTATTTGGAAACTACTGTGAACCAAAATTTCTAAGAATTTCGTGTTAAATTATTATTTTATTTGAAGTTGAGTTTATAAAATGTATTTTATTAAAAAAATCTGTAATGGTTTCGTTCATAAATTTTTTTAATAATAAAATATTCATCAGATTTTTGGTTCAGTTCAAAAACAGTGCCCATATAAAGAATTCCATTAAATTTCAAGTATGTACCATTTGCCATTTTTAATATATCATGCGCGCAGGGTGGAAACATGACGAAAATTTTGTCACAAAATCGGATTAAATTACAAAAATATTTGTGGCAACACAAACTTTCTGGTTACTAGTTTCCAAAGCAGCTACATTATGGAGTCAGCTGTAAAACGTTGGAAGAAATTGCCTTTAAAATAAGTAAATTATCTCAATTCTTGCAACAGTCACATATTCGAAGATCATAAGGTGTTTAAGGTGTATAACCCCCTTAATTTGAAGTCATTGCAATTTTAGCAATGGTATATTACACATAAAATTAAACGTAAATTTAAAAGCCATTAAAATTTAATACTTTTTCAACGTTTTTGTATTAATTAAAGAAAACCATGGCTATTTAGATTTCCTATACAGGGTATTTATAAAGTCCCTACACATTTTTGCTTAAACAGGCATTATTAACACGGAATTTGTACAATTTCCACTGAGTGTCTAGGCACAACTGCCACCATTCCACTACGAACACTTAATGTAAAGGTATTGGTGTAATTTCAGCTGATTCAGCCATAATCCACTGTTTTAATTGTAAAATGCTGCCAATCTTCTCTTGGTACACTTTGGACTTGAGAAAACCCCATACGGTCCCTTCTGCAAACATGAGGGTTCACCTTTAAGTGATGTATGTCTCCCTGAGATTCGTATAACACGTTTGGTTGTTCATCAGCTCTCATTCGGCTAACTATTAACATGGCCGCTGAGATGGAATGTGGCTTTCTCACTAAAAAGAACATTCTCCATTAAGTTCTCATGATCCACAGCTTCCAACAAATCATAGCACATGGCTTGCCGAACTTCGTAGTTCTCTGCTTCAATCTTATGCACAGTTTGAATGTGGTAGGCATCTGCGTAGACAGACATCGTATGAATGACAGCGTAGAGTTTTCCAAACAGTAGGATGCGAAATACAGAGTCCCCGGCTGAGTCTGCGGGCTAGGAGTAATCGCTTTTTTGTACACTTTGCTCAACTTGTAGAGTTATAGAAGGTCTCTCAGAATGGTCTTCATCTTTAACGCTACCAGTTCGCTTGAATTTATTTACCAAGGTTTTAATAGCTGCTCTGGTAGGGGCTTGTTTTCTGAATTTGAGGGCGAAGTCCTCTTGCACCTGTTGGTACGTTAATACACGTGTACGGGCAGAAAAAATGGCTATCATTTTCTTTGTTGATAGCATTTTTTCAGATCGCCTCCAAAGAAATTTTTTAGAGTTTATTTCTCAAAAATGAATAGACATTTTATAAACACCCTATATTTTATTTTTAACTAACAGTTAGGATTTATTTTGAGTCTTTCTTTTGTGCCTTATTTCGTCGCGTATTCGCTCAGTTGAGAGGTTTATGAAGATTTTATGGCAAGCGACTTAGATTATTTTGAGAGGAAGAATACACCGACATTAACTGCAGCAGTAGATTAGTAAGATTTGCGCTGTTCAACCCAGCTGATATTTGTAGCTGACGAAACGAATATAATGAATGAAAACACTATAAAATTATAGGTGTTTGTTCAAATTTCGTCAAATGTCCATTAACTAAATTTATCAAGGAATAGTATGTTATAACCCATTTAAAAGAATAAATATCTTACAGAACTTTCAAAGAACGTTTTTGTAGGTTACAAAAGATCGCATCGAATGCTGTTTATAAAGAATAATCATGAACTTCGGCTGGTATCACACACCCATTTATTTCAGACGAACGACTCTCTCAGACAACATTTCTACCTGCTTTACCATTGAAAGAAAAGTACACGATTTTTCTTTTCTTTCGCATAAAATTGTAATTACAAATTATGGTTCGCTTTCACAAACCAATCAGCTATCAGGATCAAACTCCTCGTCATTAACCATCACTAGATTTGAGAACTAGTCTCCCCTTTGCATGATAACCTCAAAATGACCCGCAGTGGCTGGCTGTTTCATATCGTGTGACATAGCAGAAGAATTATTCTAAAGTGTTGTTCTCCCGAAATGTTTTGAATGTGTGATACGACCTTACTAGGCAGTAATACATAGAAAATATGTTGGTTTTTGCCGTTTGTATGTTTGTTATGTGCTTTTCCCCTTTTGTTTTGGGGGTTAGTAATTATTGCCGTAATGTCGTCATAGATAATCAAATCAATAAATTAACGTATCTTTTCTCTTTTACTTCCTTGTACGAAATAAAAAGGAAGTATTGTAATTGCGAAAAGTTTCACGCAGCATATTTCAACAAAAATATCCATTTTGACCGCTATCGAATGCAATTTAACAATGTTTTTGCGTGATATCTGTACGTAAGGACAGAATAAAAGACTCGTTTCATCCAAAAAATTATAAAACTGCTTTAAAATGAATTCTGAAGAGAATTTTTCGTGGCGTCTCTACGAACGTATGTACGTACGTATCTCGCATAACTCAAAAACGAGTGGCCTCAGAACGTTGAAATTTTGTATATAGGACTGCTATAACATGTAGATGTGCACCTCGTATTTTGATTGCAATCGGCCGCGCCAAACGTATATAAATATATATATATATATATCTACTTTGTTACCCGGCTCAGTGATCTCAGTTTCTTTACTAATATATGTTTGTAAATTGTACATTTTTTGCTTTAAAAATGATTGAATTATGTTGTTCTTATCTTCCGGTTAAGAATTTTATGCCTTTAGTAAATCTGTATGCAATATTTTTAGAATTATCAACCAATTTTAAAGTTGTTTAAGTGCCGCTAAGCCTAATAATTTTTTTTGATGGCGGCCATTGCTTGTTTACATTTCAAACAGCAGGATAGTGAATATGCTGCCAATCTAGAGAAACTTAGCTTCGCAACAACAAAGATATCGCTTTCATTTATTATTGCGAATTAAATCATGCTTAATCCTTTCTGGAATCTTTTCGAGGAACTAAGTGTTTCAGATTTACTTCGTAATTTTTAATACAGATATTTTGAGTTTTTATGTATTTTTGCCTTATCGCGAAGTGAGAACTGAATTAATTGAATGAGAAATACTCAATCGTCTGTGAAAAACTGTTTCTTTTTGTTTCGTTTGCTTAATTTTTTTATATATCATTCTACCTTTTTTATAGTATTTGAATAGAACATGTGGCAACGATTGGTTAATTCTTTAAATGATAACAATTTTGTGCATTCTGAGTTATAATATGAACGAAATATAATACTGTTAAGTGAACCTAGCGCCAGAGTGTCGCTATGGTAAACAAATAGAGTGAATTTTAAAGAATGCATTTATTCTATTGTGGTTTATGCGCTATCGGCGAAGTAGATTTAATTCAATGCTATAAGTTTAAATGTAATGCAAGAAAAAAATGCATATAATTTAATATTCCGTACAAGAAAGTTATGTGGTGTATACATCAGATTTTTTTTAAAGCTTTTATGTTGGTTTGCATTCTCATTCACATGTAGAGTCCGTGGTTAAACGAACAAAATATAGAACAGCAGAATAGGAAAACAAATGATTTGCGGAGTTAGCGGAATATAAAAAGACTTTACAACATTGCGAATGGCCTTCGCTCTGCAATAATAAATAACACAGTAATGGTAAAAGAGACATTTTCTGAAATAAAAGTAACCAAATGGGGATTTAAGCTTTTCTCTTGTAGTGAGGGAGTTTGTACATTTAAAAGTTCACTATATAAACACATATTTATTTCCATCTTCGATATCACAGACTTCTTAATCTATTGTTTTCATTGCCAAAGAAAAACTCAAAATGGAATTTTACGCATGTTTCTTTAAAAATACCAAAACCATTTCACGTATCTTTTATGACTCGAGAATTATCTGGAATGGAAAGAAATGTCTCGTATCTTGCTTCGCAGGTGATTACCTGAACACAAGACATGGCTTCTTTTATCTTTTATAACATTTCGTTCCTTTTATGATCGCACTAAATCTAGCTTCATTACAGCGAAGCTAAGAATTGATTAAAAACAACAATTATTTCTGATATCTTTCAGATTTAAAGTCGGGAATTCAGTTATTAGTCCAAAGGGTTATTGTTTTCCCAAAGGGTTATTGTTTTTGTCCTTGAGGGGTTATTGTTTTCGTTGTGCGATTTTGCGTCGAATCACTCTGAATGTCTGTTTCACTTTTCAAACAGTTGCCACCAAATATTATCACCCTGTATTATATTTGAAGAAATTAAATAATGAAGAATCTGCATAAAGTTAGAGCCATCCAGTTTTGAATGACGTAATCCTACTGTGAATATGGGCCTCTGGAAGTCTAAATTTGAAATTTGGAATTTCTTTTATGATCAATTTCATATTTTGTAAAACTTTAACGAATCTTTGATTAACAAATTCAAGGATTTCAAAGCGAGCAATGGCAACGTTATACCCCCCCCCCCGAAAAAAAAAAAGCATTTTATCTCCAGCGCGAGAGATTGTGTATCGGAAATTCTAAAGATACGCTCAATTTAAAATTATTTTGCGATATTGCTCTTGAACTGAATTTTATGGTTTAGATGGGAAGAACATGATATTTAATAAATAAAGGTAATGCACAAAATGTTTAACAAACACGCCTTTGGGCGTAATTTAAAATCTGAAACTTTTTAGATATTCTTTTGTTTTTATAATTTTTACTTCCTTGTGCGAAGTAAAAAGGAAGTATTGTAATCGCGAAAAGTTTCAGGCAGCATATTTCAACGAAAATATCCATTTTGACCGCTATCGAAAGCAATTTAACGATGTTTTTGCGTCATATCTGTACGTAAGGACAGAATAAAATACTCTTTTCCTTCAAAAAAATTATAAAACTGCTTTAAAATTAATTCTGAAGAGAATTTTTCGTGGCGTCTGTACGAACGTATGTACGTACGTACGTCCGTGAGCACGTACGTATCTCGCATAACTCAAAAACTAGTAGCCTCAGAACGTTGAAATTTTGTATATAGAGGAATGCTATAACATGTGGATGTGCACCTCGTATTTTGGTTGCAATCGGCCGCACCAAACGTATATAAATATATTTATATATATATCCACTCTATTTCCCGGCTCAGTGATCTCAGTTTCTTTACTCTTATATGTTTTTAAATTGTACATTTTTTGCTTTAAAAATGATTTAATTATGTTGTTTTTATCTTCCGGTTAAGGATTTTATGCCTTTAGTAAATCTGTGTGCAATATTTTTAGAATTATCAGCAATTTTAAAGTTGTTTAATTGCCGCTAGGCCTTTTTTAATGGCGGCCATTGATGTTTTCATTTGAAACAGGAGACTAGTGGATTTGTTGACAATCTAGAGAAACTTAACTTCGCAATAACAAAGATAACACCTTCATTTATTATTTAAATCATGATTAATCCTTTCTGGAATTTTTTCGAGGAAATAAGCGTTTAAGATTTACTTCGCAATTTTTAATACAGATATTTTGAGTTTTTATGTATTTTTGCCTTCTAGCGAAGTGAGAACTGAATTAATTGAATGAGAAATACTCAATCGTCTGTGAAAATCTGTTTCTGTTTTGTTTTGTTTGCTTAATTTCTTTTATACATAGTTCTAGCTTTATTATAGTATTTGAGTAGAACATGTGACAACGATTATATAAATCTTTAAATGATATACATTTTGTGCATTCTGAGTTATAATATGAATGAAATATAATACTGTTAAGTAAACCTAGCACCAGAGTGTCGCTATGGTAGACAAAGTGAATTTTAAGGAATGCATTTATCGTATTGTGGTTTATGCGCTGTCGGCGAAGTAGGTTTAACTCAGTCTCATAAGTTTAAATAAAATGGAAGAAAAATGCCTATAATTTAATATTCCGTACAAGGAAGTCATGTGGTGTACACATCAGATTTTTGAATTAAATGGTTCTCTTTTCATTGCCTCCATTTAAGCACAACCAAGTTCTTCTGTGACAACATTTTTCCATTTTTGTCCGGATAAATGTTTCTCGTAAAGAGATCTGCAACGCGTTCTGCGTTCTTCGATATGTCTTGGAGAAAGACGATGCACATTATATTTTTTTGTCTTTTTATGATTCAAATCAGCATTAATAATTTCGTTTATAGCTGACACTTGTCATTTAATGATTTTGTAACTGCCTTTAAATTGGCGGATTTTCTTTTACACATTCGAAACATTCCGTTTTTCGCTTGGATACGTATTTGAAACAATTTTCCAACTTGAAGATAAAGTATAACGTTTTCTTCCTTTGTTGTTGGCAACATAACCTAGCTTTAGAAATATATCAACATATCGCAGCTTTAGAAATCGAAATAACCTGTCACAAGTTTTTTAATAACTGGACTTCTTCGGAAAGAATACAAACGTAGTCTGTCCTCCACTCCTTCTTTAAAAGCGACTTTTTGCGTGAAAACAAAACTGTCAGGTAGCAGACGATAATTTAAACTTTAAAAATTATAGTTGCATTTACAAACATTTTTTTTTCAAGCAGAAGATTTTTTTACAGCAAATCAAAATCGTCTAAAAAGAGTGTGAACAGGCTTTCTCTGTAAGACCATTGTCATAGAAGTTGAAGCATCTTATTGTTAATAAGCACTGTTACAGAGGCTGTTCGCACATTTTTTCGACGATTTTGGTAAGCGGTAATAAAACATCGTTTGCTGCAAAAGAAGTAATTGCAATTGTACTATGTTTTTAAAATTCAAAATTATCGTCTGTGGCTTGAAAGTTTTGTTTTTATTCAAAATGGCGAACTTAACAAAGCAGTGGTTCGAAGGCTACATTTACGCTCTTTCCGAAGAGAAATATGCATACTCCGTTATCCAAAAACGATGTGAGAGTCATGGGTTTGTGATATCTAACGCGTCGATAGGTAATATCATCAACAAGAAAGGGGAAACAAGAAAGGGGAGCCACCAGTGGGACAAAAATTTCAAACAAGTCTCCAAGGAAAAAACGGACATCTTCGACTATTGCAAAGGTACGTTGTTTAATGTTAAAAGAAAATCCCCCTAGTCAAAGGACAGTTACAAAATCATTAAAATTCTCTGTGTCTACTGTAAAAAAATGATAAACGTTGATTTAAATCTTAAGAAAGCGAAAATACGCAATGTGCATCGTCTTCTTCCAAAGCATATCGCTCAACGCAGGACGCGTTGCAGAATTCTATATGAGAAAAACTTATCCAAAGAAAAATGGAAAACAATTGTCACAATAGATGAAGCATGGGTGTATTTAAATGATTGTAACAAACAAAGAGCCATTTATTATCATAAAAGGGGAGAAAAAAATTAAGTACGTGGTTCAAAGAAAGTTTTTCTAAGGGATTAGTGATTGTTGCTGGCTTTTCTTATAATGGCAGGTTAAAAATAAAGAGAGTGCAAAAAATGTCAAGATTAACTCCAAATACTATCAGGAACATATTTTATCGCCAAATTTTCTGAATGAAGTACCATCGCTTTACCCACAGTGCCATCAATCTATGAGACTCCATCAGGACAAAGCTAGCAGTCACACATCAAAATCCACTGTCAATTTCCTAAACGAAATGGAACAAAAGACTGGTATCAAGGGCATACCCTTCACTGATATCCCTACTAAATCTCCCGATGTGTCACCTATGGATTTTTGTACTTTTAAAAACTGCATTATCCAAACGTTGTCCCAAAACCCTAACAGGACTCTGGAAAGCTGTTCGGGAGGAATGGGATAGAATATCTCTTCTGCCACTTCAAAAGGCATTATTATCCTGGAAATTTCGATGTCGTAAGATAGTTCAGAATAAGCGATATCAAATAGAACATTTAAAACACAAGAATTGTATGTAATTTAGTTTTGTGAATACAATATACATCGTCTAAAAATGTGTGAACAGCTTCTGTAAAAGATTAATTTCCTGAAACCAGGACAAAAACCTTGTGTTTCGTTTGTTGGGGTCAAACAAAAGTAAAGCAAACCTTATCCTAAAACTTATTATGGAATTTTTTTTTCCAAAAACACGTTTACAGTTAAGATAAACTCAACGAATGACGACTATCTAAGAAAAGATTATAATCACGCAAGTTAAATGCATGTTTAGCGCAATTTTATTATTTTCTGCACTGAAAACATTCTATTACTTTAGCATCGATTGTTATAAATCTCAGTAAAGCTGGGATCAAGGAAAATTAGGCTTTCCTGAAAATCGAAGAACCCTTAAAGTTATCCAATTAAAACCGCGTTTAATTTTTAATTAAAACCTTAGCGTATATCACACCTGTTTTTTATCCATTCTTTCGTCTTTTAATATTTTTTTTAACAGAACTTGAGAAAAAGTTTAGCGCACTTTTAATTTACCTAGAGGAGTGATATTAAATTATCCTTGAGGATAGATTTATTTTTGTTAATACGCTATATTATTATTACCGTTTTATTTTTCTGCGCTTTTAAGAAGGCCTTTTTGAGAACAGTAATAAAGAGAATGACAAATAAGTTTTGAAGTTTATAATAGGCGATATTTTGCTAATAATGCTGAGAAAGAAAATAATGAATTTGTGAATATGTAGAGTCATTAGGTTAATAGGAAGCAGAAAAGATGAAAAATATGCAACCGCCTTCGCCGGGAATCGAACCACGGACCTCTGGAATACCGGCCCAGTGTGCAGAACCACTACACCACGAAGGGCGCTTGCAAAGTGGAAGAAATAACTTATATACTCCCCGTTTTAAAGGGCGACTAGGGTTTTAGGGGACCTAGTCGCCAAATCCTGGGTGCGGAGAATCATCATCTACAACCCTTTTAGTTCGGGCGTCACTTTTAGAGTCATTAGGTTAATTGGAAGCAGAAAAGATGAAAAATATGCAACCGCCTTGGCCGGGAATCGAACCACGGACCTCTGGAATACCAGCCCAGTGTACAGAACCACTACACCATGAAGGGCGCTTGGAAAGTGGGACAAATACCTTATAACAAATATTCTTAAGGGGACTCATACACCTTAAAACCCATAAGATCTTCGAATATGTGACTGTTACAAGAGTTGGGAGAATTTATTTATTTTAAAAGCAATTACTTCCAACTTTTTTTACAGCTGACTACATAATATAGCTGTTTTCTGAAATAGTAATCAGAAAGTTTGTGTTGCCACAAATATTTTTGTAATTTAATACGCTTTGTGACAACATTTTTCGTCATGTTTCCAACTTGCGCGCACAGTTTAAAACATTCTGTTTCATAATTTAATTCCATATTTAATATATAGCTTTTATAACATTTGGAAACTACTGTGAACCTAAAATTCTAAACCTTTCATGTTCAATTTTTATTTTATTTTGAGTGGAGTATATAAAATGTATTTTATTAACAAAATTTGTAACGTTTTCGTCCATAAAATTTTTCAATATTAAAATATTCATCAGATTGTTGGTTCAGTTAGAAAATAGTGCCCATATAAAGAATTCCATCCAATTTCAAGAATGTACCATTAGCCATTTTGAAAATATCATGCGCGCAAGGTGGAAACATGGCGAAATATTTTGTCACAATGAGGATTAAGTTACAAAAATATTTGTGGCAACACAAACTTTCTGGTTACTAGTTACCAAAGCAGCTATATTATGGAGTCAGCTGTAAAATGTTGGAAATAATTGCTTTTAAAATAAATAAAATATCCCAATTCTTGCAAGTCACATACTCGAAGATCATAAGGAGTTTAAGGTGTATGAGCCCCCTTAAACTACTTTATTGTAAAGTTTGCATATTGCAAAGTATCGTTATTGTATTGTACAAAGGTTGTCGCACTGTTTTGCAGGACTTTTTTTTGTTGTAAAAACTTGCGTGCTTCGAAAGGTTTTTTTAACTGCAATTATATTTCTGAAAGTGTAAATTATAGCCTTCTATTTGTGAAGTTTGTTTGCGTGTAAAATGGCGCTTTTAAAGAAGCTGTCGACTAGAAGGCTATGGTTGTGCTCTTCCCGAAGAAAATTATTAGTACTTAGTTATTAAAAATGCTGTGAAAACCCTGCCCTTTCTTTATCTAAAGCATAATTAATATTTTCAATGAGAAAGGAAACAGAGTCAAAGTTTTTCTTCAAGAAGAAAAATTGCTCAAAATACATATCAGAGAAAAAAACGGAATTTTCGAATGTTGCAAAGGTAAGAACTTTAACGTTAAAAGAAAATTTTTGAAGCTTACCTGTTGCATAATCATTGAAATGTTGGAAATAATTGCTTTTAAAATAAATAAAATATCCCAATTCTTGCAAGTCACATACTCGAAGATCATGAGAGGTTTAAGGTGCATGAGTCCCCTTAAGTTCTATTTACAATTAAATTTGATTTATATTCTGTTCTTTCTTTCTTGACTTTTGTCCCGGTATTTGCACAGACAAGAAAAATTATGGAAAGTTTTAAAACACGCTGAATAGTTTAAAAGAAAGATGTTAAATATTATTAACTAAACAACTAGGGAGATTTTTCCACATCCTACTACATCTGCCTGAGTATTATTCTCTGCTGTGTTTGTGAATGACTGAAGTTAATTGATTGCTATGCGTACAAACACAGGTACATTTCATAGATTCTTAGACTGCTGGATATAAATAAAATTATAATTCAAAAATAATTTGTGATATTAAGTTTTGCTTAAGTTATTTAATAAAATTATGAACCAGATTGTAAGATCTTATTTTCTTTGCTATCATGCAAGTAATTCGATCTTAATAGTAAACCTGGCGACTTCTCGCACAGGCGTGAAGGATAGCAACACTGAAGAAAGGTGCAAATAGCTCTTTTAATCTCAAACCCTTTTTAAGAAAAGAGCACGTACATCTTGAAAGTTCTAACATAGGTATTTTGACACAAAATCGGACATTTTCTGAAATAGCATACCATTTTTTTGCACCGTCCGATTCTACGGCTCAAATTTTGCCTAGATATTAAATGCTGTAGTTTTTGGTGAGATATTTATGGAAAAATTAAAAAAGTTATCTTGGTGCACTTTTTTTTCAGTTCACGCCAAGAATAATTCATTTTGCGAACTTCTTAATTTACAGCAACTTATTTTCCTTTTTACTTCCTTGTACGAAATCAAAAGGAAGTATTGTAATCGCAAAAAGTTTTAGGCAACATATTTCAACGAAAATATCCATTTTGACCGCTATCGAATGCAATTTAACGATGTTTTTGCGTGATATCTGTACGTTAGGACAGAATAAAAGACTCTTTTCCTCCAAAAAAATTATAAAACTACTTTAAAATGAATTCTGAAGAGAATGTTTCGTGGCGTCTGTACGTACGTATCTCGCATAACTCAAAAACGAGTAGCCTCAGAACGTTGAAATTTTGTATATAGGACTGCTATAACATGCAGACGTGCACCTCGTCTTTTGGTTGCAATCGGCCGCACCAAACGTATATAAATATATTTATATATATATCCACTCTGTTACCCGGCTCAGTGATCTCAGTTTTTTTACTCTTATATGTTTGTAAATTGTACATTATTTTGCTTTAAAAATGATTGTATTATGTTGTTTTTATCTTCCGATTAAGGTTTTTATGCCTTTAGTAAATTTGTATGCAATATGTTTAGAAGTATCAACAATTTTAAAGTTGTCTAAGTGCCGCTAAGCCTTTTTTTTTATGTCGGCCATTGACGTTTACATTTGAAACAGGAGACTAGTGGATTTGTTGCCAATCTAGAGAAACTTAGCTTCGCAACAACAAAGATAACGCCTTCATTTATTATTGCCAATTAAATCATGCTTAATCCTTTCTGGAATTTTTTCGAGGAAATAAGTGTTTGAGATTTACTTCGTAATTTTTAATATAGATATTTTGAGTTTTTATGTGTTTTCGCCTTCTCGCGAAGTGAGAACTGAATTAATGGAATGAGAAATATTCAATCGTGTGTGAAAAACTGTTTCTTTTTTGTTTGCTTAATTTCTTTTATACATAGTTCTAGCTTTATTATAGTATTTGAAAAAACATTTGGCAACTATTAGATAGTTCTATTCTGTAAATGATATAAATTTTGTGCATTCTGATTTATAATATGGACGAAATATAATACTGTTAAGTGAATCTAGCGCCAGAGTGTCGCTATGGTAAACAAATACTAGAGTGAATTTGAAAAAATGCATTTATTCTATTGTGGTTTATGCGCTGTCGGTGAAGTAGATTTAATGCAATCCAATAAGTTTAAATGAAATGCAAGAAAAAATGCGTATAATTTAATATTCCGTACAAGGAAGTCATGTGGTGTACACATCAGATTTTTTTTTTCCATTGTACGCGATCGGAAAAAAAAAAGTCATCGTTCATATATTCAAATAATTTCAATAGAGTGACTGTAAAACACATTTGCCATTATGATCGCTGATAACAAATATGCCATATGGCAAATTTCGAAACATGCCAATACGTAAATTTCACGTATATCTTAGGAAATATTGAATATAAAACTCATAATAAAATAATGTTGAATGAATAAATAATTGAATAATAATGAAAAAAAATAATGTTGAATATAATTTTTTTCAGTTTATTGTTGAATATATTTTTTTTCAGTTTATAAATGCATCTTCTTTAAGACGATGGTAAAAGTTTTTTAGGTTATAACTGAAAAATTTATAAAATATATTTAAAAATAAATCATAAAAAATGGGCGAATTTTATTTGAAATGAATCTAAATTTCGAAATGTGAAAGGATTGGATTGGATTATTTAATTAATTGCAAAGCACACGAGGGCTATCTGCCTAAAGGGAGGGTTGCCTTCGTGGAGGACTTTCTAAGGGAAACTGACTCGTATACATGTTACACATGGGGAAAACCACGAAAACGCCCATGCAGCCAGCCCGTTCGCGGGATTCGAACCTCGGACCGAACTACCAGCATTCAGCGTCTTTACCGCTCGGCCGCTGGTGGGCCGAAATGTGAAAGGAAGAATAAAGTAAGTTTAATTAAAAAGAGATATTAATAAATATATACCAAATTCAATTAACATGGGAGCGAAAATTTTGAGATCTAATTTTTTAAAAACTACACGTGCGATTTTTATAAAACTTGGCACTTACGCATAATTTGAGTCAGAGAACAAAAACCGATATGTTATTTCAAAAAAGTCTGATTTTGTGTCAAAATACCTCTGTTAGAACAGTTTCCATTTATATCTCTAATATATATCCTAAATCGCACTTTCGAGACATGGAAAATCAAGTTAAATTTTAACAATCGAAAAAAACGGGAGATATAGAACTGTTCTATTTTTTTTTTGTATGTGTGCAAGATGTACTTCATGTTTACAGTAACACCGACTACTTATAGTTGGAATGTAAGGATAATTTAACAATAAATACAAAACACAACAGAGTACACAATTTACTTACAGCTAACAGGTTGACTCAGCAACCTACACTGGGGATAGACTTAATTAACGACAAGGGTACGTAGCTGCAACTAAGATTACCAGCTGGAGGACAATATAACAAAAGTGCGCTTCACTAGCGAAATCACGCTCTGTCTAACCTCGTTTCATCGATTTAAATACTTTTTTCACTTAATTTAATATGCATCCTGGCGAGGAAACGCGAGGGGAAATAAGAAGTTCAGAAAAGATACCAAAATTTAAATAATTGGTTATTCAAACTAAGGGAAAATCTACAAGATTCATTAAAAAACTTGGAAATTAAAAAAAAATGATGCAGTTTATTAAGGGGGCTCATACACCTTAAACCCCTTATGATCTTCGAATATGTAACTCCTGCAAGAATTGGAATATTTTATTTATTGTAAAAGCAATTACTTCCAACTTTTTACAGCTGATTACACAATATAGCTGCTTTAGAAACTAGTAACCAGAAAGTGTGTGTTGCCACAAATATTTTTGTAATTTAATCCGTTTTGTAACAAAAGTTTTCGTCATGTTTCCACCTTGCGCTCACGATATTTTAAAAATGGCTAATGGTACATACTTGAAATTGGATGGAATTCTTTATATGGGCACTATCGTCTAACTGAACCAAGAATATGATGAATATTTTAATATTAAAAAATTTTATTCATGAAAACATTACATATTTTTTTAATAAAATACATTTTATAAACTCGACTCCAAATAAAATTAAAAATTTAACATGAAATTCTTAGAATTTCTGATTCTCAATAGTTTTCAAATGTTATAAATATGGAATTAAATTATGCAACATAATGTTTTAAACTGTGCGCGCAAGGTGGAAACTTTACGAAAAATGTTGTCACAAAGCGTATTAAATTATAAAAATATTTGTGGCAACACAAATTTTCTGATGACTATTTCAGAAAGCAGCTATATTATGTAGCCGGCTGTAAAAAGTTGGAAGTCATTGCTTTTAAAATAAATAAGTTCTTCCAATTCTTGTAACAGTCACATATTCCAAGATCTTATGGGTTTTAAGGTGTATGTGTCCCCTTAAAGTTTATAGAAATATAATTATTGTAGTTTATTTACATACTTGCCTTTATTTATTTAGCACTAAAATTTATGAAAGTTGTCTCAAACATTTATTTTAGAAGTAAATTCTAGGTGCTAAAATATATATTTTTTTCATAAAGATTTGAGGGAAAAAGTATTATTCACTGTCTTCTAATATGATTTAAGTGCAATTTCAGAGTTTTCTTTTAAAAACCAATTCATCATTCTCCGTAAGACCTGGTAATAACCTTGAAGGGACATTAGACTTCTTAAACACTGTCGAATTGCAGAGACATATATTACTTCAGAATAGCATTCAGTCAAGTGCAAGGGGACCTTTTGAAAAATTGCCAGGGGAAAAATGGCTGAGAAAAGTTTGTAGGGCAGAACTCAGTACTATGTCATCCTCACCTGAGGCGACATTAATGATAAATCAATGCGGAGTACTTGAGACTCTCTCCACAGTTAAACTTATTGCTTTCACCTGCTAAAGTGGCACGGAAAGCTAGATAAGAGAGGAGGAAGAATTATTCCTTGGGAACCATTGATAAACGCTAGTGGATAAGCTAACAATGGACACTGCTGAATTATTATTTTTTGTGCTAGAAATCATCATGATGTAACATAACTGGCGTATTGGGCATAAACATGTTTTATATAAGTTTAAGGAAATTTAACTACCGAATTAAAAAGAATTACCTCGAGAAAAACGACATTGTAGAGTAAATTGTAGATTGTAGAGACATTAGGTATTTTTTGGGGGAGCAGGCAAGATGAAAAACATGCAACGCCTTCGCCGGGAATCGAACCACGGACCTCTCAATTACGCGCTGAGCGTGCAGACCACCACACCACGAAGGCATGTCAAAGAAGGCGGGAGAAATACCTTATAAGATAAAGCCTTATCATTGTCAATAAAGGTAATCTTCTGTAAATATGGCACAAGACGTGAAACAGAAAATCTCAAACGTATGTTGATGCAATAAAATTGAAAGCAATTAAAATGTTATTAATGAATATATTCTGCGTTAAGAGCAGAGAAGGTTAATATAAAAGCGGATTTTTATATTTTTAATGTAAACAAAAAATTAAAAATTACTTGGTCGCATGCCCACAAATTAATTAAAAATTGGGTTGCATTATTTAATTATGGCAAAGCACACGAGGGATATCTGCCTAAAGGGAGGGATGCCTTCGTGGAGGACTTCCTGAGGGAAACTGGCTCGCATCCTAGTTACACATGGGGAAAACCACGAAAACGCTCATACCCCAGCCCGTTCGCGGGAATGTGAGACATGATTGCACTGGGAGCCATGAGACATGATTGCATTGGAAGCAAAAAATTCTCAGTCATCGACAGCATTTAGAAATTTATCTTATGGTAAACAAAAATTTCTTCGGCTGCAAATATCTAAACTTATTTTCTGTGGTAAAGAATTACTTTAAAGATTTCACGACATTAACAACACTATATTTTAAATATTTTAGATTCTTCAAAGGTGATCTGAGGAAATTGTACAATGATGTTAACGACGATAAAAAGGTTGTTACCTTTATTTTACTTTACTTTTACATGAATTGTAGAAAGACGACAAAAACTAAGTAGTTACTCGAAATACTGCGAGTACTGTAGAATCCTGTCACCTGAATCACTATAAATTAAGAATTTTTTGATGTTGAGCATGTTCTAATATTATTTAGAATTTTCGATGTTAAGCTGAGAAAGTGCTAATGTTATTTAGAATTTTCGGTGTTGAGCAAGTACTAATGTTATTTAGAATTTTCGGTGTTGAGCAAGTACTAATGTTATTTAGAATTTTCGGTGTTGAGCAAGTACTAATGTTATTTAGAATTTTCGGTGTTGAGCAAGTACTAATGTTATTTAGAATTTTCGATGTTAAGCTGAGCAAGTGCTAATATTATTTAGAATAAATTTTAAACTTACACAAGATATTCTGTGATATTGCAGCTATAGAAAATTACTCAAAGACAGACGGTTACAATGCCACTGAGTAAATATATATTATACGCATTTATTTTGAAAAGTAGAATATAATAAATCTGTCGATAGTTTTATGGAGGTGCCCACTGCTTAATTGAAGTTTTAGGCATTATTAAAATTGTCTGGGAAAATTGTCAAAAATTATCCGGGATGTTTAATTTAAAAATTCGGAATTTTTATATCACTTTGAATTGCTTCGCGGATTCCATGAATAATTCGAGGAAATAAGTTGACATGAACTGCAGCAAAAATGTGCATAATTTAATTGGCTGTACAAAGAAGCCATTTGGTGTCTATATTAGATTTTTTTCCCTGAATTTCTGTAAAATAAGACGCGACGTATGGAGAAGAATAACTCTTATCGTTATTGAAAACTATGCTTTACACTAATCCTATCCATTAATTAATTAATTGTTTCAAATGTTTACTTAATTTCGTATGGGCCCACCAGCGGCCGAGCGGTAAAGTCACTGAACACTGGTAGTTCGGTACGAGGTTCGAATCCCGCGAACGGGCTGGCTGCATGGGCGTTTTCGTGGTTTTTCCCATGTGTAACGTGTATACGAGCCAGTTTCCTTTAGAAAATCCTCCACGAAGGCATCCCTCCTCTTAGGCAGATAGCCCTCGAGGCTTTGCCATAATTATACACACACACACACTTAATTTCGTATTAGCACTTTTATGGAAAAAGCAGTTTATATAATGTTTTCAGAATTGGTTTTCATAGTTTTACTCATTCTGAAGCTCTTGCGATTAACATAGCAACTTATTCTAGAATACTTCTTTATTTTTAGTTTTAAAACGATTCAAACAATAAAATAAATGCGTTTACTCTCTTATAAAGTAACAAATAATCTTTGATATCCCAATTGATTTGCTACCTTTAGAATAAAATTAATAAGTATTCCAACCTGATTGCGTTCCAACCTGATTTTGTAATAAAATTAAACAAGTATTCAATGTTATACAATACGTTTTGAAGTTACCAAACCCTAAATCTGTTTTATTTCTTGCTTTGGAAACAATGACTTAAATTCTACCATTTTGCATATTATACCCAATTTGTGTTACTGTATTATATATATGGACTCGCATTATACCAAATCGAAACAGAAAGTCAAATGATTGTTCGGTTTGCATGAAAATTTAAACAAATAACTATTTCGTGAGTCACTGTTATGGTGTTTAAAGTGACTCGTAAAATCACATAAATTAAACAAATCTGATGTGTACACCACATGACTTCCTTGTACGGAAAATTTAAATTATACGCATTTCTTCTTGCATTTTATTTAAACTTATTAGATTGAATTAAACCTACTTCGACGACAGCGCAAAAACCACAATAGAATAAATGCATTCTTTAAAATTCACTTTGTTTACCATAGCGACACTCTGGCGCTAGGTTTCCTTAACAGTATTATATTCCATTCATATTATAACTCAGAATGCACAAAATGTATATCATTTAAAGAATTATCGAATCGTTGCCACATGTTCTATTCAAATACTATAATAAAGCTAGAACTAGGTATAAAAGAAATTAATCAAAGAAAACAAAAAAGAAACGGTTTTTCACAGAGGATTGAGTATTTCTCATTCAATTAATTCAGTTCTTACTTCGCGAGAAGGCAAAAATACATAAAAACTCAAAATATTAAAAAATACGAATTAAAAATTACGAAGTAAATTTCAAACGCTTATTTCCTCGAAAACATTCCAGAAAGAATTAAGCATGATTTAATTGGGAATAATAAATGAATGCGTTATCTTTGTTGTTGCGAAGCTAAGTTTCTCTAGATTGGCAACAAATCTACTAGTCTCCTGTTTCAAATGTAAGCATCAGTGGCCGCCATTAAAAACAGGCTTAGCGGCAATTAAACAGCTTTAAAATTGCTGATAATTCTAAAAATATTGCACACACCAAAGGCATAAAATCCTTAACCGGAACATAAAACAACATAATTCAATCGTTTTTAGAGCAAAAAATGTACAATTTACAAACATATAAGAGTCAAGAAACTGAGATAACTGAGCCGGGTAATAGAGTGGATATATATATAAATATATTTATATAAGTTTGGTGTGGCCGATAGCAACCAAAATACGAGGTGCCATCTACATGTTATAGCAGTCCTATATACAAAATTTCAACGTTCTGAGGCTACTCGTTTTTGAGTTATGCGAGATACGTACGTACGCACGCACGTACGTACGTACGTACATACGTTCGTACAGACGCCACGAAAAATTATCTTCATATTCATTTTAAAGAAGTTTTAAAATTTTTTTGAAGGAAAAGAGTATTTTAATCTGTCCTTACGTACAGATATCACGCAAAAACATCGTTAAATTGCATTCGATAGCGGTCAAAATGGATATTTTCGTTGAAATATGCTGCCTGAAACTTTTCGCGATTACAATACTTCCTTTTTACTTCGTACAAGGAAGTAAAAAATCATTAGTGGTAAATAAGAATAATGAATGTAAGAAAAATGTACTCTCCATAACTGTCAAAGAAAACGCAATATTAGAATATTTTAGATATTGATATGTATCGAGAAATTTTATGCAAGTACACATCTATACGCAAGTATCTAATTGGTATTTTATTTTAAGAAGAATTACAGATGACAGATTCAAGCTGCAAGAGAAAGCTTGATTCTGCAAACACATCAGCAGAATAGTACAGACCATCCATGACACTAGGATGCAATATATTTTGTTTCCTCGAATTACATTTGAGATATGTTTCTCATTCAATCAAAAGGGCATTCGAAAAACAAAAATACATAAAAATCATTTCGGAACACAAAATTACATAAAATTTCAAAACAGCTTCATTAAAAATCTTAAGTGCAGAAAATCCTAAAACACCAAATACAGTTAAAAACAATTTTTGCAGTTAAAATTAGAGTTTCTAAGCAAAAAAAAAAAAAAAAAAAAAAAAAAAAAATCGATCAACGGGCAGGAAGACAAAATTTTCGCTGCACGAAATCAAGTTAACTTTCGGTCCACTGGGCAAGAAGATGCTGAAGTTGGTGCTCTAACTGACGTAATTCGATAGTCTACTAAGAGTTTCAGATGTAAACAAATGGCGATCTCATTAGGCCTAGCGACACTTTTAAATTGCTGATAGTTCTACAATTACTGCGTGCAGACTAAATAAAGGCATAACATCCTTAAGCGAAACACACGGAAAACATAATTCAAGTACAGTTAAAGTAAAACATGACCAATTTACTAACATGTAAGAATAAAATCCTGAGCTCGCCAATCCAGATAACATAGTATAGGAATACATATAGAGAGCAGTTTTGTTTATAAAATTTACGTTCTGCGGCTAGTCATTTTTTATTCATTCGTTCTGTGGCTATTCGTAAGTTCGTACAGGTGTCACGAAAAAAATTCTTCTAAATCCATTTTAATTCTATTTTACGATCCGTTGCGGAAAAAAGAATCCTTTGTTCCGGCCGTACCGCACAGATGTCAAGCAAATGTAAAGATGTCACGTTCAAATGGAAACGGAAGAGGTCAAAATGGTTATTTTCTTTCAAGAGGCTATTTCAAATGACTATTTCTGTACCCGATATTTTTCGCGATTACAATGCGTCTTTTACTTCGTACAAGGAACTAAAATTAAACAATTGTGAAGTCTAAAAGTATCAAAAATTTTATCAAAATACAGATTAAATAAATTATTTGCAAAAAAGAGTTAATTGGGCACTGAAGGCTGTACTCAATTGTGCTTTCTTACACAGTATCACAGACGTTTCCATGGATGGAAAGAAGGCCAGAGACGATCCACAAAATTCGAATTTCGCCATTTTAATTCAAGTTTCAGTTATGTGTTCGAAATTTCGACAGATTACAAAAATCATTTTGATAAATATCGCCATGTTATTAAATGCCAGAGGTCTACTTCGTCAAGAGCTAACTGTAGGGAACAAATAACGATAGCTCATAATTTTGTATCTTAAGGCTTAATACAGAAGTTAGGCTAAATGTATGTGCTTAGATATTTGTACAAAATTGCATCATTCTACAACTCTATGCATGTATTATTCAGATCAACGTTTAATTCATTGTACAAGGTAACGAAAGTACTGTAATTTGGAAAAAATTTCAGGTATCATATTTTAAAGGGTAGGTTAGGTTAGGTTAGGTTATTTAATTACGACAAAGCCTCGAGGGCTATTTACCTAAGGGGAGGGATGCCTTCGTGGAGGACTTTCTAACATATTTTAAAGAAAATATTCATTTTGACCTCTCTCGAATCCGTGTGAAAGATGTTTTTACGTGACATCTGTACGTATGGACAGAATAAAGGACTCTTTTTACTTCCTTTTATGAAATAAAAAGGAAGTACTGTAATCGCGAAAAGTTTCAGGCAGCATATTTCAACGAAAATATCCCATTTTGACCTCTTTCAAATGCAATTTAACCATGTATTTCCGTGATATGTGTATGTAAGGACAGAATGAAACACTCTTTTCCTCCCGAAAAATTATAAAACTGCTTTAAAATGAATTCTGAAGAGAATTTTTCGTGGCGTCTGTACGAACGTATGTACGTACGTAGCTCGCATAACTCAAAAACGAGTAGCCTCAGAACGTTGCAATTTTGTATATAGGACTGCTATAACATGTAGATGTGCACCTCATATTTTGGTTGCAATCGGCCGCAGCAAACGTATATAAATATATTTATATATATATCCACTCTGTTACCCGTCTCAGTAATCTCAGTTTCTTTACTCTTATATGTTTGTAAATTGTACATTTTTTGCTTTAAAAATAATTGAATTATGTTGTTATTATCTTCCGGTTAAGGTTTTTATGCCTTTAGTAAATCTGTATGCAATATTTTTAGAATTATCAACAATTTTAAAATTGTTTAAGTGCCGCTAAGCCTAATAATGTTTTTGATGGCGGCCATTGCTTTTGTTTACATTTAAAACAGCAGAATAGTGGATTTGTTGCCAATCTAGAGAAACTTAGCTTCGCAACAACAAAGATAACACCTTCATTTATTATTTAAATCATGCTTAATCCTGTCTGGAATTTTTTCGAGGAAATAAGTATTTAAGATTTACTTCGTAATTTTTGATGCAGATATTTTGTGTTTTTATGTATTTTTGCCTTGTCGCGAAGTGAAAACTGAATTCATTGAATTAGAAATACTCAATCGTATGTGAAAAACTGTTTCATTTTTGTTTTGTTTGCTTAATTTCTTTTATACATCGTTCTAGCTTTGTTATAGTATTTGAATAGAACGTGTGGCAACGATTAGATAATTCTTTAAATGATATAAATTTTGTGCATTCTGAGTTATAATATGAACGAAATATAATAAGTAAACCTAGCGCCAGAGTGTCGCTATGCTAAACAAAGTTAATTTTAAAGAATGCATTTATTCTATTGTGGTTTATGCGCTGTCGGCGAAGTAGGTTTAATTCAATCGAATAAGTTTAAATGAAATGCAAGAAAAAATGCGCATAATTTAATATTCCGTACAAGGAAGTCATGTGGTGTACACGTCAGATTTTTTTCCAAAACGGATTGTGAAATGGATTTAAAATGGATTCAGAACAGATTTTTTTCGTGATGTCTGCACGTACTTATATATTATCTCACATAACTCAAAAACAAGGTAACGTTACAGTTTTTTATTATCAAACTGCAATAACAGGCAATTGAGAAAGTCACTTTTCCTTTGCATTCGTCCGCACCAAATATATATCGGTGAGCTCAGTAATTTATCCTTATATGTTGGTAAACTGTACATTCTTTGCTTTAAAAGTGTTTGAAGTATGTTAGTCTTATGTTCTGGTTGAGGGTTTTATGCCTTTAGTTTGTAAGGATCTTAAGTTTTACTAACGTTTATTTTATTTTAAATCTTTACTATCACTTCTTATTTTCTACTTCCGGCCAGAATTATAAGCGTGAAGGTTTTTATGCAAAGTTTGTCTGGCGAACGCCAAGTACTTAAGTTGTGGCTTTTTGCCAAGCAAGAAAGAGAGGAAGCAGTAAGTCAACGCAGGCCGCTTACCTTAGAAGTTACGCAGTTGCTGTTCGCCTTCCAGGCCAGAGGTTTTAATCCTCTTGATAAATTAAACGTATTGTAGTGTTCACAGTCTCTGTGCTACATACGCTTCCTGTTATTATAAGGCCAATCTTCCACGTGTATTATTCTAAAGTTAAATTAGAGTTTAGTTTTATTTTTATACTTCTTTACGTTAGACCCCGAGTGGAGGGTCAGTGTATTCCGAAGTACGGAAGTCATTGTATATAGAGAAAAATAAAGGGTTTTGTATACCCTTCGTCTGTATCCTGTCTACTTACTACAATTAGTGAACATAGCTTTAGTAAGCTCTCTGTTCCTAGTCAGGTCCTTGTATGTTCCCGAAGAAGGTTAGAAGGAACATTGAACCTGATAGTGGTGCCCAACGAAGAAGAATATCCATGGCCGAGTTTCAAGAAGAACCTGTGCTGCCTGCAGAAACGGCTCAGAATCCAGAAATGCCAGCTGCCGCCCTGGAAGGATTCGGTTACATCGTCCAGACCATGTGCGCTTCGATGAAACCAGAAGCAACATTTAACGGAAACTCACCGGTAACCAGTTTTTTGGAAAAATTGGATGACCACTTCATGCTCTACCCCGTGCACGAGTTTCAAAAAATTACCTTAGCTACCAGCGCTTTGAGGGGCCAAGCGCTTAACTGGTTCAAATGTATCGGCAGAAGTCTCTTGGGTCAAGCAGGAAGTCCCACCTATACTTACGAAAATTTCAAGACTGCCCTACTAAAAGCCTTCCCTGTTGTAAGGGATCGTGCGAAATTAGAAACGGAACATTTTAGTATATATCAACAAAGAATCGAAAACCTCTCGAGCTTTATTTTAAGAAAAATTCACGTTTTCAAGCTCTTGTATGGAAACCGTCCGGATCCTGAAATAATTCAAGTGATTTTGCCGAGGTTACTGCCCCAAGTGCAAGACTTTATTGAATTAAGAAATCCGACTACACTGGAAAAGTTATTTGGGCTAGCAATCCAGTTTGAAAGTAGAAGAACGGCGGACGTCGAAAGAAGACGCCAATATCAACAGCGAAACCAATTTGGTACGCCAAGACTACAGCAAACTCAAGCATACGGCTACGGAGAAAAAGCGAATCAGTGGGCAAGGAAACCCGAGCATTCAAAAACAGCCGGCGAACGTCGATAGTTCAATAGCAACCCAGGAAAAAAGTCTCAAGGCCAGGGGAAAAAGAAGGAAATCACGGAAAGGAAAAATAATTTAAACTAAAACGGATTTCTGCTGACGAGAGGGTGCGGAAATCCGAAGGCCACGGAAACCCCTCTTCCTACAAGATAAATACAGTAATGGTGAAAAATTGACTCTTCCGAAGATTGAAGTCTTGGTGAATAATATCCCGACCACCGCACTCCTGGATACCGGCGCGCAGTGTTCCTGTGTGGCAGAAGTCTTTTTTAGAAAGTATTTTCGCAAATACCGCATATACAGGGTGATTATAATTAAAGTTTAAGTTTCAAAACGCTATAGAAAAAGAACCACTCATGAAAATGACGCCAAATTTGAAAGGAATGTTATTGAAGAAGGCGGAAAGCGTATGGCAGAAGAAAAAATTTAGTTTCAAAAGTTAGCAATAGATGGCGCTGCAAGCGGGAGAAGACAAATTAAAATGTTAGTTAAATTTCAGTGTTATAAAGCCGTCAGGTACCAGGCTGTTCCTCATTTCGCTTCTCAGACGTTCGCCATGGGTGTTTCACTGCAGGACCGCGCTCTGCTGGTAAAGCTGTATTACAAGAATGATGATTGTGCAAGAGTAGCTCTGCAAAAATTCAGGACACTGAAGGGTATAAAAGAAAGCGTTGGTCCAATGAGTGTCGTAGGTCTAAAGAAAATGATGCAAAAATTCGAAACGACAGGTTCGTTTGATGTGCAATCTGGTAGAGGGAGAAAACGAGTGCATTCGACGGTAGTTGAAGAAGTGGCCACAGCATTACAGGAGGGGTCGGCCGGTGGTGTGCAACCGTGCAGTGAAAGAGGAATTGCCCGAACATTGGACAGGCCTACGAGCACGGTGCTGAAAATTGTACGAAACATCCTGCAATGCTATCCGTATAAAATTGGCCATGTGCAGGAGTTGCTTCCACCTGACCTGACAGCTAGGGAGACGTTGGCGTTAGAATTCCTGGCTGGCATGGAAGTGGATAATGAATGGCCGTGGAAAGTTTTGTGGAGAGATGAAGCCCATTTCCATCTGACAGGATACGTGAATACCCAGAATTTTCGAATATGGGCAACAGAAAATCCACTGGCAACGCACCCCGTACCACTTCATCCTGAAAAGGTCACGGTATGGTGTGGCTTTACGGCATCATTCATCCTAAAACCATATTTTTCGAGCAGACGGGTGCTTCCGGTCCTGTTACTGCAACCGTCACTGGTCAGAGGTATGCGTCTCTTTTGCGCAACCACGTGACTCCAGCTCTGCAACAGCGTGGATGTGTGGATGAAATCATTTTTATGCAAGATGGCGCTCCTCCGCACATAGCACATCCCGTAAAGCAGCTGTTGAGGCGCCATTTCGGAAATGCTCGAATTATCAGCCGTCATTTCCCTACAGCTTGGCCGTCCCGATCGCCTGATCTTACTCCGTGTGATTTCTGGCTGTGGGGATATCTGAAGGATGTTGTGTTCCGTGCTCCAATTGCAAATTTAGCGGAATTAAAGGCACGCATTTCGCAACACATTCTGAACATCACCCCGGAGACACTGCGATCCGTTGTGGAACATGCTGTTTGTCGCTTTCAACTTGTTGCACACGACGGTGGACACCATATTGAACATGTTTTGTGCCAGTCTCGCGACAGTTCCGAACTTCTTTGATGAATGGTTCTTATGCGGTATGTCGCCGCAAAACTCTTGAAACCGATTTGTCCCTTTCGATGTGATATGTACAGTCATGCAAATAAAATTATTCAACAATTCTAATTTGTCAATGCGTTTTAATGTGTAACTTCCACCTTAGCCATTGTTTTACGAATCGCTTCTCGTTTCTCGTCGTGATTCTGCCGCTTACAGCGCCATCTGTTGCTAACTTTTGAAACTAAATTTTTTCTTCTGCCATACGCTTTCCGCCTTCTTCAATAGCATTCCTTTGAAATTTCACATCATTTTCATCAGTGGTTCTTTTTTTATAGCGTTTTGAAACTTAAACTTTAATTATAATCACCCTGTATAATGCGGATAATACGACAGTATTAGCGGCGCAAGGAGAACAATGTAAGTGCGTAGGTAAAGTACCTTTGTATATCCGTATCAAGGACGAACAAGTAAAGGTGATGTTTTTTATAGTAAAGAATTTGCAAGCACATTTGATCTTAGGAATAGACTTTCTTTCAGGTGCACAAGCTACACTGGATTTTAATGAAGCGTCCCTTAAGCTGACAATGAAACCAGTGCGTGTAGAAAAGGTTGAACCGCCAAGGTTAAATCTTGACCACCTGCCTAATGACGAGCAAGATAGAATCCGACAAGTGGTAAGTGAATTTGCTTCGTTATTTAGTGATATTCCAGGATTTACTCAGGTTACTAACCATAGTATTGACACCGGAGATGCATTGCCAGTTCGTCAAAAACCATACCGGTATGATAAGAATAAGGAAAAAATTATAGAGTGGCATATTACCGATATTCTACGTAAAAATATCATAACGCCCATCTCAAGTAGTTATGCTAGCCTGGTGGTTTTATGTAAGAAAATAATGATTATCCTTTGGAGCATCCAAAAAGGTGGAGATTCGCTATTGATTACCGTAAATTAAATTCCATAACGAAATATCCGGTATATCCGTTGCCGATCATAGAAGAAATTTTAAGGAACATAAAATCAACCAAATTTATGACGACTTTAGACTTAACGAATGGTTATTTTCAAATAGGGATCAGGCCTGAGGACGTGCCTAAGACTGCTTTTATAACCAAGTCTGGCACTTATGCATTTTTGCGTATGCCGTTTGGCCTTTCAGGCGCCCCACCAACATTTCAGCGATGCATGGACATTGTGTTAAGACCTGTTCTTGGAAAGTCCACATTTATCTATTTAGACGATATCATTATTACTATTGATAATCTCGACCAACATATACAGGATTTAAGACAGGTCTTTTCTTTATTAAATGAGGCCGGTCTAAAAGTTAATGTCGAAAAGTGCAAATTTGCAGCCCCTGAATTAAAATACTTAGGTTACAAAATATCGCAAAAAGGGATCGAGACAGATGAATCAAAAATAATCGCTGTACAAAAGTATCCGACTCCAAACACGGCAAAGAAGCTCTCTTCTTTTCTAGGACTTTGTTCATATTATAGGTCCTTTATAAAAGATTTTGCGGCTATCGCTGAGCCATTGTTAAAATTAAAAAGGAAAAAGGCAAGATTCTCGTGGACGGCCGAAGCCAATAGTGCTTTCGAAAAATTAAAACAAGTATTAACGCAAGCCCCTGTGTTGAAATTTCCTGAAAAGGATGAAAATTTAGAAATTTCAGCGGATGCTTCGGATTATGCGGTAGGAGCGGTACTTTCGCAAAATCAGCAGCCCGTGGCATTTTTTAGCCGAACTTTAAATCAAACACAAAGAAACTATTCCGCGACCGAGAGAGAGGCACTTGCAGTTCTGTTAGCAGTGCAAAAGTTCCGAGTCTATTTTGGAAAGGCGCCGATAACAGTATACTCTGATCATGCGGCGATAACTAGATTGTACTCAGGAAAAAATTTATCCCCAAGGTTAATAAGATGGGCACTCAAGCTGCAAGAATATAATCTGGTAATCAAGCATACCCCCGGAAAGGAAAATATCGTAGCAGATGCCCTATCACGAATTAAATTAGACGAACAGGGTAATACCGTAAAAGTTGCAATGCTTACAGCGTGTACAATAAATTCCCGAGAAACTGTAATAACAGAACTGGGTAAGGATCCTGAGTTTGGAAGTATTTATGAGTATTTGAATGATCCTGAAAATTTTAGCCACCAAGATATTGTGGCGATAAGAAATAGGGCGGCCCATTACGAACTAATAGATGGTCTGTTATTCTACACAAAAACTACGAATTCCAACAACGAATTTCGACCTGTTATCCCAGCTAGTCTTAGATTAAATATCCTGCATGAGCTCCATGACAGCTCTTTAGCCTCTCATGCTGGTATTCGAAAAACTATCCTACGCGTACGCGAGGCAGTCTACTTTCCTGAACTGCAAAAGTTAACAAGGGCGTATGTCCAGTCCTGCCCAACATGTCAAGCCGTTAATTATATTAATTTCCGCCCGGCCGGGTTTCTAAATAGTATTAAATCCGAATTTCCAAATGAAATAATTGGCATCGATTTATTGGGCCCTTTCCCAAAAAGTCAGTTAAATAAAAGTCGCTATCTCCTTGTTATGGTTGATCATTTTAGTAAATGGACCGAAATTGTTCCCTTAAAACGAGCCTCCGCGAAATTAGTTACTGATTTTATTTTAAATAAATATATTTTAAAATACGGGGCGCCCCTAAAAGTTATATCGGATAATGGTCCTCAATTTGTAAGTAATATATTTGAAGACATGTGCCAAAAACTGGGCATACGTCATTTAAAAATGGTCCCGTATCGGCTGCAATCAAATACAGCGGAACGGGTCAACAGAAATATAGTGAAAATTATCCGTAGTTATGTTAAAAATTTTCATAAAAGCTGGGATAACTATGTCAATGAATTTGCTTTCGCCCTTAGGACCGCAAAACATGGTACAACGGGCAAAACTCCTGCTGAGTTATTTCTAGGCAGAAAGATTATAACACCGTTAGATAAACTATTTTATGTGCAACAAAGAGCCGCAGAATTTAAAATGGGTAATATAGAAAAACTAATAAAAGAAGCAAAAAAGAATACGGAAGTAGCACAAAGAAAACAGAAATTATATTATGATTTGAAACGACGGGGAGTAACTTATAAAGTAGGGGATGAAGTTTTAAAAATTAAGCATTCACTTTCTTCAGCACCAGAAGATAAAACTGCCAAATTTTTTCCACGATTTGAAGGACCATATGTTATAGAAAAAATAACTCACGCTGTTGTAGGGTTAAAAGCCAGAAATGGTGAAACCTGTTTCGCAAACGATTTTCGTATTATGTTTTTAAATTACTCGTGCGTAAAACTAAAGTTGATGTATAATAGCGTTGTGTAAAGACTTAAATATTGTAAAAAGTTATTGTATAAATTTTATTTAAAACATTCTAGCAAGAAAGAAGTTTTAGTCTGAAAGACTTTTTGAAATGTAGTATTATTTCAATGTAGAAAGAATTGGCACTTGCTTTGAAAAGAATAGAAGTTAACAATGTACTACTAATGTATGTTTTCAAATGTGTAAAATTAACGGCATGTTGATATGTTCTTATATACATGTGAACTGTTATTTTAAATGTTAAGAAATACCGTGATATGGTAAAAGTGAAAGTAATGTTAAAAATTTGTTATTCGTGTGACTGTAAAGATTAAATCATGGCGAATATGTGGTAAAGGTCGAATGATGTAGTTAGGCTCTCTGACGCTACACTTTAGAGTTAGCCACTTTTAGAATAGTACCTCAGGGTTAGAGTTGAAAGTAGGGTGTGTTAAGAGGTCTCGTTATGTTGAATTTTAACACGTTAGTGTTTTGATTGTAGGAGGAAGTGTGGCACACGTAGACAGAAACACATTCGTGTTTGGTGTTCTTTTACAACACATGTCAGAGAGCACGGGGAGAGATAATTAAAATAGTCATGAATGAAATAAGAATGTTAAGAGCAGTATAATTCTATATGTTACTTGCCATGTCATTGTGTAACATTTCATTAAACTAGTTTTCCTTCCAGATCTCTGGAAGGAACCAGAATTGAATAAAGCTCCTGTTTAGATGCAGTACAGATGAAAAAAAAAGATTGTTGTATATCCTGGGAGCTGCTATTGTAACAAATTTCTTTCTTTTAAATTTCTAGTTTCTAGGGAAGTTGTGTTTGTAAAAGGTTGGTCTCGCGTTAGATTCTAGAGCTAAAAGTTTTCAACAAGGTCGTTTTAGACCTCAGTTTCAAACTAATTAACTCTGGCGGGAGGTATGTAAGGATCTTAAGTTTTACTAACGTTTATTTTATTTTAAATCTTTACTATCACTTCTTATTTTCTACTTCCGGCCAGAATTATAAGCGTGAAGGTTTTTATGCAAAGTTTGTCTGGCGAACGCCAAGTACTTAAGTTGTGGCTTTTTGCCAAGCAAGAAAGAGAGGAAGCAGTAAGTCAACGCAGGCCGCTTACCTTAGAAGTTACGCAGTTGCTGTTCGCCTTCCAGGCCAGAGGTTTTAATCCTCTTGATAAATTAAACGTATTGTAGTGTTCACAGTCTCTGTGCTACATACGCTTCCTGTTATTATAAGGCCAATCTTCCACGTGTATTATTCTAAAGTTAAATTAGAGTTTAGTTTTATTTTTATACTTCTTTACGTTAGACCCCGAGTGGAGGGTCAGTGTATTCCGAAGTACGGAAGTCATTGTATATAGAGAAAAATAAAGGGTTTTGTATACCCTTCGTCTGTATCCTGTCTACTTACTACAATTAGTGAACATAGCTTTAGTAAGCTCTCTGTTCCTAGTCAGGTCCTTGTATGTTCCCGAAGAAGGTTAGAAGGAACATTGAACCTGATAAGTTCATCTGCTTGCAATAACTGTAAGAATTCAGAAATTTAGGAGTGGTACTAAGCGTAACAAGGCCAACATTTGTTTACATTTGAAACTCTTAGCAGAACAGTAACTTAAGTCAGTTGGTGCACCAACTTCAGTGTCTTTTTGCCCAGTGGGCCAAAAGTTAACTTTTAATTTTGTGCACCGAAAAATCTCTCTTCCTGCCCTTTTGCTTGTTTTTATGTAGAAAGTCTACTTTTAATTGTAAAAATTGTTTTTTTTTAAGTGTTTTTAACTGTATTTGCTGCTTTATGTTTTTCTGTATTTTACAATTTTTTAATGAAGATCTTTTGAGTTTTTATGCATTCTTGCCACGCTTTAAAGTGAGAATTGAATTAATTGAATGAGAAATATAACTCTAATCAAATTTCAGGAAATAAGCTCAAATAAAATGCAGCAAAAAATGTGTATAATTTAGTTGTGTATATGTTACCGTGAAAGATCGAAATTGGAGAATGTCGACTTTCACCGGAGAATGTCACCATTCACCAAATACGTCGGTGAAAGATCGAATATTGCATTGCATTCTTGTACATTCGGACCCTCACCGGTTTATATTGACAATCACAGATATGCTCTGGTATAGGTGGAAAAGAGAGGAGTATATGTACACGCTGTCATTGCAAAAGGAAGTTTTCCATGTGAAACATAGAAAATGCCGTGGTTCGCAAAGCAAATATGTATTACCGAGATATGCAGAGATACACGCAGTTACATGCAAGCAGAAATAAGTACGTACAAGCACTAGCTACAAGCACAGATAAGTAAGTACAAGCAGAATAATACAAGCATCGATAAGCGGTTACAGAAGTCATATATATAACTTCACAACAGATCATGGTTTAACAAATCATAAACAAGACACAATAAATAACCAATCAAAAATAACATACAGAATGAGATTTAAGTTTCAGAATAACTCGGACCTGGCTGAAAGCTAATGAATGTTTCGGACGTGACAGAAAGCTATACTTCCTTTTAAAACAGTAAGAATGCGATTACAAATATCTCAACACGTAGCTTGTAGCCAGAAATAAGAAATAAATGCAGTAGCCAGAAATAAATGCAGTTTGAAAAGCAAGGGCCACTTGTGCATAATACGTTAAGTTCAAAGTGTCATAATACTTTAATTCAAAGTGTCATAATACTTTAAGTTATTGCAATAAATAAGATTTGAATCACATAATTTGGTAAGTTTTTAACTTCTATTATTTTCCTTTCTCATTTTGAATATACTATGTGTTCTAAGTTCTTATGTTCTTAAGTTCTTATGTTCTTAGGTTCTTACTTCAAGTCTCAAGTCCGTTTTTTCAAGTCTCAAGAAAATATAATAATATTCTTATATGTTCAACATTCACAGTTAGTACATGGTGAATGTCGACATTGACCGGTGTAAGTCAGAAATAAGAGTATTTGGAAAATATTTCGGACGTACACCAAGCGACTATGTGAATGTTGACATTCACCGGTGAAAGTCGACATTCTCCAGATTTCGGTGTTTCACCGTAACATATATAGGTCGTACAAGAAAGTTATGCAGTGTCCACATCAGATATTTAATATTGAAATCTATGAAAAATTCGATCTATAACTTTTATAATTTTGTTTTTATGTCAAGCGGCTTCCAGAATATGAGGCTCTCTTCATGGCATTTTTTAGTAAAAACACGTGAACATTATCTTTTAATGATTTCCTACTATAGATACATATCTCATTAGTTAGCTGTTCCTTACTTTGCTAAATTTTTACAAAACGTAATTTTCTCGTATGAAATATCGATATTGAAATATGTTTTGAAATAGTATGTGTTAAATCACTTCCATCTCATGGAAAGAAACAGCAATCCAATTCAGGAAATATTTAAAAACGGAATTATGCGAGAAGGAAAGTATTGGATTTTAACGCTTCTTTAAATGAGAAACTGAAACTCATCTTTTTGTATGCATATAATTTTGATGATAGAAACTGCTTTTAGAAATTTGTAATTGAAAACCTGACCGGGTTTTCTATTTCTGTAAGATCTCTAAAAATTGTAATAAATGATATTTCGGGTAATTGTAGCTGTAAGTGGATAGAATTCTTGATATTTCAGATAATTGTCGCTGTCGGTGGATAGAATTCTTGATACTTCTGGTAACTGTCGCTGTCGGTAGATAGAATTCGTTTTTGCTATTTAATTGACTCAGCTTTGAATAAGAAGCCTTAAAATAACACTTTTTCTGGAAAAGGTAAGAAACCGTATGAAAACTGCGTTCGACATGTTTTTAACTAATGGATATGACGTGGCCCAGCCCCTGTTGGTGTTAAATCGGCAAAGCAGACGAGAGCTATCCGCCTATGACACGTTTTCATTGGAACTGGTTAATACTATTAAATCTGGGGCTTTCCAGCGAACAAATACTAAAGGAACACTGATAATTTGATCCGGATTCGAAGCGCTGTGAAAGAAATGGCTGCATGCTTGTATTTGTAGTTTTCTAGATGTGTAACATGGGTGCAAGCCAGTTCCTCCGTTAAAAATGTCTGAATGGTTTCAGATTTTGACGTCGCACCAAAGGTTAATGTTAAGGTTTTTATGCTCTCACCGGGCATCGCAGGTTACCAAGCTGTTCTTAGACACACTCGTGCCAATCGCTTTCTTCGCTATTACGCCACGTAGGGTTCAAGAGGATTGGTTGGTTTGGTTTATTTAATTATGGCAAAGCATACTAGGGCTATCTGCCTAAGGGGAGGTATGCCTTCGTGGAGGACTTTCTAAGGGAAACTGACTCGTTTACACGTTACACATGGGGAAAATCACCAAAACGCTCATGCAGCCAGCCCGTTCGCGGGATTCGAACCTCGGACCGAACTACCAGTGTTCAGCGATTTTACCGCTCGGCCACTGGTGGGCCTGGTTCAAGAGGAAAAGCACAAAATAATTAAAAACAACAGACCTTTAGGATTCCTGATAGAATGCTAGAAGACATATGTTTTTCTCTAGTGGCTAGTTTTCAAAGAAATAATCTTCGTTATATTATTTCTTTGAAAACTAGAAAGCAGCTGCCTAATAGAGTTATCAGAAAAAGGTATATAATGATTTTAATGTGTTCAGCCAGTGTACATTTCATAAAAATACTTAATATTACTAATTAGAGATGTTTTAAATGCCTTTTTATTTAAATTAATCATATTAAAAAACAGGAAAAATATTTTTACGATCTGCCTTTATTGCTGTTCAATCACTTCGTTTGATAGTCAGTAACAGAAAGATTAAATTTGGGAGTTAAATATCATACGCTTTACTGAATACAAGACGCTGGTGCGTGGAGATAAGTATTCTATTTGAGGAAGTGGCAACAAATTGAAACTGGAAGATCTCAGATTATGCTGAATGGTAGCAGTCTGCGAGCTGGAGATAAAAATGTATCATTTCGAACATTTTGTTATTTCTTGTTTTCAAATCGCTGATATCTTTTAATGCTTTCTTTCTACAAATAGATGTCTTGTTAATAAACTAGTTGTAATTGCTTAAGCAAAAATGTAATTCTCTGAATTAATAATAATTAATCTGAATTAAATCAAAACCTAACTCAATTCAAAATTGGATTTTTAAGGTGGCCATGTTCGAGTGGAAGACTAGGAGGTTCAGACATTCGGTGGCTTAGTTGCCATCGTTTTCCTACGATGTGAAAAACATACATACATACTACATACTTAGAGAGCTTCATTGTTTAATTTTTTTCCTAAATAATACGTCGTAATAACATTTGGTGGCAACAATATGAAATATGATTTGGACAAAAAGCGAATTTCGAGACTAATAGCACTTGTGTTGCTAAAAAACCAGAGGACCGGGATCTGGACACAGTTCGAACTACTAGCATCATAAGGCTTTACCCATTAGGCTAAGAATATGCCTGTCGGAAAATGAAAATTAGTAATTTGATTCATTTTTTAAATTAGAATCATTTATTTACGACTAATCCTTCAACCAGATTAAACCAGATACTCTTTTTATTCCTTTTATTTTCAATGCTGAAGGATTTCTTTTAACATTCCATTTTTAACACATAATTTTGTTTACGTTTTTCATATCCTAAATAAATTATGCACTGTATTAGTCATTATAAGTTTGTTTAATTTGCACTGTAAATTAAAGTTTACAGGAAAAGTTTTATTTAAACTTCTGTTATTTTTCTAGTCAATTTGAAACATTTCACGATAAAAGTTAAATAAAGATATGCCCTTTTAACGCGAAACAAAAGCTTGCTTCCTTTAAAACTATTGAAGTTGAAGTTTTCGTTTTCTCTACTGCAGCTCATATTATTTTTTTATGGCAACAATAAAGTTTGCTGCAAGCTGTGACATTTTATTCGGGAGGAAAGAGCTAAGAAACATTCGACAGGAAAAGATTTAACACCCGACGTTTTCTACTACTGAATTACGAGTTTCAAAGTGACTATCGATAATCATAAATCCTACTTCTGAGAGAAATTTTCAAATCATTTTTCAGATAGGACTTCAGTTTTAAACGTTATAAGGTATTTCTCCCACTTCTCAGCGTGCCTTCGTGGTGTAACGATAGCACGCTGGGCCGGTATTCCAGAGGTCCGTGGTTCGATTCCCGGCGAAGCATTATTTTTCATCTTTTCTGCTTCCAAATAACCTAATGACTCTACAACGTGAGAATGTGATTAGCAATCGTTTTGTAAAAAAATCTGATGTGTGCACCACATGACTTCCTCGTACGGAATATTAAATTATACGCATTTTTTCTTGCATTTCATTTAAACTTATTAGATTGAATTAAACCTACTTCGCCGACAGCGCATAAACCACAATAGAATAAATGCATTCTTTAAACTTCACTTTGTTTATCATAGCGACACTCTGGCGCTAGGTTCACTTAACAGTATTATATTTCGTTCATATTATAATTCAGAATGCACAAAATTTATATCATTTAAAGAATTAGCTAATCGTTCCCACATGTTCTACTCAAATACTATAATAAAGCTAGAACAATATATAAAAGAAATTAAGCAAACAAAACAAAAAAGAAACAGTTTTTCACAGACGATTGAGTATTTCTCATTCAATTAATTCAGTTTTCACTTCGCGACAAGGCAAGAACACATAAAAACTCAAAATATGTGTATTAAACATTACGAAGTAAATCTTAAACGGTTATTTCCTCGAAAAAATTCCAGAAAGGATTAAGCATGATTTAAATAATAAATGAAGGGGTTAACTTTCTTGTTGCGAAGCTAAGTTTCTCTAGATTGGCAACAAATCCGCTATCCGGCTGTTTCAAATGTAAACAAGAACAATGGCCGCCATCAAAAACATTATTAGCCTTAGCGGCACTTAAACAATTTTAAAATTGTTGATGATTCTAAAAATATTGCATACAGATTTACTAAAGGCATAAAAACCTTTACCAGAATATAAGAACAACATAATTCAATCATTTTTAGAGCAAAAAATGTAAAGTTTACAAACATATAAGAGTAAAGAAACTGAGATCACTGAGCCGGGTAACAGAGTGGATATATATATAAATATATTTATATACGTTTGGTGCGGCCGATTGCAACAAAAATACGAGGTGCACATCTACATGTTATAGCAGTCCTATATACAAACTTTCAACGTTCTGAGGCTACTCGTTTTTGAGTTATGCGAGATACATACGTACATACGTTCGTACAGACGCCACGAAAAATTCTCTTCAGAATTCATTTTAAAGCAGTTTTATAATTTTTTTGGAGGAAAAGAGTGTTTCATTCTGTCCTTACATACACATATCACGGAAATACATCGTTAAATTGCATTTGAAAGAGGTCAAAATGGGATATTTTCTTTGAAATATGCTGCCTGAAACTTTTCGCGATTACAATGCTTCCTTTTTACTTCGTACAAGGAAGTAAAAAGAGTCCTTTATTCTGTCCATA
The DNA here is from genome assembly GCF_044657685.1 of Stegodyphus dumicola. Classification (NCBI taxonomy): domain Eukaryota; kingdom Metazoa; phylum Arthropoda; class Arachnida; order Araneae; family Eresidae; genus Stegodyphus; species Stegodyphus dumicola. The sequence goes on from NC_140772.1 coordinate 22,245,235, forward strand.
CGTACAGATGTCACGTAAGAACATCTTTCACACAGATTCGAGAGAGGTCAAAATGAATATTTTCTTTAAAATATGTTAGAAAGTCCTCCACAAGGCATCCCTCTTCTTAGGTAAACAGCCCTCGAGGCTTTGTCGTAATTAAATAACCTAGCCTAACCTAACCTATCCTGTTTTGTAAATTACTGCAAAATACATTACACCGTGTTGTTCGTCCTCGACTGATGGCACGTCTTTCGAACGACCCTTTGCTTTAGTTTTCCAAACCTACGAAGGCACAAACATAACGGCTTGCCCATTGCAGGCAGCAGCTCCATATGCCAGATGCATATTCGCTAGCTCCGCATTCAAATAACCATCTATCCTACTATTCAGCAGGTGGTTAATGAATTGTGGTTTTCATGGCGTAGGCCCATGAAAACCTAACATCTCCCTCTACCGTGTCACGATAGCATTTCCGACTCTGAATTAATATCTGATCTCAATTGGATTCGTCTTCGAATAACCTAACTCTTCCAAAAGTTTATACACATGGTAGCGAATACACAGAGTCGTTTTAAGATATTTTGCATTATAACATACATGGTACACCCTGTATGTTATAATGCCACATATCTTAAATGACCCTGCGTAGTTTCTTAGGTTTCCACAGAAGTACTCCTGGGAGTACCTAGAATACACTCTCTATTACCATTACTATTTAAATCCTTCCGCCCAGACGATATAGTGGTTAGGGAAACCTACTGCGGCACCGAAGGACCTGGGCTTGGATCTCACAGAATGTATGGATGTTTATAAATATATGGTGTCTTTGCGGCATGTTTTTGCATTCTAAATATATGGAGAGTTGAAAGTCTTCTCGAGAGGCTGGTGATAGGAAAAGATGTGTGGGGCACTCAGACCCGCCCCCGCCGGGTGCTTTCCATCAAAATAGGGGGGGGGGAATGGAACGAAGTCTTACTATCACCTGTATAGTACACAATACAGGCACAGTCGTACTTTCCTTGTACGATGAATTTCGGGGGCTTGTTCGGATTTTACTATGAGACAAGTGAGACAAGTAATAACAACAGCAAAAACATTTAGATCCTGATTTAGATTTAGCTTAGATTTAGAGACATATTGGTCATTTTCAAATGTCGTATATGGGTGGTTTATCATCATAAGAGGTTTCCATATATATAAGATTTTTTGGTACTATTCGGTTTCGAGGGCCGTAAAAAATCGCCAAACTGTTGTTGATGCCAATGCTGCCAAAAATAATTGCGGCAAGAAAGGAAGTAAAATAGTAAATAACTATTTAAGATTGATGTTTTAATTTAGATGAAAGGTTAATTTCATATAATACTTTTTTATTATTATAATTTATATGAAAAAGGATAAACATGACTGAATGGAAGTATAAGAGTAAATAACTATTTCAGATCATTATTATAATTTATATAAAAATTGCTAAACATAACTGAACGGATGCCTGCACCGCTATTTCGCTACCGACTTATCGCTAAAGCATAATTTCATCTCGTTGGTTGTTCAAAAGTAATTTTCTATAATTAATGATGCCTTTCCTTTGAAAATATTCTCGGTAAAGTGCAGAATCGCTCACGTATTTGTTTGCCGCTTTTTACAAGGGTAAAAACAATTAGATTTTTGTCAATTTTCGTTTTACTTTTTAAGTAAAAATAGATCGATGTGTACATAGATAAAGTCAAGGGTGTGCGCAGTGCCATTTTTGTCCAATTCTAGGATTTTTCTATAGTAAAAATAGGTCGATGTGCACATGGATACCGAGTATTTGCAATTCTTAAAAACGCGTGAAGTAGTGGGTGATTCTGCACTTTACCCAAAGCTGTATTGCCGACCTTTCGTCATGGGCAATTTCCAAATTGTGAAATCCATAGGATATCGAAAAAAGATTTAAAATCAAAAAATAATTTAAAAATTAAACTAGTATTTCAATGGCGTCTTAAGAAATATAGAACTATATAAACTTGCGCAATCTGAAATCAGCGCGTACGCTAGATTTGGCGCGCTGTTAAATGGGCGCGTTTGCTAGATTTGGCGCTTTTGCGCGTACATTTTCGCTGCAATTTTTTTACAGCCCTCGAAACCGAATAGTACCGATTTTTTTGTGCATTAAACCGAGGCATTAATTGTACACATGTATACGTTATATGTATTTGCAAATATGTACATAAATGTATAATTATTTTATATGAATTTATAGTAAGGAAAAGCTAAATGAAAATTATATCTTGCGAAGAAAATATCCAAATACGTTGATTCAAAAATCTTGAACACTTCAGAAATTATAGAAAACTACTTATATGGATATGTTTTCATTTTATTTCACAAACTATATGGAGCTTAAGGCAAAGAAAATTATTTTATTAATTCATGTAACAAACCAAGACCTGTTTTTTTTATTGATGACGGTCAGTTTTCATTAGAGACTATCTCTTTAATTTTTTTACTGCTCTTTGCCACAAACTGCATTAGCTGATTGCGGCTTTGGGGCATGAAATTTAGCCAAAGGCAATTGCACTTAACAATTATTTCACCTCGCAATATCTTCTAGAATTCTTTTGCCCGAAATGGCGGAAAAGTCACAAAGTCTTTTTTACCCTCATATTTATTTAAGGATATTACCGGATCTAAGAAAAATTACTTGGCTCAAGGAGAAGGATTTCTTGCATCGCCATTTTGTGAGTCTAGAGACCATCGATCCGAGAAAAAGCTTGGCTACCCGCATTTCTGTAGAATCTGAAGTTTCTTACTTCGACTGCCAATATCAGAATGAAGTCTCACGAAGCTTTCAACAAATCTTTTAGAGCAAAAGAATGTAAACAAACAAAGAGACGGTGAAAAGCTAGTGTGAAGTTAACGAGCTGCGGAAATGCAGATTTGGATTTCTTTGAAAGAAAACGTAAAACAAATCAGGAATTCGTAGGCGAGTTTCATAAGACTTAAATTTAAATCTTTCAATTTCTTGAGTAGTAGGGATGTAAAAATGGTTAGTTTAGTTTCCCAAATTTGTTCAGTTTGGTTTACTGTATTGTTGTGTCGCAAATTTTCGCGCTGTTAGAATTTACGCGCACTAATTACATATTATAATTATCTGGGTGATTATTGATAAATTGCTTGACTTGGTAGGTGCCGAGAAGGTATTTTAACTCTTTGATTTTATTATTTATGGGAACTGATTGACTGTTGTTGAATATGTTTTCTGTGGTCTTTGTGAGTTTTCGAATTAAGGGGACTCATACACCTTAAAACCCGTAAGATCTTCGAATAGGTGACTGTTGCAAGAATTGGAATAACTTATTTATTTTAAAAGCAATGACTTCCAACTTTTTACAGCTGACTATATAATATAGCTGCTTTCTGAAATAGTCATCAGAAAGTTTGTGTTGCCACAAATATTTATATAATTTAATCCGCTTTGTGACAACATTTTTCGTCCTGTTTCCACCTTGCGCGCGCAGTTTAAAATATTCTGTTGCATAATTTAATTCCATATTTGATATATAGCTTTTATAACATTTGGAAACTACTGTAAACCTAAAATTCTAAAAATTTAATGTTAAATTTTTATTTTATTTGGAGTTTATAAAATGTATTTTATTAAAAAAAATTTGTAATGTTTTCGTCCATAAAATTTTTCAGTATTAAAATATTTATCATATTTTTTTTTCAGTTAGAAAATAGTGCCCATATAAAGAATTCCATCCAATTTCAAGTATGTACCATTAGCCATTTTTAAAATATCATGCGCGCAAGGTGGAAGCATGGCGAAATATTTTGTCACAAAGATGATTAAATTACAAAAATATTTGTGGCAACACAAATTTTCTGGTTACTAGTTTCCAAAGCAGCTATATTATTTAGTCAGCTGCAAAAGGTTGGAAGTAATTGCTTTTAAAATAAATAAAATATCCCAATTCTTGCAACAGTCACATATTCGAAGATCATGAGGGGTGTAAGGTGTATGAGCCCCCTTAATGGAATTGAACTCTGTTGCCCAGAGGAAATTTTGGAATTCACTGAAGTTAATAAATGTTGAAGTAATGGTTTTTAGTTTGAGTATAAAGTTATAAGGTGTTTCTCCCGGCTTCTTTAGCATGCCTTCGTTGTGTAGTGGTCAGCACGTTCGACGCGTATTCCAGAGGTCCGTGGTTCAATTCTCGGCGAGCTCATTGCTTATTTTTCACATTAAAAAAACATAATGTTTCTCCAGTGGCGCACGAACTATAAACGGTGGGGAATGATGATTCTTAACCACCAGGATTTGGCGATTAGGTCCCCTAATCCCCAGTCGCCCTTCTAAAGGGGGAGTATATAAGGTATTTCTCCCGGTTCTTTAGTATGCCTGACGCGTATTTGAGAGGTCCGTGGTTCGATTCCCGGCGACGGCATTGTTTATTTTTCACATCTTCTGCTTTAAAAAAAATCCTAATGTCTCTACAAAGTTAAGTATTTAAGTTGAGATCTAAGGATTGCCTTAGAGTATATAAAGCTGATCAGCTTTTCAAAAAGTAATTTTATGCGTTTTAACTTTACGTAATTTTATAAAAACCTTATAAGGTATTTTCCTCTACCTTTCTGCATGCCTTCGTGGTATAACTGAAAGCATACTCGACACCTATTCGAGAGGTCCATGCTTCGAGTCCCGACGAGAGCACTACAATTTTCACATTCCCTGATTTAAAACAAACCTAATAATTATACAAACGGGGACCGAACTAAAAGATGGTGAACAATAATTCGTCACTACCAGAATTTGGAGACTGGGTCCTTAATATCCAGTCATTCTTTAAAAGGGAAAGTATGTAAGGCAATTTCTCTCTCCTTTCCGCATGCCTTTGTGTTGCAAGTGGAAGCACACTCGACGGGAATAATTCGGGAGGTCCGGTGTTCTGAATCCCGGTGAAAGCATTGCACATTTTCCATGCTCCTAAATAAGTATAACCTTTCTCTCTCTCTCTCTCTATATATATATAATTTAAAGTTAAGTTGTAAGAACAAACGAAAAAAGACCTATGTGGTCAACGGCATTGTTCTTCGATTTTCTTCGATTGGAACAGAGAATTGAGACTAAGGTTTTTGACATAGTTTATTTAATTCATTAAAAAATTTGTCGCGCAAAGTTTCAATTGTCTGTTTCGGCGAAAAGAGAGATGGAGTTGGCTTAGTTCGAAATTCATTTTAAAAATTTCCCTTGACGAGCCAAAATGAACTTCGAATTGGGCTAATTAACCATTTACCGCTTCTTAATTTTTAATATTTATTTTTTATTTTTACCTCGATCAATTGATTAGTATTTTACTGTGTTTTGAATCTACTTTATTCGTTTAGCATATAGCTTAGTATTTTTGTTTTTGCTTCGTTCAATTGAGTTGTTTTTTTACTGTGTTAAAATTACTTGATTCGTTTAGCATACAGCTTACGTTTTATTAATTTTACTTGTAAATATTCAAATGTTGTATTTTTCTCCTCTTTCACACATTTCATAGCAACTAAATATGCTTATGTTGAAGTTCTCACGGAGCCAAAGTTTTTGGTAACTTTTCAGCTTGCGTAACAAAATTTATCTTCTATATATATATATATATATATATATATATATATATTTGTTTCAAAAGAATATAGTATAGTTAAATTAAATTTAAATAAGAATATAGTAAAGACATGTGTTTAAAAAATTAAATAATTAAATTTTAATAAGTACAAAATTAAACCTAAATTTAAATAAAAAATTAATTAAATAAGAGATAAGTAAGAAATATTAAATTTAAATAAGAGTATAGTAAAATTAAATCTTACTTTTTACTTGCCTGTTTAATATTATTTTAGTATTATTTATGTATTTTTTATAAATAGTATCTAATTTATTTGCATAATTCGTGTCGGGAAAGTTTTTTGTAGGCAAGAGTTTCTAAATTACTTTGGTTTTCTAAAACATTTGGTTTTCTACTCTTAATTGACTTTAATTATTGTAGTCTTTACTTGCTAATTTCTCTAAATTCCACTTGTTTAAATTTCTTTTAGTAATTTACAACATTTGATTTTACTTTTGGTTTTGAATTTTCCTTTTACCCTTGCCTACATGGATGACGAAACATGAATTGAATAATTGAAGAGTTAGTTCGGTTTGGAGGCAACTTCCCCTTGATAAGTCTGTCTCCTGCCTGCTCAACGATTATTCACTTATGTATTTTTATAAACTTTTAGGATTAAAAAATTATTGGAATTATATGTTATACATTTATTATATATTCATAGATTTTGACACTTGCACTTGATTTACATACGCTCTCAGAATTTAAATGATATTGTAGATTAGTTTGAAGCAATAATTAATCATTTATTTGTAATTCAATTTCATTTAAAATTTAATTAACTTTAAATTTGCTTTTTACGAATAGAGAATATTTGTTAAATTCAACTCTCTCTCTCTCTCTATATATATATAAATATTGTTCAGTTTTTGCATTATGATTTGCTCAATTTCGTCAGCTCATCGTAAAAGTAGAAAAATGAAATAAGAATAAACTGAAAGATAAAATAAATAATGCCAGAAATTTAGGGCTTGAGCTTAATCATAATCTTAGTACAAGAAGTCATGATTATGAATTGCTGTCTTCTATATATGATATGGGTGTGTCTTACATGTTGTTGTAACAAAACAATTCGATAGTAAGTTGGTTTGGTTTGGTTTTATTAGATTACGGCAAATCACTCGAGGGCTATCTGCCTTAAAGGAGGGATGCCTTCGTGGAGGACTTTCTAAGGGATCGTATACACGTTACACATAGGGAAAACCACGAAAACGTTCATGCAGCAAGCCCGTTCGCGGAATTCGAACCTCGGACCGAACTACCAGTGTTCAGCGACGTTACCGATCGGCCCGTATCGATAGTAAGTTGTTTACATTTTTAGGTATAAGTGTCATATGTTTCTTAAACTGTATGAATTGTAAGTTCATTCAAATAAAATCATTTGCGTAGAAGTAAGGGTACAGAAGAGCAAATAACCATCTCTGTATTAAGCTAAATCATTTTACTGTTATTCTACTTTAGTTAGACTTTATATTTATTTGACTGCTGTTTTAATAACTGTCCGATTAAATTTCGGACAGTCAAGTTTGATGCAAAATTAAAGGTAAATTATATAGCACTGATTTTTGGAGTTAAAATAACAACGCACTGTTTCCATTCCTAACAATATACTTGTAGCATCACGCTATTTCATCATGTCGTAAGCTGTAGCATAAAAATGCAAAAGAGATGCCATTAAAAAAAATTCGATTTTATTCTTATGTTTTTTGATGCTTGAAGAGGTCTTATCTGTGCATTTCGCAATTTCCACGCGAAACGTAGATTTGATTATTAATTTTAGTAAAGCCACACACTAAGACACAGATTCTACACACGTGTCAGTCTAGAGTTACCAGGAGTCAATCTATTACTTCATATTTGCGTCAACGGAAAACAAAAATATGACTAACACTTCATGTTTAGACATTAATATTTATATTATATATTTTAAATGGAATATTAAAGCAACATTCTAAATATTCGCATAAATATGAAAACTGATTGCATAAATAAATTTAAACATACTATACTTTAAAAATCAATAATTTTAAAAACAGCAATTTCTTACTGTGAGCAATGCTTTCCAGGTACGATTTTCATTTTCAAAGATTAAGAATAGCAGCAATTATGTAGTGACCTTCAACCCCAAAAAGATGAATTAAAAACTGTGTAAGTTCTTAAATATCCTTTAAACTTATCTTACCAAAACTAGACTACGAATTCTAGCGGGTTTCGCTTTGCCCAAACATTGCTTTTGAATTATTCGTCTTAAGCATTCTTATTTAACAGTACCTCCCGCAGACTTATTTCTTTAGAGTTCACGAACTTTGGACAAAATCAATTCGGAAGCAACCGCAGTCAAAATTAAGCGAAAACTTTGTCTCCTAATTGTGAATCACAACTAAACCTAAGATAGGCAACTATAAAGATCAATGAATAATCTTTAATATTTAAGCTACCTGTCTCGATATTACAATTACCGAAACCATATTTTAGTTATAGGAAAAAATGTTGATTGTTCCACTTAGCTAATCAATCCCCTCGAGCTGCCAAATGGAAACGTTTCTGCCAGATTTTACCTTTTTTCGCAAGTTT